>NW_012102699.1:752050-810171 GCF_000951045.1 Mandrillus leucophaeus
GCGGGCGCGCGGGCGCGTTACACACACACACACACACAACGCGGGCGCGTTACACACACACACACACACACACACACACACACGCAGCAGAGGGGTCGCGGCTGCCCTGCCGGGTGTCTCGGCTTTTTTCTTTTTGGGTCCCTGAGGGCTGTGCCTTATCTGCTGTGCATCTGCTAAATGGCAGATCACTCCGGCCAGAGGCGCGGGGGTGGAAAGGTGGGCAGAGGGGTTGAACTTCCAGTGTCGTGGCCGCGGCATCCCATGGGGTGGTGGCGCGGGGAGCCGTGTGTGTGGCCCAGCGGGTGGCGAGCGGAGCTGGGGCACGTTGGGGGATGGCCTGCGGTGGGGTGGCCGGTGTGCATCCATTATCAGTGCCCTCTGGGGTCAGGAGGGAATGGGGGAACGGTGGGCAACTGGGTTCCCGGAGCACTGATGATGAGGAAGCCAAGTGGTTGGCCCTCCAAGGAAAGGGCCTGTGTATTGGGGGCGGGGCGGGAGGGCGAGCCCAAATGTGTCACAGAAGTGCTGTTCTCTAGCCACCAGACCATCGAAAGGAGGGAGCCTAGAAGAGTTTCTTGGCTAGTGGATGGTGACAGGCGTGATTCTCGTCTGCACCGTTGCTTCTAGATAAAGATGAGGGTAGGGGAGCGTTGTGCTGTGTGGTTGTTGACAGCGACCGGTATCTTTTGTTTAATGAGGCAACCCAGATGTAGGCCTGAATTCACAATAGTTACTGCCGAAAACCAGTGCAGTCTCTCAGTTACTCTCTTGGCAACAAATAGAAACCTTTTGTTTAAAACACATAGCATTTTAATATCTTTGAAATCTGGGCTAGAAGGAAAACGGGAAGCATACAGGAAAAATTTTCCTCTAGTCTTGAAAAAAAATTCTGTTTTAGCTCTAAGTTAGCAAGAAAATGCCATTTCTCAAATAGAAATTTATTGATGATTATCTCAGAGAGGATGTTCAGAATCAAGCGATCAGGATTCACATACAAGCCACAGTGACAGAACCCTGAGCTATTGTGGTAGGAAGAGCAAACAGCTTTGCAGTAACAGGCCTGAAAAATGTCTTGTGTTCTGGATATTTGCATGTATAATAAATGTGTTTCTCAAACATTTCTGTAAGAAAAGAATATTGTACTGTCAGTTGGTGTTTGAGAAGCATGCATTTTCTTTCTTATCTTGAGCATTCCATTTGCTGGCTCAAGGAACCAATTGCCTTTGGGAATGAACTGCTTATGTACTGGATCATTTACAAGCAGGAACAAAATATACTGATCACACACATAGTTACTAATAGTTAATTCACATGACATGCTTTATGTCTTCATTTTGAAACTCAGATAAATGGGCACATGTTTATAAAGAACTGAAGGCGAAACACTAGATGAAAGAGGTGAGCTTAGGGGAATGAAGCCAGGGAGGAGGCAAACTGCAGTTGGAAAGTAAAGATTTTTTTTTTTTTTTAAATTCTCATTTTGAGCTACTTCTAATGACTGAAAACAGGCAGTTGAATTTCTGAGTTCTCAAGATTGAGAAGAAAATAAAGAACAAAAGAAATATGTAGAGTGTTTAAGTGCATGATTAAGGGGAAAAGCACGTATTTTAGAGAGACTTGTTTTAAGAATTGTTTTGTTTCTTCTGTTGCCCTGTTGACAGTCTTTGTTTCTGTTTAACTGTGAACTGGGCAGTTGAGGTCTCTCCACCCAACCCTGTTTGCCTGAAAAGTGACAGCTCTGAGTTTCCCAGCAGCTAAGAGTTGAAGCCCAGGGAACCGGTTTGTCAATGGGCCTAGGTTTGAATGTTTAAGGGAAATACACTTACATGGATGCTTAATTCCATACTGTGTGTTTAAATAACACTGTGCTTTTAAAAATGAACTTGGAGATAATTTTCTGAGAAAAAGTGTAAACCAGTTTTACTGCTAAAGTGGTGGTAGTGTGGAGAACTTTTTTTTCCTCTTATTCGCGGAACATCATGCAAGTATTGTTACTGCTTCATGTTCTTGGTATGTTGCCTTTGCAACATAAATACCACAATACACTATATAGTAATGTACGCTAAATGTGGATTTGTGCGTGCGTGTGTGTGTATGAGTGTGATTTCAGGAGTTTTTGAATCCAGGACGGTTGATTTCAACAAGGAAGATATTAGGGAAGGATTTCATTTGAGGAATTCCTGATTTGCTGCTTTGATGTGTAGACTGAATGTTCTGGTTCCTTCTATCATTTAAACAAAACCTGTCCAGAGGAGATTATAGAATGTATCCATTCACAGTTTAAAGATTACTAATATTTTTAACCAGTTAATGGAGGAATAACTGTATTTTGAAATGAAATTCAGTATAAAATTGTTTTCAAAGTAAATTTTAGTTCAAGACTTGATGCCATTTTAATGGAAAAGGATTTGTTTGACAGGGATAAAAGTGGGTACCCTTGCATTTGCTCATACAATTATTTACTTTTGTATATTAATAATATGGAGACATTTAAAAAGGCAACTAGTAGGTACCTGACTAGATGAAAGTATGGCAGTAAAATTTGGGCTATTTTCATTTATATTCGGCAACTGTGCTAATCTTCCAAATTTATTCCATATGCTTATATATTATATATTTTTATTTTAACTTTAGAAACGTGAACCCTGAAATCTACCACTGTAAGAATATTACATTAAATTTTGAATTATTTTCTTGTTGTCTTTTAACTTACTCATTCTTTGAATTCATTTAGTGTTTATTTTGACACTCAAAACTTAGTCTCTGCATTCAATGTAGATACACAAGAGCATACTTCATTTTTACTTGGTTAATGTTTTTGTGTATTTTGTAGGTGTAAAGCACATATTTCCTTTAATTGATTAATCTTCATGAATATTCACTAAATATTTCTATTGGTGGTATGTAGATAACCTCATTTAATGTAATTTGTCTGTAAGTCTGTGTAATACAAATGGCCTTGAATGCCTGCTTCATGTTACATATAGTTATCCTGAAATTTTTTTCAGTTCCTAGAAGAAACATTTTTTTCCTATTAACCTGTTCTTATTTTACGTGTTTTTGAAGTCTTTTACTCTTTAGATCTTAATTATCAAATAGGAAGATTTAGCAAACCCCCTTTAATTGATTGAATTATCGCTATTGAAACAGGCAAAGTTTAGGCCAGTCTTTTTTTTTTTTTTTTTTTGAGATGGAGTTTTGCTCTTGTTGCCCAGGCAGGAGTGCAATGGCTTGACCTCAGCTCACTGCAACTTCTGCCTCCCAGGTACAAGCGATTCTCCTGTCTCAGCCTCCCAAGTAGCTTGGATTACAGGCATACGCCACCACGCCTAACTATTTGTTTTTATATTTAGTAGAGCTGGGGTTTTACCATGTTAGGCTGGTCGCGATAGGCCAGTCTTAAATGGAAGACCTTAAATGCTCTTGGAATTCTGAACTGAATTTTGTATATGAGCATAGATTTTCTTCCTGTTGTACACTGCAGACATACGAGAGTATGGGTTGTGTCTGTTTTACTCACTATTAAATCCCAGCTTCAAGCACAATATCTAACTCGTAGAATGCTCTCAATAAATATTGGCTGAGTAAATGAATTTATTTATTACCATCCTGCTGGAGATTAGAACAGACAATAATGAATACCTTTATAGAAACATAGGAATATATAGTGTTTTTATCTGTGGCAGATATAATCAGGATCTTAAAAAATTGTGCGTAACTCTTTGAGCCAATTGATTATAAATGCATTCCAGGATAGGAAGTGTTAATGTAAGATGTTGCATCACACATTAAATCAGTGTATTACAGTTCTGTACTGGATGCATTTGAGAATGGTAGCAGTCATGCTTAAAGCATGAAAGTTTAAAGAAAAGAAAAGCCGTTCTATATTTTTATTACTTTTTATCGTGCAGAGGCTAGTTTAACCCTCTCATCTTTTTACCATACAGTTTTCTCCATGGTACAGGGCTCAGTGAAGTTTTAATATTCTGTAGACCACAGGTGATGCCTAACTGAGTGTTTGTGATTGACCTATACAATAACATGAGCAAACCCACCATAATTAAATACAGAATTTCAGGAATTGCAGTTAAAACATTTTTAATATGAAGGATATGCATTTGTACTGAAAGCTGTACAGTTTTAGACCAAGAAAGGGCTTGGAAGGCTGGAAATGCTGTAGCGAATTTAAACTGTATGAGGAGTTAATTTCTAAACATCTGGAAAAGAGCACGCTTTCCACTACCCCTCAGTAAAGTTCACTGGAGTGGGTGTGTTGATTGCCTGGATTAACCTAGAGGTCAGTGCCATCTAGGATGGTGACTTAGAATCGTTGAATGAAAGCCTTGGTCTAAGTAGCCGCAATAACAACAGCTCCCTAGAAATAACAAAATAATGGTGTTTATGAGACTGCTTTAAGGACTAACAGGTTTTATTTTTTGCTACTCTTTTAGTTTCCAAGTGTTGAATATGTTTCTGAATGTCAGGATTTATTTGGATACAGTTCCCTTTTTTTGTTGTTGTTGAAACAAAGTACTTATAGTTTATATCAGAAGAGCAAAGTGGGAATATCCTCCATAAAAATCAAAACTGTGGCTCTGACTGTGTAACAAAGCCTTCAGAGTAAGATTTTTGCATTGAACTATGTAGATTCATTGTCTGGATCTCCATATAATGTCCCATCCTGTACCCCTATATGCTATTTCTTCATATGGCAAATCTGGCACAAATTAAAACCCTGCTGAACAGTGAAAATATTGCAGGTTTATCTATTCACATATTTTAAAGTAAGTTTAGAAAGGAGAACCAGAAGACTAATTCAGTAGCTATTTTGTTTAATACAAATAAATTTGATATAATCTTTTTCATTAAAAAAGAAAACCAACTCAGCTCTACTTTAGGAGAAATGGCTTATGTTCAATTTTCAGAAGTGCCTATTGAAAACAGTTACGATTTTTATTACAGATGAATTTTTTAGGACCTGAAACAGGCTTTGCAGTTGTGAGGCTGCGTGCTATGCTAAACTTAGCAGAAAAAAGGAACAGATTTTTCTTTATGATCCAGGCAAACTTAACTTGAAAAGAAATTAACAAGATTTTCTAAGAAAGGTTTTGATTCCAGCATTCATATTAATTTTTCCTTAGGGGGAGTTATTCGTTCCGTTAATATTAGTGGAAATGTTGATTGGATGTTGTAGAGGGAAAATAGGGAGCTCAAAGGGTACATCTTGGAAGAGAGAGAAGCCATTTTATAAGGAGGTTAGGATTGCTTTCTCCCTGAGAAGGTGGAGGGAATCTGTTTCCTCTGTATTGGGTTGAGGAAAATACAAGTATGTGAAGCAACAAATTTAAAAGTCGAATTTCCTGGTTGGAGCGGGAGGCAGTCACATTTTTCAAAGGAAAACTTTTGTAATGCCTTTTAAGTCATGTTAAGATCTCTGTAGACTTAATCCTAGGGAAGTGTGAAATAGCACTAGAAGGTAAAATGTGCGATTGTTGGTAATTAAATCTGTGGCAAAAACTGACTACAGTAAACCGTGAACGTTTACTCTTATTCTGCCAAATGGAGTAACATTAAAGAAAGAGCTCCCCTCAGACCCAAACACAATTTTGTGTGAATAGCTGTTACTAATAAAATTATAGGAAGTTGTTCAACAAGCACCTTTGATTTGTTACATTACCGATATGTAAAAATCTGTCTGATTTCTCATCTAACGTGTAGTAAAAAGGACCTGGGCATACTGACGAAATTAGTTAACACATCCTAGGTGGTCATCAATGTAGGCTTTACAAACAAAAATAAATGTCCATATTGCAGTGCCAAGAATCCCAAATTGGATTCACTATGCAGCTGTGTTGTTAACGTTTATACATAGCCATAATCAGTGCAGAATATTTTGTTAAAAACCTTTATGGTTAATTTTAAAGAACAAAATTAGTATTATTTAAAAATCAAATTAGGAAGATATTTCATATCCATTTTTTCAACATAACACTTGTCAGTTATTAAAAAATATTTCTTCTGATTTTTTTTTTTTTTTTTACCAGGCATAACTTAAGAAGGAACAGTTTCATGACAGAATGCTAGTCAAAGGAACAAATATGGGCACCTAGTATGTGCCAAATAATGTGCTGTATGAAATGCTCCTTATGTCTTATTTGCCAACAGGAAAGACTCAGCACTTTGCACAGTTCTTGTTTTGTAGCTGATGTCCTCATACTGACATGCCCTTCTGACTTTTATCCTTCCTGGCTTTGGCTTTTCTATTGGCATCCACAGAAAGAGACAGAATAGTCTGAAGGCCATTGTAGGAGCTTCCTGGGGATCACAGGACTGGGGAATGCGGATGATCTTGAGAATCTGAACTCTGTCCTTTGGAATGTATCATTTTTTGCCTTTATGCATGAGAAACTGCTTATGACCACTTACCTTGTGTTTCTAAGTGGATTGGAAGCTCCATGAAGGCAAAGATCCTTGTTCTTGTATCTTTATCTCAGTTGCTGATGATTCTATTATCAGTAACTAGGGATGTGTGTGGAAAACTGGATTTCAAAACGAATGGAGGGTAATCGGAGGAAGTGAATTTAAATTCCCTGCTTTCTTCTAATAGGCATCATCCATATGTTCTCCATTTTCCACTCCTCTTTGCTGTTTTGTGGGCCACTGGGGGCACAGTAAAAGGAATTCTGTTTTAAAGATGGAACAGTTTTTGTCTTCTTGCCTGCCTCTCATTTGTTCTCTAGGGACAACGTTTCAGTTGAACATTCTCAGTGTTTCCAGTTAAAAGCCAATAGCAATTGATCCAGCTGTTTCAATGGAAAGCTGTTAACACACACAAGTGTTTTGAAATTTGACAGTCCGTGCACCTAATTTTATTACAGGATTAATCATGGATTGTGAACTATATGTCTGCTTTAGAAATAAAGTAGTTGTTTTCAAGGAAGTGTGTAATGGATTGTGGTGCAGTTCGAAAAGAAAATGTTACTAATGCCATTATATTGTGTGTGTGTGTGTGTGTGTGTACACACACAATAATTGACCCACAAATTAAAGAAAAAGAGATCTAGCCAGACTTTCTGGCTCTGTTACCAGAAGCGAACAGTGATGTTTAGAAACATAGTTATACGTATTTCTAGGAGATAGCCTCATGTTTTTTCCCTTTGGAAAACTAAAATCATGAATTAATTGTGCTTTCCAAGAATCCGACTTTTTTTTTTTGATCAGCATCACTTTCTAAAAAATAGAAATAGAATTTTTGTTTCTTTTATGTTGAAAGTTTTTTTTTTTTCTTTTTTATTGTTTCTTTTCTGTATTTTCTTTTACTGTAGGGGCAACAGGGTGATTGGTGACATCTTCTACCCGCATGTAGTTACTGGTAACTGCAGGCATCTAGTTGCTTCTAAAGAGGAATGCTTCTGTGATTTACCCACTTACTTTTCAGTCTACCAGTGATTTCTGTAGCCCCCCTACCCATCCCTTCCGTGTGAATACCATCCACCCATTTAATTCCTCATCAGATCTTTCTTAAATAAATGCTAAAGAGATTCCTCAGATTCTCTGACTTGCACATTTCCTTATGATTTAGAGAACTTCCAAGTTAGTGCTTCTGTGAGACATCATGTGGCTGTGAGCTGGTGAGAGGGGAAGTTGGGTGCTTTAATACATTTCAAAGGAAGGAATTTGTGAATGTGTGTTTAGGAGATGATTAACTTTCTTTTGCAATACTTACTCTGGTCTGCAAAGCAAAAATAAATTGTTACTGAACACAATGTAAAATTCTCCTTCCTTTTCCAGAGGGCAGGGACTTGAGATTGGTTCATGATTACCAACAGAGAGTTAGTGAGCCCGTGCTGGATAATCTATCACAGGCCAGTGGGTTTCAGAATTGGATGCAGTGCATATGCTGGAAGAGGGGAGAAGGTGCTGTAGGCACGTGTAGGCATCTTTCTCATTTAATGATTTGAAAATCCTTTTCTCATATTTTCCTGATTATATTTCCATACAGGTAGTTAAGGGTGATGGCAGTAGCAGTGGCCTTTACTTTCGTTATTCCCAATCAGCCTGAGCACATTTTTGGGATGGGTTTGTTTTGATATTTTCTTGCCATGTGAATTGATATTTAGGACCTGCGCTTTGCAGAGCTCCTTCATTATAGTATGTGTTCTTTCTGCAGATGGCAAATGCAATTTTCCCCTTGTCCTAGAGAGATGACCCATTTCCTGTGACTTGTTCTAATAATACAAGATGACTTTAATTCTTGTTCAGTTTGCCTTTAAAAGATTGCCAGGTTTAACTCTCTTGTCTCCGTAACTCTTGTGATACATTTTTGAGCATTGGTAAGTCATGCAATAATTTAAAAACGATGGCAGACTGGTTTTGTGAAAGTTTTTTATGTTTAATTTTTGGCTAAATAAGCACCTTCTATGGCTGTGCATTTTGGATTTGTTACATATATCTTTTCTAAAATCTGTGACTGAAAGTGGGGTGAAGTATTCCTACCCTGCTTATGGAATCTTTTTTTCCCACAGAACTAACCTCAGGGTATTTTGATCATTTGCTTTTTCTATAGAAACCTGTAGATGAAGAGATTTCACCAGATGATCTCTAAGGACCATTTGAACTTTGAAGCTTTTTCTCCTTCTCCTTTGCGGCTTTGGCGTCTCGGCCGCGTTCTGCCCAAACTCACCCCTGGAGGAGGGGTCTGAGCTTGCTGCCGTCTCTAGCGGTGATGGGCTCTACCAGGAGGCATTGCCAGGTCTGGTGGCTCCTTCAGACTGGCCTGGCTCTTCTCTTTGCCCTCTATAATAACTCCGAGTGCCCTGCAGTGGGGAGCACTTTGACGGGGGCCTGTGAATGAAGCCTTAGTGAGTCTGTGCGGAGCTCCCCTGGTGCCGCCTGGCATGCTGCTGATAGTTGCAATGTCTTCACAAGAACTGGTATCAGAAACCTCCTGTCATATCAGCATGGGTCTCTTGCTTCCTGCGGGAAGGGCGATATCCTGGGAGGCACAGAGGTGGAGCCCAAGAGACGCAGTGTTCCATCGCTGCTCGGCTCAGGACTGGGTCTTTTCTTCCGTATCCTCACGCAGCTTCCTTTGACTTACTACTGCTTTTTGTTTGTTTTTTTCCTTCATTGGTCATTAAGCATTGCTTCTCTTTAGTGTATGTGTGACAGAAGCCAAGCACAACGTTGCTTTTCCTTTGCCTACAAATAATCTTGTTGCCCAAGCCCATCTCTGCCATTTTCAGTGATAGCTGGTTGCCCAGTGAGCCTGAGCGCTGGGAATGCCCAATAGGGCACATCTAGGGGGCAGCTTTATAGTTGGAGCTAGCAGGTCTCTTTTCTAGGAATTTCTAGGATAGATTTAGAATTAAACATTAGATGGATCTTGTGTGTTCATTTCTTTTTCCATCACTGTGCCCTTACTTTCTTGGGGCTTTCATTAAAACCAGAAAAAAAAAATAATGGTAGAAACATCTATAGCATGCATTCAAAGAAGTAAAGGATTTTTATAATTTTTTGCTTTAAAATATATCTAATGCTATGGCCTCTGAGCCATCCTCCGTTGGCATGACCATGATCAGAGAAACCTTAAGAAATCAGCTTTGCCAGGTGTGATGGTTCACGCATGTAATCCCAGCACTTTGGGAAGCCAAGGCAGTGAGATCGCTTGAGCCCAAGAGTTCAAGACCAGCCTCGGCAACATGGTAAGACCTGGTCTCTACCAAAAATACAAAAATTAGCAGGGCGTGGGTGCTTATGCCTGTGGTCCCAGTTACTTAGGAGTCCGGGTGGTCAAGGCTGCGGTGAGCTGTGATCGTGCCACTGCACTCCAGCTTAGGTAACAGAGTGAGACCTTGTCTTAAAAAAAAAAAAAAAAAAAGAGGCAGCTTTCTGTGTCCCTCATTTGCATTCTGGACAAAGACTCTGTGGCCAAAGAAAGAGCAGCTAGACTCTCATGCTAATTCTGGAGAAACTGTAAGAAAAGCTTAATTCCGCTGGAGGTGCCAGGCAGGCAATTGGCATTCCTAGGCCCACTTTACTCCTGGCCGAGGGCCTTCTCCTCATCATCTTATCAGCGTTGAGCTTCCTTACCTTGATCTCACATTAGCAGTTGAATGGGTGCCAGGGAAAGGAACAGGCGTAGATAGGGTAGAGTAATAGGCAGTCCCATGGGGCTTGGAAGGGCAGAGGGTGTTGATGCCAATAGGGGTAGCGCTGTTGTGTCTTTGCTGGGCTCTGGAGAGGAGAGAAGAGCAAAGGAGAGGTGCCTCATGCCTTGGATTGATGTTCTCAGTCAGGAAGAGCCAGACCAATGCTGCCTCTTCTGGCCGCCTCCACCATCCTACCACGTGTTTTCATCCTCATTGTCAAATCCACTGTGCCCTTCCTCACCCAGATGGTGGGTTGGGAGATGAGCAAGTAAGTGTAGAAGCCTTGGTGGGATGGGAGTAGTTTGTGTTGCATGTACTCATTCCTGTCCTTTTGTTCCCAGAAGTGGTTAAATAGGTAAGTGTAGAACTCTCAGTAAGCTGTGTCCTGAGAAAAACCGGTGACAGAGTATAAAGAAAATTTGCAACATGTTTCCTCCATGTTTTTTTTTTTTTTTTTTTTCTGTCAGCTGTTTCAGGTGATAGAAATGCATCTATTACTGTTCTGAGAACTCTGCTAATCCTGTGATGGGTTATGAGATGTCTCTTGAGACATCCTTGCACAGGAAATCTGCTTTTGCTTGACTTGCATCTCCTATAGTAAAATAGCTTTCAGTTGCCCACGGCAATAAATAAATAAGCAATATCATGAGATATTCTTGCCAGGTAGATTCATGCAAAGTGGAGGCATATAATGTAGAAATAACACCTTTTAGCTGAGAAAAGGCACCTATCAATTGAATGTATGCTCTTGTGTCTTGTTCATATTCTGGGCCATTACATCCAAGCCTAAGAGTAGACTTTTTCCCTAGGATTTTTAAAGGTTCCTAAAGTCTCTTTCTTTTCTTTCTTTCTTTCTTTCTTTTTTGAGTTGGAGTCTCACTCTGTCACCCAGGCTGGAGTGCAGTGGTGCGATCTCGGCTCACTGCACCCTCTGCCTCCCAGGTTCAAGTGATTCTCCTTCCTCAGCCTCCCAAGTAGTTGGGATTACAGGCGCCCACCACCACACCTGGCTAGTTTTTTGTATTTTTAGTAGAGATGGGATTTCACCGTGTTAGTCAGGCTGGTCTTGAACTCCTGATCTCAGGTGATCCACCCACCTTGGCCTCCCAAAGTGTTGGGATTACAGGCATGAGCACCGTGCCTAGCCTAAAGGTTCCTAAAGTCTCTTTGTAATTATGACTGATATTCAAAATGAAGCTGCATATATTTTGGACAATTTGAATAATTTTTTATAATTTGAGAGAAAAACTCGGTAATGCAGAAACAAAAGGTACTTGAAATGAAACTTTATATTTTTATTTATCAATTACTTCCTAATGGTCCAAGAATTAATGAATTGCCAAGCATTATCTCCTTTTGGAGTCAAGTTTGGCTCTGACATGGAGTGTGGAGATGGAAGGTTCTTGCTGTCTTCAAGGGCTAATGAATGGGTGTCCTCAGAACATTCTACTTTCTCCTATTTTGCCGTGGGTTACCATCTAAGATGTTATCCAAATCACATTAGAAACGATTACAAATTTTGTGCACATACCACTTCTTGTAGTGATGAGTCCCATGCATTTTCTCATCTTATATGGGAGAAAATACCTGTATGTTGCTTTATCATTTTCAGAGAAACAGTTTGTGTTTCCTTATCCAATACATCTTGGTAAAGAATGGCATTGTAATGGAGGAAATTATAGGACTTCATCAATATTTTGTTAGGGAAATCCTGATTCCAAGTATATTTTCATCAAAATCACTAGCTCTGTCCTTTGAGAAACGTATTTTCTGTAGGGCTTTCTACTCTAGGCCATGCTTCTTAGGGGAACAGATTCTTCTGTAGTAGGTGGGAAGATGTTTCTAAACCCCTGGAGTCTACCTGTGAATTGCTACTCAAATTACAGTGTATCCATCTCAGAATTAATTAATGTGTTGTTCATCCCTAGTCCTTAATTGTGGCTTGACACAATGATTTCTATTAAAAATATCTTTATGTTTTATACTATAATGTATCTTTAAGCAGTATGCTATGGCCTGAATTTACGTTGTCTTTTATTCTCTTTTTGGAATGACGTAAGAGCACCTGAGATACTGTCCTTTGTTGGTTTGGTTGTTTGTTAAAATAGTAAGAAAAAAAAGTTTAGTAAGGAGAAAAACTATTGTGCTTAATAGACAGTCCAAATTTGAGTCGAGAAGAAATGTTTATTTTCTTCCACTTAAGAATTTTCTGATGTTCTTAAGAAATACATTATGTTGTTTTCATGCTAGTCTTTGAAAGAATGACAACCCACATTCTGTTATTTAATTACATTTTTTATAGCCTGTTTTTCAGTGATTTTGAAATTTTACAAGTAATGCAAATTTTTTGCACAAAATTTAATAAAGCGTTTTAAAATGTATTCATAAATTTATCAAAAATATACCGGTCTAACCTAAGAACCGTGCTCTCTTTTTGCACATTCCTTTATAGTCTGTTTTATTTTTCTGTTTTTTTACATAGATGTGATCAATTTAACATTAGGTTGTAAGCATTTTTTATGTGGCTATGTAGACTTCATATTAGCATTTGAAAGGACTGTATAAGATTCTTTTGAGAGGATATGTATTGTTTACTCTTTTTTTTTGTACATTTAGGTTTCTCCCACTGATTTCGTTTTAAAAATAATGCTGTGATGAAGTTCTTGGTGGAGATAGCTTTTTAAAACATGCACTCAGACAATTTTGTTAGAATAGATTCATAGAAATGTTATTTCTAGGTCTGAGGATATGAAAAATTTTACAACCTTGGTTATACATACCCAAAACATGTTCTGAAATGATTGTATACAGTTTGCAGCATCATGAACAATATTATTAGAATACTAGTAAGTTAGTAGGCAAACATGGTACGTAGTACATAGTTCTAAACTTTGCATTGATTTGATCATTTTCCCGTATGTTTGTTTCTAGTTGAATTGCTTCTTTTGTGAATTGTTTCATTTTCTTTGCCTATTTTTGAGCTCCAGACCTAGAAATGAAATTAGCCTTTTGTCATTTTTATTGCCAAAAACGTAACGCCAGTCTGTTGTTTTTCCTTTTCTTTGTTTTGTATTATTTGATACAGAAGTTTTTAATTACTATAAGCCAAAACTGTTGATCTTTTGCTATTCTGTTTTAAAATAAAAATCATGATCTGCTTTAGCTATTCCATGAAAGCTAGATTTACTGCCATTGTTATGGGCAAAACTAGGTTGAATGTAGTGTGTTATATGTCACTGATGTATGGTTCTTTTTCTTTCAAAATAAAGATGAAATGTACATATAAGTTTCAGTGTCACAGATGACACAGCGTAAGCTGTTCTATGTGTAATAGGATTTTTTTCATTCAGTAATGTGTAGAATGTCTTGCCATGTTAATATAAATATTTTGGATCCTATTTATGGCTTTTTAGTGTTTCCATGCATTTTGAATCATACAGTGATGTGATGCAGCTAGTTTGTACCTGCTCACAAAAGCCAGTTTTGCACATTTTTCTGTCTCAACTCTACATTTAGTGAATGAACTTTGGTGGCTTGAAATCAGACAAGGTGCTAGGGTTTACAACACAGAAATTGGCAGATAGAGATTAGGGCTTACTCACGTCTGTGGAAGACCTCATTGTTAAATACCAGCACACTGCCATTTATACCTGATACCTTTTAATGAATATTTACTTTGATTCTATTAAGAAAATGTTATAATCAGTGCTACAGTGAACCTTGTTGGGTATTTTTGCATGCTTGTATGATTGTTTTCATGCACATTTTTTAGAGTTTGATTATCAACTGTTTTGGTCCATAACATCACATAACGTAACATAACACAACACATAACAGTTTTAGCTGTCATTGGATTATGTCAATTTAATGGGTAAAAAAAAAGACATCTCGTTGTGTTTATTTGCATTTTATTGAATCAATATTCATTTTACAGTTTTTATTTTCTAAACTGCGTACAAAATATACTAACAAAATTACAAAATATGCCTACAAAAATAATTAACAGATGCCTCAACTTATCATTTGAATTAGATTTTCTGTCACTTTTAGCTTTCACTTTATTTCTATATTTCTTTTTTTTTTTTTTTTGAGACGGAGTCTTGCTCTGTCGCCCAGCCTGGAGTGCGGTGGCGCAATCTTACCTCACTGCAACCTCTGCCTCCCAGGTTCAGTGATTCTTCTGCCTCAGCCCTCCCGAGTAGCTGGGACGACAGGCACCCGCCACCATGCCTAGCTAATTTTTTGTATTTTTAGTAGAGAGGGGGTTTTGCTGTGTTAGCCAAGATGGTCTCAATCGCCTGGCCTCATGATCCGCCCACCTCAGCCTCCCAGAGTGCTGGGATTACAGGTGTGAGCCACTGTGCCCGGCCTAATTTATGTATTTCTAAAAATTTGATGGTTTTCTTTATGGAAGGATGGAGTGCCCTAGGACAAATGTCTCCAAGGGGGAAAAAACAGAACTGATAAGATTAGATGATAGATTTGGCTATATGCAGAATTGTTCTGAAGCACAACAGTTTTAAATGGTGATGAAGTCCAGTTTATCTACTTTGTAAGACTTGCTTCTGTTTTTTGGTCTCATATGGAAGAAACCATTGGAAAAATCCAAGGTCACAAAAATTTACCTCTCTTTTCTAAGAGTTTGTAGTTTTAGGTCTTACGCTTTGAGTTGATTTTTGTATATGGTGTGATGTGAAGTTTCAACATAATCCTTTGTGTGTGAATATTCAGTTGTCCTATGTTGAAACAAACGTATTCTTTTCTCATTGAGTTGTCTTGGTATTCTTGTTGTTAATTAATTTTTCTTATCTTTATTACTTTTTTCTTGCAGTTTTTCTGGATTTATTTTTTACTTTTTCTTGAATTAAAGTTCTTAGATTTTTTTTTTTTCGAGACGAAGTCTCACTCTGTCACCCAGGCTGGAGCGCAGTGGCGCAATCTCAGCTCACTGCAAGCTCTGCCTTCCGGTTCACACCATTCTCCTGCCTCAGCCTCCCGAGTAGCTGGGACTACAAGAGCCCGCCACCATGCCCGGCTAATTTTTTATATTTTTAGTAGAGACGGGGTTTCACCGTGTTAGCCAGGATGGTCTCGATCTCCTGACCTCATGATCCACCCGCCTCGGCCTCCCAAAGTGCTGGGATTATAGGCGTGAGCCACCGCACCGGGCCAATTCTTAGATTATTTTAAAAAATACTTTCTAATTTGAATTAGTAATGTTTAAGGCTTTGTGTTTTTTTACATGTCCCTGTGTAGCATTCTTATCCTTTTACAGATATTCTAAAATTACAATTTTTATTTTTATTTTTGAACCAGGATTGTTTAATGTATTTTAAATTTTTCAAGTGGTTGTGATTTTTTTTCAACCTTTGTTATTTATTCTGAGGTCATTTTGATAGAATATGGTCTGTACTGTTTTTACTTTTTGAAATTTATTGTAGTCTAATATATATAGTCAAGTTTTATTTCATGGGTACATAAAATGCATACGTGTGTATGTCTTAAAACCATAAATATATGTGTATTATATAATTTTATTACTTAGATTTGCTGCTAATCTCCTTTATATTGTGTGTGAATCTGCCGAGTACTGAGAATTCTGCAGAAGTCTTCCATGACTCTCGTGTTTGTGGCATTTTCTCCTATTTCCAGAAATTTTGCTCTACGTAAGTATAGTTACGTGTTGCTTAACAATGGAGATACCTTCTGAGAAATTTGTGGCCAAGTGATGTTGTTATTGTGTGAGCCTTCTAGAGTGTACTTACACAAATCTAAATTATATAGCCTACAACACACATATAGGCTGTGTGGTAAAGCCTATTGCTCCTAGACTGCAAACCTGTAAAGCATGTTATTGTACTGAACACTGCAGGCTTTTGTAGCACAGTGGTAAGTATTTGTGTGTCCAAACATATCTTAACATAGAAAAGGTTCGGTAATAAAATATGGTATACATAGATTGCACTTACCATGAATGGAGCTTGCCGGCTGGAAATTACTCTGGGTGTCAGTGAGTGGTGAGTGAATGTGAGGGTCTAGGACATGACTGTACAGTTTTGTGCAACTGGCAGCTTGGTAGGTTTGTTGCACAAGCATTACCACAAACATGTGAGTAATGTGTTGTATGATAGCTACGATGTCACTAGGCGATAGGAATTTTTCAGCTCCATTATAATCTTGTGGGACCACAGTTATTTATGTGGTCTGTTATTGACTGAAACATTGTTATGTGGCGTATGACTGTATTCTTATGAGGAACATAAAAAAATCGATGAGAATTAAAAGTTTGTCATGACCACATTACCTTTTATGTAAGTTAATGCTATTATATCTTGAACTCAGCATTGTTGAGTAGTATTATTGTTCTTTTGTTTGCATTTACTTGATGTATGTCTCTCATTTATTTTCAACTATTCTTTGTTTTTGCTACCCTCAAAAGTTTTTTTTTTTTTTTTTTTAGGACTGAATTTAGTTCTGTTGCCCAGGCTGGAGTGCAGTGGCGTGATCTCGGCTCACTGCAATCTCCGTCTTCCCGGGTTCAAGCAATTCTCCTGCCTCAGCCTCCTGAGTAGCTGGGATTATAGGCGTGTGCCACCACACCTAGCTAATTTTTGTATTTTTAGTAGAAGCAGGGTTTCACCATGTTGGCCAGACTGGTCTTGTGATCCGCCTGCCTCGGCCTCCCAAAGTGTTGGGATTACAAGAGTGAGCCACCACGCCCAGCCTAAAGTTTTTGTTTTTTTAAACCTCAGCCTGAGTGAGTCTTTTCCTAAAATAGTTGAGTATATTCTTCTTACACTTGATGTATGATGAATATGGTTAGGGTTTATTGGCATCTGATTTCTGTTTTCTGATTCTTTCTTGATTTCTTGCAGCTACCCCTATTCCTCTTTCTCCATTGTTTCCTTTTCTCTTTCTCCTTTGGGATTTGTATTGGGTTTGTTGTGCTTTCCACGCTGATAATTTGAAAGGTATGTACTCTGCTTTTAATTTTACTATTGGTAGCCTATATAACTTTCAGTAGTCATATTCAATCTACGTTTCTCAGTTTATCATCTTCAGAGACCAGATGGTATTATATGTCCCTCCCCTGCATGGGAGGGAATTTTTTTTTACCCGTACCGGGGATCATCAGCAAACTTTAAGGGTTAGATAGTAAATATTTTTGGCTTTTGGGCTATATGGCCTCTATTAGAACTACTCAACTCTGCCACAAACAGTTTGTTAATAAATGAGTATGATTATGTTCAAATGCAATTTTTTTTACAAAAACAAACAGAAGCTGAATTTGGCATTCTGGCAGGTATTTGCCAACCTCTGATTACTCCATTTTCCGTTTTTTCTGGTATTTTATTTTCATGTGTTAACTTTTTTGTTCCTGTCTGTTATAGACAAATTCGCAATACCAGCCTTAGAATGGTTCTCTAAATCTTCGTGGTAATAGCATCAACACATTTTATTTTATATATTTCTTTGACAGTCTTCTCAGAGGCAACATCGGATATATCAGATGATAAAAGTCTTGTAAGAAAAACAAAATTGTCCGTGGCTAAGGGCGTCTTTCTGAAGTCTAGGATTTATTGATGGTTATTAAAAGGCTAAACATAAAATTGAAATTACCTTAATTTGAATATAATATGGGTATTTGTGTCAGATGGAAGGAGAGGTGTTTATGGTGTTCAGATCACTTCCACATTCATTGCTCTAATTTACATTTCCTTTATTCTGTTCTTCCTCCTGATTACAGATTCCTAACTATTCACCTACATCTGCCCTCTTAATCCTGCAGTAATTTGCTCTTCTTTCCACTTACGCCCCCTTTCTTCACTCTTTGTTCATCTTTGCTGGCATCAAGTTAACATTTGATCTTGCAGCCAATGTGATCTTTAATGTTTTGAAAGTGATTCTGTAGTAGTCTCAAATTTCATACCTAGAGTTTATTTATTTTCACACTTTCTAAAACTCTTAATCCTCTGATTTCATATTGAATATGTGGGATGATCACAGGGAATCATAATTAAACCTAAGGAACCTCATTTAAGAATATTGTTATTTATCGCTTTTTTATTCTGTTTTCTTTCAGAAATTGTGTACATATATGTGTGTATATATATATTTGTGTCTGCAATTAAGATGCATATTTAGCGTTAGTTCTGTGTTTAAATGCTTATCATCAAATATTTCTTCTCTCAATTTAATTATATGCTTTTATTTTTATTCATCTATGAGTTGGCTAGATTGTACCTTCAGATAGGTTTTTTAATGATGGGTCCATGGGTGATATATTTCCTGAATTCTTGGGTATTTGAAAATTCCTTTCTGAGGCCAGGTGAGGTGGCTTACACCTGTAATCCTAGCACTTTGGGAGGCCGAAGCAGGTTGGATTACGAGGTCAGGAGTACCAATCTGGCCAGCGTGGTGAAAATCCGTCTCTACTAAAGATACAGAAAAATTAGCCAAGTTTGATGGTGTGCATCTGTAATCCCAGCTACTTGGGAGGCTGAGGCAGGAGAATCACTTGAACCTGGGAGGCGGAGGTTACAGTGAGCTGAGATCGTGCCATTGCACTCCAGCCTGGGTGACAGGGTGAGACTCCGTCTCAAAAAAACAGAAAATGCCTTTCTGTGGCATGCATATATTAATAACTTGCATGGGTATAGAATTCTTGGATTAGATCTCTTCTTTACCTACCGTGCTTGCCCTGTAGTAGATTTTTCTCTGTTGTTTCTCAGCAGATAGATTTGATAAGTCTCTGGCCAGCCTGAATATTTTTTCTTCGTGATTTGCTTTTTTAAAAATTTGGTTATTTGTTTCTTTGTTTCCATAACATGAAAGCTTAACAACTACTCCAGGTCATGCTTCAGTGTTTTATAGTTTTTGTTATTTATCTTGAAGCACTGAACCCACTCCACCTCTATAATATTCTTTCATTTCAAGGATCTTCCCTGTTTTATCATTGAATATTTTTTTTATATTCCACAGGAATTGTTTTTCTTCTTTAGGTACACCAATCATTCATAATTGAATTTTTGTTGTTTCTCTGCCAAAGCTGTCAGCTTCCCTTTAATTGCTGTATCTCTCCATTATTTGTATGGTTTGCCCAAATCTTGTGTCTGCAATGCTGATTTGGCACTGTTTGGAATATAAATGTCAAGTGCCAGTAAGTAGGTATCAAATGAATGAAGTGCCTGCTGTATCTTTGATGCTTCAGATTCATTTTTAAGTTCTGCAGTATTGTTTTTTCTCATTTCCTTTCTTAACTCTGACAATTTTTGTTTCACCTTATTTTCTAGAATGTCCTATTTCAACAATGCACATTTTGTTACATTTTCTTGATATAGTGCAAAGCAATTATCGTCCATTTTTTTCTTCTGTTTTCTAGAGTAAACCTTTCAGAGCGTTCTCTTCATTTTTCTTTTGCACGTCCTTCGCCTTGTCTTCATTTGTGCTTAGGATTGCTCCAAATTTTGTCTGGCCCTCGTATTTGTCCAAAAATAGGGTGGGTGGAATCTCATTGACTTCCTTCCCTATTTGTCTTGGGTCTGTTTGTATCTTTCCCTTAGCACTTGAGCTGGAGGACTGGAAGATGATGGTATATATTCTATTTTTAGCTGTTCAGTTGTCTGAGTAGAGTGGTAGGGAGGGCTCTCTGGCAGTGGCTACTATGAACTTTGCTTCATCTCACAACTGATTCTGTTTGTTCCTTCTCTTTTGAGTGAGCCAGCCACTTTGATGATAAGTCATTCAGAATGGAGCCTTGCTGTTTTGGGGATTTTTTTTGCTATGCATCTATAGGGTCTTTTTCTCTGCATTTCTAGACCACTTTACAAAGTAGTCTTGCTTTTGGCCCTCACCTTTTCCAGTAAATAAGTCAGGTCAGAGGGGAAAACAGATCTGTTGGCTATGTTGTTCCTCTTTAGCCCCTTCATGGCTAGAATAGGTTGGAATGTGAGTTCTAATGAGACACTACTTGTTCCTTGAAGTTGAGGGACATAGGGAGTCTTTGAGAACCTTTGCCACTTACTTCCCTCAACACTGTACTGTTTTTACAAGCAAAAGAGCTCTGTGTAGACTCCCAGCCGCTTCTGTTTGGTCCATTTGTATTACTTCTGGTTGATAGGTCCGTTGCTATTGTTAATGTAGATGAGGTTTTTCCTTATACTTTTTTTTTTTCTTTTTGTTCATCTTGAGGGGTAGAAAGGAAGTTTCTGTTTTTAGAGGGCTGCCATCTTTCCAGGAAGTGTGCTTTATGAGTCTTGATGACTGTAATTAACACATGTGAAGTCTTTCATAGAGAGTTATAATTATAGAATCTCAGTTAAGAATGTGCTTTAAAGTCCAAGCATGCACCATACTTGAGTGGCTTCTGTAACATCCCCAATTTGTCATTAAGTCTGTTCCCCTCTACATTCAATGATGAGAACATTACCCCCCAATTAATTCCATCTTCAGTTATCTGTGTTTATTAGAAATCTTTCATTGAGCTGAAATCTGTGGGTTCTGTTCCTGGGGAACACGGAGAGACTGGAACCCACTGGAACACATCTTTTTCTTCCAGTAATTGAAGTTGGCCTCATGACACCCTTGGGGATAGCTTTTTTCCTTTTATGAACTATCATGAGTTCTTGCCATCATTTCTCATAAAGCAGGAATAAAATCTTGTTCCTTAATATCCTGATTGTTCTCATCTTTTAAAAATTACCTATAATGAAACCCAACACTTGATGTGTGCCTTGATGAAGTCAGAGTAGATATTTCTGTCTTTCCTCCCTGAGATTCGTGTGACTCTAGAAATCTTTGTCTTTTTGTCTAAATAAATAATCCCAAGGATTACAGCAATTTTTGTGCAAAGGGCACTCAATAACGTTCTCTACCAGTACCAGTTCATGTTTGTTTCATTTTTCTTGATACAACATTGCACTGCTAGTCTGTTTTTGATCTGTGGTCATCTGTGATAGTACATAGTCTTCTGCATTTTTCCTTTTCCCTTTATCATGTATTTGCATGGAATTGTTTTCAATTCTGAGAGTTCTTATTCCTATTGAATTTCGTACTAATTCTGTGAGGACATCCTTCCAAGATCAGATTCATTTAAACTTTATTCTCAATTTCTAGCATTTGTAATTCTACCCAGTTCATTCTCTAAAGGAAAGTAGAGGGAGCTATTACAATAAGATTCGTAGTTACATCGGGGAAAAACAAGTATTTTTGTTAATACTGTCAGTAAAGATATGGAAGTTTTTAGATTTCAAGACGGATTGCCATAGTCTGTCATTCTGTATCAATCTCCAGTTGATTCCAAGGCTTTGTTTGTTACTTTGTTGTTTACTTAATAGGCATGAAGCCAACAATAGGTTACCCACATTTGACTTTGCTACTTAACTTGTCTTGGTATAAAAGAGAATAGAGAAATCAAGAGAGAGGGACGTCTGCTCTTCCTTGGCTGTGGCACAGTCTCCTGTTGTAGGAGGAAATCAGATTGGCCTTCTGGAGTGGGCTTCTTACATGTCACAGCTGTGGTGGTAGTGGTGGTGGTGGCAGGTGAAGGGGTGGCACCCCTGGCAGTGCACATTGTTGGTGAACTGTTTTAGTCTCTCCTGATAACCTGAAGTTTAGGTTGCCAGCCAGTTGATAATAGCCATTATTGTTAAGGAGGGAAGAAGTATTTTCTTTTTCCTTGTTCTCTGTGAATATTAATTTCCATGTAGAAGAAAAAGAATATTTAGGAAAAGCGAACTTCGTTTGGTGCCTATTTACTTTACAGCTAAATAGATTTAATCTCCCTTTATCCTCCTCCTAAGGCAAGTGATTCTTAAAGAGAGAAAGCCAGCTTAGAAATCTGTATACTTTATTTGACAGTATGCCCACATTTTTAGCAATAACATTAGCTAGTGTCAATGTTTAAATTTCTCCTTTAAGAAATTCGATAGTTGGCTGGGCGCAGTGGCTCACACCTGTAATCCCAAAACTTTGGGAAGCCGAGGCGGGCGAGTCATGAGGTCAGGAAATCTGGACCATCCTGGCTAACACTGAAACACTGTCTCTACTAAAAATACAAAAAATTAGCCGGGTGTTGTGGCACACACCTGTAGTCCCAGCTTCTCGAGAGGCTGAGGCAGGAGAATCGCTTCAAGCTGGGAAGCGGAGGTTGCGGTGAGCTGAAATCGTGCCACTGCATTCCAGCCTGGGCAACAGAGCAAGACTCCGTCTCAAAAAAAAAAAAAAAAAATTCAATAGCTAAGTGAAAGTTGTATTATTCAGTGTATATGTATGATTATTTAACAAAATTGAGAAAGGATCTTGCCCTCCCTCCTTTTACCCCATTCCCTTGCCCCCATCTCTTAATTGAGTCTGACCTGAGCCCATGTGGCTGGCCACCACAGGTGGAAGGCCCTTCTTCACAGCAGATGTATGATGATTCCTGGACAGTGGTCAGGATATTGCTTTTTTGTGGAGCTTTTAACAGAAGAGGTGCCTGGGTGAAGGTTTGAGCATGTCCCCTTTACAGGGGCCATGTTTCCCCCACCTGTGTAGATGTACGTGGGTCTTCCGAAGGCTCAAACAACACACCTGAGTGTCGTTGAGTCTCACCTTGTTGTGAGTGTTGCTTGTAAGCAGTGTTGTCACTAAATTTATTTCTTCTTTAATTTGGTAACTTACCAGAATATCTTCTTTTCTAGCCTCAATGATTATTATAGCTCATTGAAATGCCTAAAGTCATTTTTATTTTCTTCTCTCTCGCTCACGAGAATTATTCCAAAAAAAATTTTGGCCTTCACACCAGTGTTTAAAAATTGTTCTGTACCTTGGTTTATAGTGGGGGTACACCGTCTTAAATCTAGTTATGGTTAACAAGATTTATATTCTTTTCTGGAGAGTTCAGTCTTGGAAGCCAAACCTGAGTTTTTAAAATGTGCTGACTGCATGTGGATAAATTATTGCCCCGTTCCCAGATGTCTGGGATCTCACAAGATGGGGATTGGATGGAGAAGTATCCCTGATTTGTCAAAGTGCTAGTCTAAGAGAGCTGCCTTTGTTGTAAGTGTGCTGCTTGTGTAATTTCAATGATCAAGATTCCCTTTGAGAAAAAATGTGGTTGTACTGACATTTGCTTTGAGCAAATGAAGCATAATTCATATCTGTTGAAATTGAAATTAATAATGCATGGCTATGGCTATGTGAGTACTTTTTTCAACCTTCTTTGTATGTTCTTGCATATAAATTTTTAGAACCCGTGGTAAATCAGATGGTGTAGAGGCTGTTTGATTTTTTTTTTCCTTCCTTGTTTTCTAGGGGGTGACTTGCTTGAGCAAGGGAATGCAGTGAATAAGTTTATCAGCATTAGAATCTGTGTTTATGAAGTTATATCACTTATTAAAAATTAAATATTTTAGTCAAGGTTTTTTTTTTTTTTTTTTTTAAGACGGAGTCAAGGTTTTTAAGTGTCTTTTGCAAAAAAAAAAAAAAAAAGCTTTTAGATTGCTCTCTACTTGTTCTTTCCCAGCTGAAAAGGAAAGGTAAGGGACAAATATTAGTATCAATTCTTTTATTTGCATGCGTTTTCTCTAATGGTTGTTCCTTGCCTTTTAGTCCTTGTGTGATGAATACGTTAGAGGCAAATGTCACCTACCTTGAAACCATAAAGACTTAGTTTCTGTACTACTGCTTTTTAGGTACAAGTGCAGTCTGACTTCTGAGTGTAGAACCAGTCATCAGAATAGCCCTGGATTGCACAGCGGGAAGAATCTGCGTTGGCTAAGTACTCTGGTGAAGCTGAACAATTCCAGGTTGCAAAGAGTACTTGGCTTGTCTCTCATTTTCATGAGGACTAACATCACACACAGTGCTAAACTTCACTAGAAAAGAAGTGAAATGTACTCCTGACAGGCCAAGAAATGCATCCAGTAACCTCCTGTGATCTTTTACCCCATCAAGCCAAGGCCATATCTCTGAGGTTAAGAAAATTGTGCATTACATTGCAAAATCTTGTATTTGTGAGTTAGAAGTCTCAAACCCGACTTTGTTACATTTAGACAGTTCTAAGTTAGCACACATATGTAAATGACTCAATTTTCATCATAACTTTGCAGTAAATTTCCAAAAGGCATATTTCAGGAGACCTTAAGATAAGCATTGTTTCTGAAAGCATGATCAAATAAAGGAAAAGAAGGAACAAACACTATCCTAGTTTGAATGATGCTTGGAAATGTTTTAGTCCTGGGATTTCAGATGATTTAGTAGTACCAATTAGGCATATGCTGAGAATGGGGGAAAGCAACAGTAGGTTTACTTCTTATTGCCTTGTCGAGTATTTTTCTCTAGGATTTTTTTGGTGTGTGTTTACAAAACAATGTTTTTGGTTGGTTCTGTGTCTCAGTTGAAGACAGTCCTACTGAACTGAGATCTTATGGGTCAGGGGGCAGTATATTTCCTTTTTATTGACATAATTGCAGCCAGATAGAAATAGGTAATTATATTTCTCATCACACACATAATGGATTTGTTTCATATTGTGTTATCCTCTGAAATTAACTGACAGATTAGAACAGATTGTATGTGTATTTCACATACCCAACCTGTACTAACTCCCTCAGATTCCTATTTATGACAGTTTACCTCTGGGAATTAGCTATAGCATTGAAATCAATAGCATGATTAAAACTCAAGGTCCAGGAATCCGTTTATGACCCTGTACAGGAAAGAGTTAACATAGTAAACCTGCATGCAATAACTTTCCTGGAAGACATTTCATGTTTATTGTCACAACTGGTTGTTGGCAGCATTAAGTGTGACCCTACTTGGAGAGGACTCATGGAAGCTTGTGTCTGGTTTCTTCCAGACTTCACCCCATATCCTTTTCAGTTTGCTGATTTTGCTTTCTTGTAATACATTGTAGCCATGATACGACTATATACTGAGACTGGTGAGTCTTCCAAGTGAATCATTGAGCCTGGGGGAGTGGTCTTGGGGACGCCTAACACATGCCCATCATCAACTGCTGAAGGCCTCCACTTGGTTAAGGTGGAGTGCTGTGGGCTAGAGTATTGGCACCGCAGCCTTGACCCATGCACTGCTGCACCAAGTTTGTTGGGAGGAGCACATGGGATGGTGTTGGTAAAAGCTCCTTGAAAACACCACATCACTATCCAGATGCACAGTGATGTGATTATTATTTTGCTTCTTCCATGATATGTTTTGGTAACGGCTGTGAGTAAGACATTATTATGCACACATAGAACACTCAGTTGTTTACCCTTCAGTTAGTATTGGGCCTCCTCCTTCACATGAGGCCGGGCAAACTCCCACTTCCCCAGACAATGGGGAGCACTCTAGACACTAATTCCCCACCCTTCCTGCATTTTTCATGTTGCTCTCAGGTTACTTTTCTTAACCTACATTAATTACAGTTGGTTGGGTACAGTGGCACATGCCTGTAATCCCAGCATTTTGGGAGGCTGAGGCGGGCAGATTGCTTGAGCCCAGGAGTTCAAGACCAGCCTGGGCAACATGAAGAACCCCATCTCTACAAAAAATACAAAAATTAGCTGGGTGTGGTGGTGCACACCTGTTGTCCCAGCTACGTGGGATGTGGGAGGATCGCTTGAGCCTATGAGGTGAAGGCTGCGGTGAGTCGTGATCACTCCACTGCACTCCAGCCTGGGTGATAGAGCAAGAGCCTGTCTCAGAAAAAGAGAAAAATTGTGGTTTTGTCATCTGTCCAAACCATTAATTACTTTGCGTTCGTTGTGAAAGGCCAGATATCTTTATCTGTCAGTCAAGTTTGTCTGATCCTACCCCGCCGTCTAGCCTTATTTCTTACTGCTTGCCTTCA
The DNA here is from genome assembly GCF_000951045.1 of Mandrillus leucophaeus. Lineage (NCBI taxonomy): Eukaryota > Metazoa > Chordata > Mammalia > Primates > Cercopithecidae > Mandrillus > Mandrillus leucophaeus. Next base: position 778,034 of record NW_012102699.1, read on the forward strand.
GGTGTTTGACACTTTGGCTGAACTAGGGCACTAACCTTTTTCCTTCCCCTTCTCACATATTTGTTGCTTTCCTCTCTTCTTTCCCACCCCTAGGATGCTTTTTTCTCCATCGCTCCCTGTGCAAATCCTACCATGTTTCAAAACCCATGTTAAATGGTGCCTCTTTCTCATTGTCTTTTCTGATCCCTCTAGTGGTCAAAGTTTCTGTTGACTCCTATGACGTTTTATGTTTGTTTATGTCTGAGTTTTTTTGATATGTGCAGGAGGTGTTGGTGTGCAAGTGGAGAAGTGAGATAACTAAGGGAAGGCAGCCAATAAAGGTGCATTATTAAACCACTAATGGCCGTGCACTGTTGGAGGTCAAGCCTGGGGAGAAGCTCTGGGAGATGATGTCATGCAGGACTTCTCAAACTTCCATGTTCATGAGAATCTAATGCAGGTTCAGACTCAGGTCTGGGGTGAGACCTGAGAGTCTGAATTTCTCGTGAGCACCTGGTGATAATGTTGCTGTTGGCATGGGTCCAGAGACCCCGCTTTGGGGAACGGTGATGCTATAAAGTTGTCCCACCTGAAGGGTAAGGTAGCTGGAGCATTTAACTTAATTTAATTATTATTATTATTATTATTATTTTTTGAGACAGAATCTTACTCTATCACCCAGGCTGGAGTGCAGTGGCTCAGTCATAGCCAACCGGAGTATTTGTATACCAACCTTGGATGGTCGTTAGTTGGGGACTCTTTGGGGGCTGTCAATTCCTGCCACCTTTGGCTTCTCAGGTGGCCATCCTTACCTTGGAGAAAAGTCCTCAGGCAGAGAGGTGCAGATATCTGTAGTTGGAGGTCAGCTTTGGGTGGTTTGGGCAAATTCAGCCCCATCTTGTAATTGTGATGATTTATAGACATTTGTTCCTCCATAGCAATCTATCAGATCCCTGAAGGCAGGATATGTAATTTGTCTTGTGCTGTAATAGCATTTAGCATATATTATGCTTTTTTTGTGTTTGCTCAGTGAGTGAGTTGATTGTTGGTGCTTTCGACTTTGGCAAAGTGTTACAAGTGCAGCTTATGGTACAGTTCAGACTCCAGCCTTTTTTTTTTTTTTTTTTTTGGAGACAGTCTTGCTCCACAGCCCAGACTGGGGTGCAGTGACGCTATCTAGGCTCACTGCAACCTCTGCGTCCCCGGTTCAAGTGATTCTCATGCCTCAGCCTCCCCAGTAGCTGGGATTACAGGCGTGCATTACCACACCCGGTTGATTTTTTGTATTTTTAGTAAAGAAGGGGTTTCGCCATGTTGCCCAGGCTGGTCTTGAACTCCAGGTCTCAAGTGATCTGCCGCCTCGGCCTCTCAAAATGCTGGGATTACAGGTGTGAGCCGCTGTGTCCGGCCGTAGCTTGTCATTTTTAGTCTCAGTGTCCAAGATAAAGATTCTACAACACAAAAGCCTTCTTCCTGGTTTGTCATCTCTAAAGGTATCAGTGGCCTTGTCCTCACTGGTCAGTGCTAACAGGTACAAGAGAGAAGAATACCATGAAAGAAAAGCAAAAATTCACCCTTCAAGGACTTCTGGGTTCTGTTTATTTTTAAAGTGAAGATAGAGAATGTGACTCAAGAGAAAGAATTCTGGTGAGAAACTTTGGGGATAGCTAGTGCTCTCTCTCCGAATTTTTCCTCTTGAAGGCACCTTTCATTCCTTGAGGGATTTCTGTTCTTTCTTTTTTCTTTTTGGATGTGTTCCTTTATATTTGGATGAATTTCCCATACTATAGACACAAATTTGATTTTCTAATTATAAGGCTAAAACAGATCTTTTAACTTGGTTGCTGAATTTCCTCTACCTTATCAAAGCTCTTTTTATTTTGAATACCCTTTTCCAAATTTCATTTTTTCTTTGACTCATAAAATCTAGTGTTTTAAAAATTTCTTACATGGAGCTTTCCTTTGATGTTTTATATGAAGTAACTACTATGTATTTATTTGAGACCTCCTGTGTATCTAGTTCTGTACTAGGTGCTGTGATAGACTGAAAGGAAATGTGACGTTTTCTACCGGCCGTCAAAGAATTAGTCATTTAGGTGGGGAGAAAAGGTAGTTGATATGATGATAGAAAACCAATTGTAAGTGTTAAGGGATATCCAATGACAGTTGGATGTCTTTGAATTTTTTTCCATTCAGTCCTAATTTCATGTATTCCTTCATGCTGTCATACTGTATAAGTTGTGGGTTCAGATCCTAGTTGAAAAGATGCAGTCCCTGTCAGATGTAGAAACTTACCTGCGGGTAAGATTGTGGGTCAGTGTGGTTAGGGAGTATCACAGAGAATGTACAGTTTTCTAGGTCATCCTTTGAAAAGTCAGCTGACTTAGAAAAGGCCACGCGGAGATCAAGGACCTTGTAGCCATTGTTCGGCTCTGTACCCAAGGGCTGGTTTGGTGTCCGGAGGGGCCCTGAAGTTAGTGGGAGAGGCCACTGTCTGCTAGGAAAACCAGCAACCAGATGAGAATTCTTGATTCTTTTTTAGCATGTCTTTCTAGTGGTTGTGTGTCTCAGTGTGTGGGTGCGTTCTTCTCTTTGTGTCTGTAAATATTTTAAATATTAATTTCACAATCCTATTGACTTTGACTCCTTTCAATCTTTGACAACTGGTATAATCTCTGTGCATAGATTCTTTCTGTGAGGTGGCTTAGGGGAGTAAAATGATAAGGGGGTTATTTCTCAATTAGTTCACTTGGGGAGGAAATGTGCCTTCCTCTGATTAATTCACATCACTTAACTGAATAATGTGTGGAATGGTTGACTGCTAACATCAAAGGAATGTAAAGAAAAAAGTGCACATCACAGAAAAATGGTATCAAGTTTCTTCATTAATGGCCTTATATTGGCAAATCTTTATCTTCTGGATGAATTTACAACCCTTTTACTTTATGACGCCCTTTCACAAGTGTGACTTCATTTGAAATAGAAAATTGTGATGAAATAAGCATACAGTCCTCATCTAAAGTGACCTGGAGAGGTTGTATGAGCTTGTGTAGTAGAATCTTCCTAGTTGAAATCTTAGTGCTATTACTTATCAATCTTGGAATGTTGGTTAAATTTAAGGCCTTGAAACATAGCTTCTTTATTTGTAAACTAAGGAAAAATAATACCTTCTTTTATGGGTTGTAAAAAATAAGACAGTGAGGCTGAACTCATGAGAGGGTCTCAGTAAACATTCCTTCTCCTCTGGTCTAAGATTCCAAGTACTAGAATCTGAGGCCAGAGGAAATCGGTGTTTAACTCAGTCCATGACTTCTTTAAAAAAAAAAAAAAAGTACCAAGAGGTATGAAAATTCAAAGTAACATTTACTTTTATAATTCTGCTGACTGAGAGTATCTTGTGATCATTGGTAGAATCTCTACTTACTAAATGCATTCTAATGATCCACCATTTGGGGATATATCTTGGTGCTGTAGCCAAACTTAGAGGCACTACTTCCTATTTCTTTTTTTTTTTTTTTTTGAAACGGCGTCTCGCTCTGTCACCCAGGCTGGAGTGTGCAGTGGTGCGATCTCAGCTTACTACAGCCTCTACCTCCCAGGTTCAAGCAATCCTCCCACCTCAGCCTCCTGAGTAGCTAGGATTACAGGCATGCACTACCACACCTGGCAATTTTTTTTTTTTGTATTTTTGGTAGAGATGGGGTTTCACATGTTGGCCAGGATGGTCTCTAACTCCTGACCTCAAGTGATCTGCCTGCCTTGACCTCCCAAAGTGCTAGGATTTACAGGCGTGTGCCATGGTACCCGGCCTTTCTATTTCTTACCAAAACCCAGGGCCCTTAGTTCCTTGTTTTATAGAAATTGTTGTCAAGACAGAAATGCCTTTGTTTAATTTCTTTATTTGCTGTTTTCTGTGAGATTTGCGTGCTGCTCTGATACCTAGCTGGTCACAAGGTTACTGCAAAGTTATGTTTTTGATTTTTAATCTTGTGTTTATTATGATTGGTTAGTGCATTTGTTCTGATTGGAAGATGTGTACTGTTTGTTTATTAAATATTTTGAATCTCACTGGGTATTACATACTTTTAAACATTTTTTTTCTTTGAGGGTTTTTGGATGTGCCTTTTAAGAGAGAAGGTTATTTTAGTAAGTTCTACCAAATTAAAAGATGAATGTAAGAATTTGCTAGTATCCTGTTTATGGGTGAATCTGAGCAAGCGTTTACAGTTATTTTCTAAAATAATCTTGAGTTAATGTTAATGGAACTATGTATTATCAGTCCCACACTGGAAAGCTAATTATCGGTATGTAATCTTAGCAGAATTATTATGCTTGTTGGTGTAATCCATGTCAGCAAGGTGACACATTATAATTATGTATTCATTTTCCGCTTACTTTTCTCATCTTCTGCATGTATCATCAGACAAGCTTTCTTTATTACAGATGTGGTTATTTTAGGGGCAACCATTTTCACTTGAATTGACATAAAAACCATCCCTCATCTCTGGGCCACATGGTCTTTCCTGAGACATAAATGTGATGCAGTATCTGCCACATAATCTTTCTTAATGATATGTGTGTAGACACCCGAATTCGCTCCTTTTGTTTCTGTGTCTGAACTGTTAGGTCATCAGCCTGCTTACCAGAGGACTGACATGTTTCTTCAGGTTCTGCTGGCATTAACATTTGGGGCCTATTTTTCACCACGCTACATTTGATTTCCCTATAGTTTTCAATTCAGGAAAAAAAAATTTGAATTTTTGATGCTAATTACCCTCTTTTTAATTCTATCGTTTGTAATTTAAGCTGATATATTAGATTTTGGACATTTATAGTTTATGTTCTCTAATATTTGAAACTATTAGATGGTTTTCGGTAACAAGTGTCTCATGGAAGTACATTTCTCTTTTAATGTGTGGTTTTAGTACTTTCTGAGCATATTAACTTCGTATTTTCTTAAGTTATGATCTAAAACTGATGAGAAGTTAACCTGTTTTGGCTCAGAGAAGCCTAGATACTCACTAAATGTTACCCTAAATTAGAGCTTTAATAACATTTTTTCCTGCTAGGGTACTAGCACTGTTACAGGAGGTTATTATTTCCTCATTTTTATTGGCCTCCAGGTTTCCATATTTGGTGATTTTTGGCAGGGTAATATATGAAATTTGATTTTAGTGTTGGCTTAGAGCTTCAGTAAGAACAAATCATTTCTTTGTTAATCCTGTTCATCCATATATCCTCAGCTCCTAGCACAGTCCTAGGCCCAGCATAGATGGTCAGTAAATGTTTGTTGAAATAAGTAGCTTCCCAGAGGCTTGCTTAAATCTTTCCCTTGTTCAGTCACCTGGGAAGAGAATGAGATCTTTATACTGATTTTATCTTAGGAGGCCTAATTCCTTAGTTCTTGTGCAGATCGGCATTATGTAATTTTTCCACTATTAGATAACATTTTCTGTGACAGCTGACTCCTTTGGGTGAATGAATTTCTCTATCAGATGTTGAAGTACTGAGTTTGGGTTTAGAAAAATGCAGAAACATTTGTCCATCAAGCCTAAAGACATTGTTTAGCACAAGAGAGGGGAAGTATTTAAATCATAAAAATTTGCTTTCTATTTCAGATTCTTCTTAGCCCTCCAGGCTGGCCGTAACTTGCTGGATGGAGTAAATTCTTTTGTTAGATGACTAGAATTGAATCGTATAAGCCAAAATTATTTTGCATGCTGATTCTGTTTGTATTTTATAAGAGAGGATAATTCTAAACATTTATGGGTAATCTATAGTTGTGCCAGATTGACTCTCTATTGCAAATTCAACTTTTTCTTTAAGTCTTTTTTTTGTTTGTTTGTTTTTGAGACAGAATTTCGCTCTTGTCACCCAGGCTGGAGTGCAGTGGCATGATCTCGGCTCACTGCAGCCTCTGCCTCCTGGGTTCAAATGATTCTCCTGCCTCAGCCTCCCGAAGTAGCTGGGATCGTAGGTGCCCGCCACCACACCTGGCTAATTTTTTTGTAGTTTTAGTAGAGATGGAGTTTCACCACGTTGGTCAGGCTGGTCTTGAACTCCTGACCTCAGGTGATCCACCCGCCTTGGCCTTCCAAAGTGCTGGGATTATAGGCATGAGCCACCGTTCCCAGCCCTTTAAGTCTTATTGCAGTGGTTATTAAATACAGTTGGTAAATATGTTTGTCTTTGGTTTCACATAGTATAAAAAAATACTAATAGTTTTATTCATCAGTAGTTCTGTGAATCTCATTAATATTTTGGTTTATTTTATCTTATGTAGTGTGTACTTTCTGTTCATAGATATTGAAGCAATGGGAAATAATTTCTAAGTAACTGCATTCATTAGGTAATTTGAAGACTTATTGATAATGGAAGTGGTATATGTGTACCTTTTATAAAATCAGATTCAGCTGTTTGCAGTGACAGTCCAGATGTGAAGTAAAATGGAACATGGAGAGCAGGGATGTTGTTACCTTTTTCTTGCATAAGAACTGGAGCATAGATTTAGGAAGAATCGAGGAGTGCTGTTCAGCATTAGGCAATGGTTTATGCAGTTCATGTTTTGGGTATTTCATAGAAACCAAATTCTCACTTCAAATCTGTTTGAAAAAGTAGGTATCATGTAAATTATATTTTTAAAAATGCTGCAGACAAAAAAGGCAGTATGAGAGATGCTGTTGCCCTATCTCTCCTCATTTGTTGTCTGCTCTCGCCAGTGAACTGTGAGTGTATCCTGCTCAGTTAGTGGGAACGCCTGAGGCGAATTTCAACAGGAAGCCGAGCAGCTTGACCCTGCCCTTCCTGCACATGGGCATTGGAGGGCTTGGTGCTCTGGTCCTGGACCCTCGCCAGCGTGTTTGTGTGTGTGTGTGTGTGTGTGTGTGTGTGTGTGTGAGAGAAGTGGGGAAGAAAGGAGGAGGAGAGAGAGCAGTTGATGGATTGATTCTGCTGGCTGTTGTCAGTGCCTTCAGTTAAGGAAATACAGCAGTTCTTTCTTTCCGCCAGCTCCTTGGCCCAAGGCACCCGATGTGGCTCATCCTCTTTCTGATAAAGTCACTAACCATATTTATTAGTAGTGTAATGATCATTTACATGAAACTCTGCAAACTCTCTTGAGATGCCCTTTGGGACGAGACACAGTGGTGCCTAGGGACTGCCCTTGCCCGCTGGGTGCCCGTGATTAATGGCTTGAAACGATTACACTGCGAATCTGGGTCTCCAGGGAGGATCTAGGCCAGTTCCAGCCTTGAGCTGCAGACTGCTCCTTCAGGTCCTACATTTATTGATGTGGCAGAGCAGCCTCCTGCTTGGGGCCCTTGTACAGAGAATCAGGCTGGCGTGGCTCTTGACCACAGGAAGGGGATCCTTTTCTGAGCACCTCACCTGACTTACCTGCATCTGTACCTGACTTTACTTGCACCTGTACCTTACCTGCTAAGGTGTAGATGCCAAGCCCTGATGGGGAAAAAGCACAGCAGCATCAGGTAGAGAGCAAGAGGCAATTGGAGACAGAAAATTCGATGGCAGAGGAAGTTGGAGCTGGAGGTCACAGAGCAGCAGTTAAGCCCTGAAGAATCTCTGGAGATATGAGAGTGGGTGGGAGGGCAGGCATGCTGATTGAATGTAGGAGGGGGCCGAAGGCCTTCTAATTGACATTTTATAGAAAAGGGTGACTGTACAATATGGAGGCCTTGAGGATACTCATACAAGTTACCTCCGTGTTACTGTTAACATGCTTGCTGGGGCAGCTCATAAATTATGTTTTAGGATGAAAGAAGCATGATGGCTAAAGCTATGGGCGCATGCATCACCTAACCTGGGTTTGAATCTTGACTTCAACATTGTCGTCTCTGTAATAAAAGATAAAAGTCACTTTCCAAGCTCAGCTGCCTTATCTGTAACATGGGAGGTAAATCACAGTGATTGGTACAAAGAATAAATGAGGTAATACATATTGAATATTTTGCACAGGGCCTAGGAGTAGTAAATACTCAGTAAAAGCTAGCGGTTGTTGATCTTTAATGCTATGTATGTCTGACTAATGTCCATAGAAGGGAAGAACCAGTAACAATTGTGGCAGACACTGCTTATTTGCTAGTTTAATGAGATCAGAACAGTGTGGACTTCAGCCTGGGTCCTGTGGAATATAAGGGTCGCAAAATTAAATTTTGTGTGTGTAAGCAAAGAAAAAGACATCTTAAAATCTTAATTTGTCTGACCCTTGCATTGTTTTTTTTCTTTTTTCTTTTTTTTTTTTGAGACGGAGTCTCACTCTGTTGCCCGGGCTGGAATGCAGTGGCATGATCTCGGCTCACTGCAAACTCCACCTCCCGGGTGCAAATGATTCTTCTGCCTCAGCCTCCTGCGTAGGTGGGATTACAGGCATGTGCCACTATGCCCGGCTAATTTCTGTATTTTTAGTAGAGATAGGGTTTCACCATGTTGATCAGGCTGGTCTCGAACTCCTGACCTCGTGATCCACCCGCCTCGGCCTCCCAAAGTGCTGGGATTACAGGCGTAAGCTACTGCACCTGGCCAATTGCATATTTTTGATAGCTGACAATACCTGTGCTTGTCATCAAGTTTGGTGTGAAAACCAGTGCATTTTTGCTTATAGTACACTCCCATCAAGTTGTAAACTTATCAAAAAATGAAGTTAAATAAAATAAAGCTCCAAGCCACCTCTAGCCCCAGTTAATTCAAGATAAGTAGGTAGAAAGTGGTTCTGGGAAGAGCAAAGCATTTTTAGGTGCATGTTGAGGAGCTCTCATGTCCTACCTCCCATGTTCTGCAGCCTCCCAAGCCCTGTGTACTCTGCTCCTCTGAATGGTGCCATTTTATATGGGTTCCTGATCCTGTGGTGATAGAGGAATTGCTAGATGTGCATAAGGGGACACCCCTCCTTTATAAGTAAGTTCTTTCTATACACAGTCTTTCTATATGCAAACAGAATGTATGGCAAAGACTTGACTTCGTATATTCCTTAGTTTTTTACTTCCAGGGAATTTAATTTATCAAATTATATCTTCTAAATGAAAACAAATTTTCATTCTGTGAAACTGAAGTGTCTAATGAATTCTAAAAATGAAAATTCTCTGTAGCCTGACAAGTTTAGGCCTTTATATAAGAATGTTATGTTGGACCAGGCGTGGTCATGCTTGTAATCCCAGCACCTTGGGAGGCTGAGATGGGAAGATGCTTGAGCCAGGAGTTTGAGACCAGCCGGGGCAACATAGTGAGACCCCATCTCTACAAAAAGTTGAAAAAAATTAGCTGAGTAGGTAGCTCCCAGTTACTTGGGAGGTTAAGGTGGAAGGATCACTTGAGTCCAGGAGTTTGAGGCTGCGGTGAGCTGTGATCCCACCACTGCACTCAAGCCTGGGCAAAAGGACACCTGTCTGGAAGAAAAAAAAAATATGTTAATGCTTCTGCCCTCACCCTCTCACCTTAATATCCTACCCTGAATTGCTGAAGATTTTTTTTGATGCCTTTCCTCAGCCTCTTCCCTCACCTCTATCCCCAGTTGTACCAGTCGTAATTCTTGGTCATTAATACTGTTTGTATTGTAAAAATTAAGAGAAGTACTGTAAGACAGTAGTTAAGAGTGTGGACCCTAGAGTCATAGAACCAGAGTTTGAATGTGAGTTTGCCGTTTAATAGCTGTAGCATCTTTGAAGCTTCAAGGCTTCTCTTTGCCCCAATTTCTTCATCTGTAAATGGGGGTATTATTATTAATAGTGCTATCTCATACAGTCATATATGTAGAGTACGTAGAGTACTTAGAATTTGTTTGGCACATGGTAAAGATTATGTAAATTTCTATTTTAGAGCATTGTAATAGGGTAATATGAGCTGCTATAACACACATACCCCATATGACTTAATTCACTAGATTATTTCTCACTTTATAAAGTGTAAAAGTGATGTTCTCGACAGGTGGGTACTTACCAAACCAAGTGACACTTTTTACTATTAAGATGTTACAATATCTACCTAGAAAGTGGAGAAATTTAAGATAATTTGAGCTAATCCTAGCATTAGTCATATGTGGCCCATATTTAGGCCAAGAACAAAAAAGCTGCTCATAAAGATTTATAATATAGGAATGTTTTGAATTTTCAAGTAGAGGTTTAGGCTTTATAGGAGGTAACTAATTATTTTTAATGGGGCAAATGAAGTAAAAAGTAAGCTCAGATGCAGCAGAAACATAGAAGTAACTCAGGCTAGATAGGAAGGGAAAATTGGTTCATGTTAAGCACAGGAAGAAAGAAGACCTTTGAGTGTGGAGCATTGTTAGTGATTGAGGTGGATCATAAGTGAATACAGCAGTAGGAGTTGATGAAAGTTAATATGGCCGCCAGAAACCAGTAACACATCATGAAATGGATGAATCTGAGATACTAGTAACCCAGTAGGAAGGATGGATGAAGTGTTCCACAAAGTTCTGAAGGAATAGTAACAGATTCCTAAAGCAGATAGAATGATAGGGCTAATTAAAGAACATTCACATATTCCTGGTGTTAAGAAATAACTATAGATACATCTTGTTTGTTTAGAACACATGTGGCTAGATGAGGTGACTCACGCTTGTTATCCCAGCACTTTGGGAGGCCAAGGTGGGAGAATCACTTGAGCCCAGGAGTTAGAGACCAGCCTGGGCAACATAGTGACACCCCATCTCCACAAAACATTTTAAAAGAATTAGCTTGGCAAAAAAACTTAGCCAGGCATGGTGATGTGCGCCTGTAGTCCCAGCTACTCTGGAGGCTGAGATGGGAGGATCACTTGAGCCCAGGAGATCACAGCTGCAGTGAGCTGTGATCATGCCACAACACTCCAGCCTGGGCAACAGAGTAAGACCTTGTCTCAAAAACAGACAAACAAAAAACCAAAAACCCCTCAATATATTTGGGTTTACAGAAAATTATGAAATGGTTTTTCATTTCTTAAGGATTTTACTGTAGATTTTTTTATACCTCACTAGTTAAAACATGATTTTATTACCTATTTTAGCTCTATATAAATCATTTCAAAATGATATTTTACAGTTATATGTTCATGTATCTAAAGTAGTCTTGAAATGTCATTTTTTTATTTTTCCTTTTGGAAGGTTTCAAGCACTATCGTGAGTACCTTTATAATAAATTATAATTTATCTGCACCTTTTTTTTTCTTTCTTCCCCCGAGATGGAGTCTTACTCTGTTGCCCAGGCTGGAGTGCAGTGGCCCGATCTTGGCTCGTTGCAACCTCCGCCTCCTGGGTTTCAGCAGTTCTCCTGCCTCAGCCTCCAGAGTAACTGGGGTTACAGGCGCGTGTCACCACACCTGGCTAATTTGTTTTGTATTTTTGGTAGAGATAGGATTTCACCTTTGTTGGCCAGGCTGGTCTCGAACTTCTGACCTCGTGATCTGCCCGCCTTGGCCTCCCAAACTGTTGGGATTATAGGCGTGAGCCACCACGTCTGGCCTATCTGCACTTTTATATTCTTTTTTCTTCTTAGATTAATACACATAAATCAACAGTGTGTTTATATTCCATTTGTTTGCTTTGCTTTACTTATACTGAAGACAAATGCTAAAATATCTGATAGAGTCTCTATGTATTGTGTATCAACTGTTAATATTTTCTGACAGCTAATTAAAAAATTGAATACCAAAGCATATTTCTCCATTAAAGAGAAGGCATACCATAAATTTTGTGGTTTAGACCTTTAGAGCCTATGTAGAGCTGAATGAAGTTGACTTGCACTGAATTTAATTAGTTTCAAATCCCGAACAAAGGCACTGTGTTTTATGTATAAGGTTGCCATTAAGATAGCCAGGTATTTTAGCTAACATTATTGGAATGTGTTTTGTAGAGGATAGGGAATGTTTTGATATTAGAATAGAAAAATAATAAAAATGAATTCCTCCTAATATCTATATTTTTCCTTTTTTTTTGTTTTTTGTTTTTTGAGATGGAGTCTCGCTCCTGTTGCACAGGCTGGAGAATAGTAGCTTGATCTCGGCTGACTGCAACCTCCACCTCCCGGATTCAAACGACTCTCCTTCCTCAGCGTCCCGAGTAGCTGGGATTACAGGCACGCGCCACCACGCCTGGCTAACTTTTGTATTTTTAGTAGAGAAGGGGTTTCGCCATGTTGGCCAGGCTGGTCTCAAACTCTTGACTTCAGGTGATCCACCTGTCCTCAGCCTCCCAAAGTGCAAGGATTACAGGCGTGAGCCACCGTGCCCGGACATCTTTCCTCTTTTGTTTCAAATCTGCTAGCTTTTCAGAAATTATGTAGAAAAAATAAGTTATTTCATACCCTTTGTAGAGGTTACTTGGATCAAGAATTTTCTGTCTTTATTTTTGAGGAATTTTGTTTTTTTTTTACATTTTTGGTCCTTTAGAGAGATCCCTGTCCTGTCTCTCAAAAGTCCAAGAAGCTTTAAAAAATTAAAAAAAAAATTTCCGTATTTTGTGTTCCTTCTTTTCAGAATAAAAATCCTGCATATAAGGCATTATAACACTTGGTGACCTTAATCTTTCCAGTCCACGGTTAACTTGTAAGTGATGTAAATGCCAAAAGTTGAATCAAAACTTTTCTGTTATGGAAATTAAGGTAATTGGCTAGCCAATTTTAAATGTTTCTTGCATGATTCCAGTTACAGGGAAATTATAGAAAAATGTGAAGAGAGAGGTAAAACAAGAGGGAACACTCTGAAACACTGCCGGTGGCAAGGTAAACTAGTGCAACCACTGTGGAAAACAGTATGGAGATTTCTTAGAGAACTAAAAGTAGAACCACCATTCGATCCAGCAATCCCACTACTGGGTGTCTACCCAAAGGAGGAGAAGTCACTGTATGAAAAAGATGCATGCACATGCATGTTTATAGCCACACAATTTGCAATTGCAAAAATATGGGACCAGCCTTAATGCCCATTAGCTAGCAAGTAGATAAAGAAAATGTGGCATGTATACACCATGGGATACTACTCAGCCATAAAATGGAACAAAGTAACAGCCTTTGCAGCAACTTGGATGGAGCTGGAGGCCATTATTCTAAGTGAAGTAACTCAGGAATGGAAAACTAAGTATCATATGTTCTCACTTTTAAGTAAGAACTAAGCTGTGAGGATGCAGAGGTATAAAAATTATGTAATGAACTTAGGGGGCTTGGAGGGAAGCTTAGGAGGGGGGTGAGGGATAAAAGACTGGGTACAGTGTATACTACTTGGGTGATGGGTACACCAAAATCTCAGAAATCACCTCTGAAGAACTTAACTACATCACCAAAAACCACCTGTAGCCCCAAAACTATTGAAATTTAAAAAAGATTTTTAAGAAGGAGGGAGGGGAATACTGAAAGGAGTTGAAAAGGGAATGAGCAGTGCTGTGGAGATGTGGAGGTAGAATATTAGAAAAGACAATCTCGTAGTCTTCCTGTTTCCTGGTGTGGGTTAGCATGCTGGTTCTAATTAAGGACTGTGGTATTGTTGAAATGTGACTAACGTTAGGGCTTTTCTGGTATTTGTGGCCATTCCACGGTGGTTTCTATCTCTTAAGTACATTCTGTGTGCTAAGGTGAAGAACATCACCGAAAGGACACTAATAAAGCAGAAATAGGTCAACTGATAGTGCTGGATCAGTTTAGTTTGAAGTTACCACACGAGCCATCTGAACATCTAAATTCCTTTTAAACCCACCTGCTTTGCTTTGAAGGGTTCTCTGAGTGAACAAATGATATGTCAGTTGTCAACGGCAAATATGCTCAAACTGGTGTAGAAGCAGTTTTGTCACTAAGGTTTATTGTTTCACTTTGTGCACCTTGTGTCATGGATACTTGAAACTTGAAAGCAATTGCTGTAGTTGGAATATATAAGTTGCCTTGAAATCCGAAATTAATGTGACACTATTAAATACATTTCGAAGAAATTTTATTTGCCATTGAGATAAGTGACTCCAGTAGAGAGTCAACACAGAGTTACCCAAGGAATGCATTCTTAGGTCATGTGCATCTGAGAGAGCAGGCAAATACACATCTTCTTGTGTGCTGAGAGGGAGAAACTGCTGTTTATTGGCTTACCATAACTACACTCAACTTTTATGAAACCATTTTATAGGAAAGCAGTCTAATGAAATGGTTAGGCCAAATTTTTGATTCCAACACTCTTTTTTTATACTTAAGCTATTGTCTCTGATAACATTAGATTCACATACACGTGTGCTTGTATATATATATACACACATACACGTACATATATTCAAATTTGCACACATATCCACCCCAAAGGGTTCTTGAGATACTAATGGAGGGTAAAGTGTGAAAAGCCTGGAGCCTTTGACAAGAACTCTGGAAAAGGCCTAAAAGAGCTTGGATGTAGTGGCTCAGGCCTGTAATCCCAGCACTTGGAGAGGTTGAGGCGTGAGGATCACTTGAGCCGAGGAGTTCAAGACTTATTCCAGCCAACATAGTGAGACCTGTCTCTACAAAAAAAAAAAAATTAAAAATTAATGGGCCATGATGGCATGCTCATTTCGTGGCCCAGCTACTTAGGAGGCTAAGGCAGGAAGATTGAACCCAGGAGTTCAAGGCTGCTGTTATTGTGCCACTGCACTCCAGCCTGGGTGACAGAGTGAGAGCATGTCTCTAAAAAATTAAAGAAAGAAATAAAATAAAGATCAATTTTTGACAAGAATCCTCCAATTCCATGAAGCACTGAATACTTACAGAATGAAAGCACAGCTCAGAGGTTGCAGTAAATCTTTCCAGCCTTCTTATTATCGGAATACTATGGGCTTATGTAGTCATGGAGTTTTCTTTAGCTTTTGTAAATAACTACAAAACCAGAGTAGATGTAAGTTTAATAAAAATGAAGATACTAGTTTTTAAAAATCTCAGCCTTTACTCAGTTCATTTATGAAATTTAAAAGTGATTTTTCAGAAGGGAATATGTATTACACTTATGATCAAAAGAAGTAAGAGGGGAAAGGTCATCTGTTTATTCATTTGTGCAAATGTGATGTCATTTATCAAAATAAATTTTCAACTGTAATACTGGATTAAAAGAAATTAATAATCATCTATGAAACAGTGTTTCAACAGGCTGCTGGTAGCAGAAACACCGGATTCTAATTGGTTTCAGCAAGAAGGAAATGCATTCCTTCATGTAAGGAGCAGTCCAGTGTTAGGGAAGGCTCCAGATGTCAGCTCAGGGCCCTGGCCCTCTTTGGGATTCTGTTGCCTTAGGCCCTTAGCAAGCCCGCCACAGGGCTTCCAGCTTCATAGCCATATGCAGTCAGACTAGAGACAAAAAGGTCTCTCATTTGCAGTGTTTCCTTCTTGGAAGCAAGGAAAACTTCCCCAAAGCCCTTCTAACAGGCTGCCAATATCACATGGCCACCTCCAATATCAGTTCTTCCCTGAGTCTCACAGTCAGAACTGCCGTAGGCTCAGCTCAGTCACTAGGGGATTTGGACTTGCAGTGATAGTTCAATTCAGGATTCAACATTCAAGTCTGAACTGAGGGCAGGGACGCCATCCTTTGATATACCTGAGGGGATGGGTGCCTAACTGATTTGGGCCTTTGCTGGCAAGTGTTTAATGAAGATGGGATGTTGGGTAGGCAGCCAGAGGTATTTGCTTTTATAAACAGAAAATGATGGATGAGAATAGATTTTTGAAAAGAATATGAAACATGTCTATCAAATAAAATATTTGGTTTTCAAGATTTTTAAAAAGCATTTGATTTCTGTAAAGACAATGTTGCTAATAAGAACTAAAGAGAATTTTACTAAAAAAAGTTTTGTTAACAGAGAATTTATTTAGAAAAATAAAGTAGTTATCCAGGAATTCTTGTGTAATCTCTGGCATAGGGCTTGAATTGAACAGCGTTTTATCTTTATCACTAAGAGTATTGGAGTTCTAAGTCCATAGCTGACACTGATCTCTGATCTTCTTAGGAGTTACTGCCATCCTTACTAAATCTTATGAAGTAATAGTCTGATGAAATATGAGTATTTAGACTTGCATTAGCTTTCAAAAAAGTCCCCAGTATTTGAAGAGGGTATTTCCTGTGGTTGGTTTGGCAATTGAGATTAGTAAATGAGGAAGATGCTGTCTTCATTGACCTTTTATAACATGTGTTTGACAAAAGCCTTGAGTCTTCTATAATAACAACAATGGTAATAGCCATTCTTTGTCACTTGCATACTCTGCCAGGCCCTATGCTTAATGGGTAGTATGTTAATCATATTTATTTATTTTAAAGGGAAGACATAATGTGTACCATGCTTCCCATCCCATAAGTGGTGCAGGATAAGATTTGGAACCAGATCTGTCTGCCCCTGAATCCTGTTTTCGATATACTTCTTCAAAAGAAGAAAGATGAGAAAGCAGCAATTATGTGCTTCATTGATGGAAGATAACAGATCAAATGCTTTGGCAGATTAATCGGCCTAATCCCATATCCCTTTAGGTTGCAGTGTAGGACCCAACCTATACTATTTCCAGTGTAGCAAGTACTAGAGGAAGTTCTGGTGTTCAGCCATTTTCCTGGTACTCTTTCTGCAGCAGTCAGTTATCCTGCTAAAGCATAAAGCAACTATGTTATTCTTCTGTGGAGAACCTTGGATCTCTCTCTGAGTTGAACCTAAAATTGTAGAGGGCCTGCTGGCCCTGTACTTTCTCTTGCTGTTTCCTTCCATTCTCTGACATCATCTCCTTCTGCTCTTCTCTTTATTGACTCCACTCTCTGCTCTGTCCTTGCTGTTCCTTGAATCTACTAACCTCTTTTTTTTGTCTCAGGGACTTTGACCTTGAGGTGCGACTGTCTGGTTTGCTTTCCCCACCAGGAATCAGCATGGCTCATTCCCGCCTCTCTTTTCAGCCTTGACTTAAGTTGTCTCAGTGAGGACTTCCTGACCACAACAGCATCCCCCACTCATGGGATGCTCTAACTTCTTTCTTCTTCTTTTCTTCCTAGATGTTTTTAGTATTTTCTTTCTTTTTTAGAGATGGGGGTCTCACTGTGCTGCCCACGCTGGACTTGAATGCCTGGGCTTAAGTGATCCTCCTGCCTCAGCCACCCAAATAGCTCGGACTGCAGGTGGATGCCAATGTGCCCAACTGGTTTCCATATTTTATGTACTGTACATTTATTTTCCTAATACTAGAAGCTCCCTGAGAGATTTTGTCTATATTGTGTATTGCCAGATCCTAAGTACCTAGAACGGGACTGGTACGATGTTGCTTAGTAAATATTGCTGACCGGATGAATGAGTGAATGACTCATGCATAGATTAGAACTCTGGCTGTGATCAAGCAGGTGGACTGCCGAGAGATATTCACAAGGACATAGTGTTACTTAATTGCAAAACTGCTTAGATGCTTCAATTAGATTAGTGGTGTCCAGTCCTTTTCTGTCATCAAAAGAGTGAATCAGAGTGTCTGGTTTTATTCAGCCTGTGTTATTCTGATATGCCTCAAAACATGGGAATTATATATAATTCTCAACTGCAAGGATTTTTTTTTTTTTTTTTGGTCTAACTGACTCCTACCATTTCAGAAGTCCTTGAAAGCAAGCACCCAGAGGCTTTCATGTGCCAACGACTCTGCAGACCCGAAGAGATACTCGAGATAATATTGACACTTTAATAGTCTGCATGGTGCTGCTTGCAGATGATAAGCCTACATGCCATAAAGCAGAACTTCATACGGAATTAGTATTGTTTTTGCTTTCCCAACAGCATGATGACAGGCAAAGAAAAGAAAACGAAGGAAGAACAAGTGGTCCTCACGTGGCAGACCAGACTGAAGGTGCATGTAGTGATGGTGGTAACCAGTTTGCACCTTTAAGATCTTGGATTAATTCCATCCCTTAGGAACCATGTCCTTCGTATGTATGATGTGCAGGTGCTGTGCTAGGCCTTATCAATAGAATGATAAATGAAAGAATAAAATCTTTATCGTCATGGAGCTTCCAAACAAGTAGAGAACAGTTACTAATACACTCATATGTAAGTATTTTAAAAACCCTTATCAAAACTCTGAAGAAAAGGTTTAAAAAGAAAAGAAAAGAAAAAAGAAAAGGGCCAGGTACCATGGCTCACTCTTGTAATCCCAGCACTTTGGGAGGCCAAAGTGAGAAGATTGTTTGAGCCCTGGAGTTCGAGACCAGCCTGGACAACATAGTGAGACCCTCCTCTGTACAGAAATAAAAAAAGTTAGCTGGACGTGTTGATGCACACCTGTAGTCCAGCTACTTGGGAGGCTGAGGAGGAAGGATCATTTGAGCCCAGTATGTCGAGGCTACGGTGAGCTGTGATCTCGCCACTGCACTCTAGCCTAGGTGACAGAATGAGACCTTGTCTCAAAACAAAGAAACAAACAAAAACTCAACAGGCACTGTGAGAAAGAATGATGATAGGAAGAGCCAGGGTAGACATCTCTTAGAAACTGACACTTAAGATTTGAGCTTTGATTACGTTTGAGGGTTGCTGCTTTTATAGAGATTATTTTGTTGTTTCATTAGCAGCAGTCACAGTTAACCTCAAATGTCAAATCCAAATCTCTGGACTGGGGTGCACAATAATGTGAAACTCAGTAAGATTCAAAGGTTACTTAGAAAGAGAATGGCTGTTTCTGTTAGGCTAATAGTGTTGCTTAGAGCAACATGATTCTGTTGGATGGGAAATCTGTATGTAAACAGCAGGTATGAGTCGGATATCTTGCAGCAGCTATGTGGCAAGGCAAAGGTGGTGGTGGCTATAATCTGCATGGCTGAAGAATAAGCAAATATTGATGTGGGACTTTAAACTGTGGCAATGCTAGGAAATTCTAGGAAGAAGCAGCAACAGTAGAGGTGGATTGTACTTTCTAGTTTGGGTATCTTTCTGACTGCTTCAAATATTAAGGCTGTATACAGTCAAACTGTCCAGAAAAAGGAAAAGAAAAGTCTTTGTGTCAAGAAGATCAAAGTTCATTTAAATTTGAATGACAGCTAGTTTTAAAAAATCATACTTAGGCCACTTGCGGTGGCTCATGCCTGTAATCCCAGCACTTTGGGAGCCGAAGTGGTGGATCACCTAAGGTCAGGAGTTGGAGATCAGCCTGACCAACACGGTGAAACCGTGTCTCTACTAAAAATCCAAAAAATTAGCCGGGCGTGGTGGTGCATGCCTGTAATCCCAGCTACTCAGGAGGCTGAGGCAGGAGAATCGCTTGAACCCGGGAGGCGGAGGTTGCAGTGAGTGGAGATCACGCCATTACACTCCAGCCTGGGCAACAAGAGCGAAACTCTGTCTCAAAAAAAAAAAAAAAGTTGTACTAATCTAAAAACACACAATCAGTTACTATATTTTAAGCTGGGAAGCTTAACACCTTGTACTTTGTTAGGGTATGTAATATTTAAATGACATACAACTTTATCCTCTACTTGGGGAACAGGAATGTCTGCAACGGTGACTGCTCACAATTAATGTCTTCAGTCTCTTCCTTTATGATGTGATGTGGATCCCCGTAAGAGGAAAAACAAAACAAAACAAAACTCCACAAACTCTTTTGTTTGTTTGTTTGTTTTTCTGAGATGGAGTCTTTCTCTGTCACCCAGGCTGGAGTGCAGTGGTGCGATCTCCGCTCACTGCAAGCTCCGCCTCCTGAGTTCACGCCATTCTTTTGCCTCAGCCTCCCATCCTGTAGCTGGGACTTCAGGCAGCCGCCACCATGCCCGGCTAATTTTTTGTATTTTTAGTAGAGATGGGGTTTCACCGTGTTAGCCAGGATGGTCTCGATCTCCTGACCTCGTGATCTGCCCGCCTCGGCCTCCCAAAGTACTGGGATTACAGGCATGAGCCACCACCACCCCGGCCCACAAACTCTTTTGAAAACCACGTAGGAGGAACTAGTGTGTGTCCATGCCATAGAATTGCCGTTTCCTTGCCATAGTATTGGAATCCTCAAATAGTAGTCCATTTTGATTTTGTAATTCTCTGCTTTTCTCCTCTCAGCTCTTAAATACCTGAATAGATGTTGGAGGATTGCTCCATTCTTCACTCGGGAGCCTGGTCCCTTTGTCAATGATAATAAGCGAATCAGGGAGTTTCTCTCTCTGGCTCTGCTCTGTGCATTGTAAAGCAGAGTTTCTCAAAATGTGGAATGAACCCCTGCATTAGAGCACCTGCACTGAATTGCTGGGGACACTTCTCTTAAAACTGCAGGTTTCTGGTTGTATAATGTTTTATGAAGGGAATTTTTACAAAGATAATGTTTATAAAAGATCCTTCAAGACAATAAGGAGCTATTTGTTTATACAAGAGTTCTACAGAAACCAAAAATTATGTGAATTCATACTTTTGGGAATTTTATCTTTTCCAAGGACTTTGTTAATTATTTCATCAACTCTAAGGCAGTTAAGAATAAACACAGTTAAACAGGTACTTCAGGCTGAACGTGGTGGCTCACGCCTGTAATCCCAGCACTTTGGGAGGCTGAATTGCTTGAGTCCAGGAGTTCAAGACCAGCCTGGGCAACATGGCAAGACCCCATCTCTACAAAGAATACCAAAAATTAGCCACGTGGTAGTACATGCCAGTAGTCCCAACTACTCAGGAGGCTGAGGTGGGAGGATCACTTGAGCCCAGGAGGTCGAGGCTACAGTGAGCCGAGATCATGCTACCGCACTCTAGCCTGGGTGACAGTGAGACCCTGTCTCAAAAAGAAAAAATAGCAAAAAAAATCTCAAAAAGCTACATACTTCCACTAAAATTCAAAAACTTTCTGCTTGTGCCCTACCTGCCTAGATGACCAACTTCATCTTAGGTGAGATTTTTTTTTTTTTTTGTCTCAAAAATTCTACTTGCATATGCAGCAAAAATCCAGGATGACTTTCGAGGAGAGAGAGAGAGTCTTTGAATAAAAGCACAGAGTGTTAGAACTTTTATTTCTGTATCCCTCAGTTCTGAGCAAAATGCCCACACGGTGGGATCTCAGTAAATCTTCCTGTCTCTTGGAGTGGACTTCCTTTAGGATACAGCAAGTTCTGACTGTGACTTCCTAGGAAAGAGTCCTCCCCACTAAAAGAGTGGAATAGAGTCAGTGGTCATTTCAGTCACTAAATTCTCTGGCTGGTGATGCCAAAGCCAAGGCTAGATCTGCTAGTGATGCTGATTTTAAGGGCACGGGTCACTGTTACTTTGCTGTGTTTCCATAAAATGCCAGAAAATGAGCTGCTCAACCAAACCCTGTGCCACACAGTAAGGGGAACCCTGAAAGAAAGAAGCAAAAGGCACATACACCAACTATGAGGAATAAGGCAAATGGCTCTTTGAAGAGGCTTAAGGCCATACTAGTCCTCTTGGTCCCAGAGGAGTCATCTCCCAGCAGGGTGAGAACCAAAAGGTTGGTGAGATACTAAGGCTACCCATGGAGGAATTTTGGAGGGAATAAACAGCTACATCCAAACAAGTCCTTTAGAAGATTTTTAGCAGCAAGAGCTGGCTACTAGTAGGCCAGCCCTCTCTTAGCTAACATGATGCAGTTGCTTTCTGTGAAAGTATGATTTTGATGTTCAGCACTCCACAGATACATACTATGTAAATGTTATTGCCGTGCACGAGTTCATACTGTTGCATAGAACGAGCTGGCAAGTGAGAAAGTGCCAGTTTCTATGTAGTCAGTCTTTCCACAGTCACTCCAGCCCTGTCTACCCCAGGACAGCAGAATTCTGGTTAGTGTAAATAATTGACGAATTCAAGTGTTGGTACATTATATAGGGGCCAGTTAGAGACCCATGTAGGTATTTTCTCTGTTACGCTTCTAAAAAGATTTTTATCTTGTTAATACTTACTGGTTTTGACTTAAAAAAAAAAAAAAACCATGGAATCAAAAGTTGGACACAGGTAGAGGATTCATTAATGAGAATGCATCTTTCACTACTGTGCAATGAATATTTGATGGCATTTTTATTCCCCCAGAATGTTCAGGTGCTGTAAATACTTCTGAAAAAGCTTTTCAGTGAGTTCACATTACATCTCAGAATAGGCTAATGTTTGTTTGTATCATAATTCTAAGATAGGACTGTGGTCTCCCCGTCCCCCATGTTGTCTGTCTCTCTCTCATAATCTGACAACCCCGGGGGAAAGCTGTAGAGAGATTCTCCATGTGGAAAATTCCTATGAGGTTTCAGAAGCCCATAACACTATTCCCATAATTGATTGGTCTTTAACTTGCCATTCTTAGGTGAGAGGATTCAATTTAAAAAAATTTTTTTTTTTTTAAATTTTGCCAACATCAGTGATCAAGTGTTTCTCTCATTTGTTTTGAACTGTGTGTCAGGAGTGGAATTTGAGCCCACACCTCCCTACAAAGACCAGAATCATTTCTTTTTTATAAAACTGAGAATAGTGATACTGCTTTGCCAAAAATGAAAAGACTTTCTGTAAGCACATAGACAAACATGATGACTGGGTATGAAATGCTTACCGGTAATGGTGATCACAAGTTGTGTAATCTTTCTGTGCTAAGAGTTAGCAGTAGGTTGGCTAGTCATTGGCCTGGGATGGCTTGATGTGACCCAGCTTCCAGGTAAGAACCTGAATCAGATATCAAGAGACTTTTCTACCTCAGGAACCTAAACACAGAACAGAGCGCCCTCCTCAAATCTGTCAAGTCAGTTAATTGTTAAATTCATAATTCCACAGTTCGTAATCACTCTTATGGATGGTTAGGCAGTTAACTAGCCATATGGAAATGATAAGGAATTCCAATCAAGGTAAAATTGAGCAGCAGAGTGAAAATGCAGCAGCTTTCTGGTTTTTATTCTATATGAGAAAATGAGTTCTGGAGCTGCGAAGAACACCTGGTTATTCAGTTCTTGAGACATGCCTAATAGCTTTTCCCTGAGGCTAGGGACAGGAGAAATAATCATGGAATTTGAGAGAAAGGAGATTTAAGATAAGGTTGTCAAAAGGGATGAGTATTTTAAAGCCACCTCAGCCCACTGGACTTTTGGTTGCATACAAAACAGAATATACACCCTGAGAGTTGACAGCCAGCTATGAACTTCCTGATTCACAGTGAATGTTATTTTTTGCGTCTGCATGCACCTCCCTCGCTCTGACTTGCCCTGCCATGCTGTGGCCATCCACACCTTCTGCATGACTGGACTTTGCCTTCAGTGTCTTCAGATGGCCTGTAGGGCACAGCCTCTTGCAAAGGAAGTACTCAGAAGGTATACTTAGAAATGAATTTCCTAAACAGTTGAAAGTATCCTTCATAAGCAAAAGGACTGATTATGTTTTTTCCTCTCTTTTTTTTGATGATTAAAAGCATTTTAAATACTATTTTTTTTTGTCCCAATTGATTAAAGGAAATACTATCTGTGGCAGAATATTGGCAGTGAGTAGAAATACAAAGCAGGCTTAATATTGACCTTATGGAGAGACGGGGGAAAGGCCAATGAAATAATGAAAGTAAAGGCTTACATAATATTGTATACTAATGTAATTAAATAAATGTGGAAAAATTCATGTATTTAAGTGGGGGGTCTAAATCTAACACCTCACCACTCACTTTCTAATAGAAGCTATTTTTGTAAGTGTGTAGGAGTCTGGCAATATCCTTTTGGATAGAAATCGTTGTAGGTTTAAATCACTGATATAGCATGGATTAAGCAGACGAAAGCAATGAAGGAAGAGACTGTTTAGATTCCAGAGAATAAAATTCATAGAACTGTGAGAGGTGGAGCTTGAAATACTGCCACAGTTTTGAAGTTGTTTTAGTGACATAATGCTTCTATGCATGATTCTTACATATGTATCAAAGTGTGGGAGTATTCATCTTCCAGAAGTCTAGAATTCATGATTTTGCAATCTAGGCTATCAAGTGATTCATATACAAAGCCTTTCTTTTTTCCTGAACTGTTGAATTTGGATAAATTGTGAATTGTGGGTTTTTTTAAACTAGTAAAGTGCTATCTTTTGGAATTGCTTCTTAATTGTCTATGGTAAGGCACGAGGCTTGTTGCATGTTGCTTGTCAAAATAGCTTGATATGATAAGGTACAGTTCAGAATTGTAATAAAAGAAGGGACTATTTTTAATATCCCAGAGCGTTTAATTATAAAATAATTTTGTAGTAACATGATCTTTGACCAAATTTCTGTCTATCATTGTAGATCTTCATTTTGTGTATTTTCTTTAGTTTTATGACAAGAATAATAATACTCGTCCCCCTCCCTGTATTTTCTTAGGACCTGAATAAGTATTACAGCTTGATGCTCAGTCCTCACTTACTATGGCTAATTTGAGAGACACTTGATACTGAAATGCAAAATCTGGTGTTATTCAGCACTGGTTTATGAGCACCAGGGACTATGCTTTTTGCTGTATACACATCATGGTTTGCCTTCATAGTACTCCTGCAGGGGAGCTGGTATTGTGCCTGTTGTACAGGTTAAAAAACAAAGGTTCAACTTCAGTAACTCTTTGAAGGCTTGAAGTCACATCACAAAGGGAGTAGTTTATCCAGGATTTGAATTCAGCATTCTCTTACCCCACAGCCATTGCTCTTTCTGTTGAGAAGCATTTTTTCTTTTGTAACTTTGTGTATTTTCATAAATTATCTCTAAGAACAAGCAGCTTTCTCTCTTCTAGATGTTATGACCTATTTTCTGTGTAATAACATGGCCAAGTACATAATTTGAGACTGTGTTTTTTATTGTTTGTCTTACATTGTTTTTCAGCAAATAAACATTAACCAAAATCAGGTAGCCAAGATGCCAAATCGTGTAGCAAACCTACACATAGGGGGAACAAAGAAAAACTGAACATGCTAAGTGAGCATCTTTTCACCTAGCATCTTAATTGTAAGGCATATGTTGCACGTTGCTTGTGAAAATATCTTAGTATCATAAGATGCAGTTCAGAATTGTAATCAAAGAAGGGGCTACTTTTTAATCTTCGAGAGAGTTCAGTTTCCGCGCTTGGGCATGCATCTTGGGGCTTTGGGATCTCAGAGGTTCTTTTTATTAGCTTAATTGTTTAGCTCAATAACTGTTCCCTTGTGCTTTCCTAGTAATGGGCACTTCTCTACTAGAAAGGGATGAACTCCGGATAGTATTCAGGTCATATGAGTGTAGTTTTGATAGAAAAAAACCAAGAACAACATGTTCATAAATATTGGCCATGACAGGTAGATATCAAATAGTGGTTTCATATATTTATTTTAATTTTAATTTTTTTAATTTTTTTTTTTTTTTTTTGAGACAGAGTCTTGCTCTTGTTGCCCAGGCTGGAGTGCAATGGCGTGATCTCGGCTCACTGCAACCTCTACCTCCTGTGTTCAAGCGATTCTCCTGTAATCAAACGATTACTCCCAGCCTCAGCCTCCTGAGTAGCCGGGATTACAGCCCCCCGCCACCATACCTGGTTAATTTTTGGATTTTTAGTAGAGACAGGGTTTCACCATGATGGCCAGGCTGGTCTCGAACTTCTGACCTCAGGTGATCTGCCCACCTCGGCCTCCCAAAGCTCTGGGTTTACAGGCGTGAGCCACTACTCCCCGCCAAGTTTTTATTTTTGAGATAGAGTCTCACTCTGTCACTCAGGCTAGAGTGCAGTGGCACAATCTAGGCTCACTGCAACCTCTGCCTCCCAGGTTCAAGTGATTCTCATGACTCAGTCTCCTGAGTAGCTGGGATTACAGGCCTGTGCCAGGACGCCCAGCTGATTTTTGTGTTTTTAGTAGAGATGTGGTTTTACCATGTTGTCCAGGCTGGTCTTGAACTCGTGACCTCAATTGATCCGCTCACCTCGCCTCCCAAAGTGCTGGGATTATAGGCATGAGCCACTGCACCTGGCCCATTTTTTTTAAAAGTAAAAAAGCAAACTAAAGTGTGGTATAGTTTTGAACATTTAGTGGAGTGTAAGAAAAGAGAACCCATTTGACTCTTTGAGGTTCACTGATAGAGGGTTCTGTTTCCTTTTCTAGGAGCTGAGCATTGCTCTTGGTTTTGTGGGAGGTAATATTTACAGTTATACCGTTGTGGATGTAGCTAAATAGTTTATTGGTTAATCCCCACACAAGACAGGAAAGATGTAATTATAACTACAGAGAGAAAACAATCACCAAGGTTTTAAAATCTAGCAATGTGAAGGGAGTGGAAGAGCAGACAGAAGCCTGAGACTAGAGGGCAGGAAAAGCAGCAGGAGAGAGAGGGACCTCGGTACTCATATTCTTCTCTTACATGGTGGGATGTAGAGAAATACCGTGTAATGCTGCTGAAACAGGAAACAGAGCTAACCAATTGAAGAACTAAAAATAGTATAATCAAGAAAAGTAGAGACAAAATAGAAGTGAAGTAAGTGTGAGTGAGTTAGATATGGGGAACGCAGTAAGTCCAGTAGATACTGTCGAGGTTGACAAATCAGGGATAGAGGCCTATCATTTAGTTAAGCTGATCACCATAGAAGGACTGTAAAAGCAATAATGGAAGGGAGTGGAAATGGGGAATATGGGCTCAGAGACACTTACTTTCCACTTTTTACCGTGGTTCTGTTTAGGACAACTTATCTGCATGTATATTACCTTTCATATAATTTAAGAAAAAGGAAGAATTTCAGCAAATTGTAGATGTACAGTGTCAGGAATAATTTTCGATTCATACTTGTGACATTACTGTTATTACTAGGGTACTAGGGACTGCTATTGCCACTGGTGGAGGGTTCTGGTTTCCAAAGAATCAGGACAAGGGTTAAGTTGGGGCAAGGTGACAGTAACTACACCCATGATCCCATTCAAGTATTCAACTGGTTTCATGGTTGGATCCTGATGAAAATATGGCAGAAGTCTTTAGATACAAGAAACATAAAGGAAAGAACCCCACTAGCCTTCTTCAAACGTGCACAGTGAACAGGTTCCTCCTATCAGGGGCTGCTGGGGAAGCCCAGCACCCTGGCTAATGCTCCAGGGCTGCAGGACCCTGCTTCCTGTTCTGGGATGCCGTGGCCATTCTGGAGAGTGCATGTCTGCGTTGCCTTTGTTTTCTCTGGTCTGAGGAGTGGCTGAGCTTCAGGGCACTGACTTCCTCCCAGGAACTTCCTGAAAGAGGAAATTTCGACTTTGCTGTATGAACACTGAATGCCTGTGGGTTGAAACAATGGCAGCTGCCGTTTTTTTCAAGAGGGAGCTCAGTTTTGTTTTGACCTTGGAAAGTGTGGATAGTTGTGTTCATGGCGCCTCCAGGTGGGCGGTCAAGGAAGAGAATCTTGGGGTAGGAGCCTTTGGAGAATGAAGACTTGAGTTTTCGATTTTTGCTTTTGGCCTTAATCTGTGTTGTGGTGGAGACAGCAGTACTGAGATGGGGTTAGGGTGGGGAATGGAGTGTGAGAAGGGCCAGGGAAGGAGCTAACTAGAGAGTGAGTGCCAATAGCTGAAGGAAGCACTCTGCCTTAGGAGGCTTTATAAATAGATGCCTTTATCCAGTGTATCTCATTTTGCCTCTCTCAGGCCTAATTTCTAAATAATCCCATTTTTCAAGATAAAGGAGATAAAAAGGGGTACTCTGAGATTCTCCCAGCAGGTGTGAAATCCTGCCTAATAATTGTAGCTGCAGATTTCTCTATCAGGAATTGATTTGCTGTTAATGTAGTTTAGTGCTTGCAAAGTCATATGCCTTTGGGATTCAGGCAGGTGGTTTTAAATGAGTGACACTGGGTGGGACCTCTGGCCAACTAAAACCTTACGGCTCATTGAAGCTGTTGTTCAGCTTTGAATGTTGCCATGTATGGAGAGCAGGTTTTTAGGGTGGCCAGAGCTTCCAGTTTTTCCAGATAAATAAAGTATCTGCTTTTTATGTGAAATCTCTTGGATTTTAAATGTTGCCAACTAATTGAAAAGCTTAAAAACTATTGTCTAGAGTTAAAAAACAAGCCTGGGCTGGCCGCAGTGGCTCACACCTGTAATCCCAGCACTTTGGGAGGCCGAGGTGGGTGGATCACGAGGTCAGGAGTTCGAGACCAGTCTGGCCAATATGATGACACCCCGTCTCTACTAAAAATACAAAAATTAGCCAGTGTGGCAGTGTGTGCCTGTAATCGCAGCTACTTGAGAGGCTGAGGCAGGAAAATCACTTGAACCTGGAAGGCGGAGGTTGCAGTGAGCTGAGATCGTGCCACTGCACTCCAGCCTGGGCGATAGAGCGAGACTCTGTCTCAAAACAAAACAAAACAAAAAAGAAAACCCCAAGCCTTTTGGGTGGATAGTTTCTGGCTGCCAATTTTTACCACTGGTTAGGACTCTTTAACACCTGACCCCAATTGTTCTTCAGCCTTGATTGTTGAAAATGAGCTGAACATTTACTGGGCACTTTGTTTGTGTTCTGCCTTTTTCTAAACGCATTTAAAGATGCTTTGTTAAATATAAACTAATACATTAAAATTAGAAGCAGGTGGAAGACAAAAAGTTAAAACAACTGCAGGATAGTAAATGGAATCAGAATGAAATGATATATACACATAATGTCAGCGGACCTCAAACTGGGCATGGAGCTTGCTAGCAATTGGCATAACACAGAAGCCTCATCAGTTATACCACTTGTAGTATCTTTAAAACAAACTGTTTAGCAGTGACACAGCTCTTCCTGATGCCAGGATCAGAAGGACACCTCTCAGAAGGGTCTTCAAAAGAACACACTGAATCCTATGACTCTCACTACAGTGAGAGCTTTATAGGATTGTTCTTCCTATTGCTCTCCATTAAAAGGCTGATAGTGGGGCTGGGGGCGGTGGCTCACGCCTGTAATCCCAGCACTTTGGGAGGCTGAGGTGGGCGGATCATGAGGTCAAGAGATCAACTATCCTGGCCAACATGGTGAAACCCCGTCTCTACTAAAAATACAGAAGTTAGTTGGGCGTGGTGGTGGGTGCTTGTAATCCCAACTATTCGGGAAGTTGAGGCAGGAGAATTGCTTGAACCTGGGAGGCGGAGGTTGCAGTGAGCTGAGATTGCGCCACTGCCCTCCAGCCTGCTGACGGAGCGAGACCTCGTCTCAAAAAAAAAAAAAAAAAAAAAAGGCTGATAACAGTAAAAGTGCAGTCTGGGAAATGAGATACTAGCAGTGGGACCTTTGGTAAGTTGCCCTATTTTTCTAAACCTGTTTCCTTATCTGTGTAATGAAGATAATTATATTAATATAAAGCAACCACTCTCAAAGGACCGTTGTGAGGCTTAACTGGTACAGTTTGAATAAAGCACTTACTGCAGTTCTTGGTATCCAGTAAGCATTCTGTAAAAGTTGGCTGTGGTGAGTTAGAGAATTGCTAGCAGTGAGAGCTTATTTGTCAGAATGATTTAAATGTGACTGTCCAAGATTTATTTACGGCACTTTAATGTTTTCGTTTGCCACAATGCAATTTTTTATTCCACTTAATCTCTGGTCAACAAGAAAGTGTTGAGTTACTTATGTACAGAAGATTTTGCAAGGTTCTAGGGGATGGGCCCTGCAGGAAACTAGGTAAAGACACAATACAAGACAGGGAGCACCAAGGGCCATCTGAGCAAGGCTGAGTCGATCCATTGAGGGGTTGTCACAGTGGGCTGATACCAAACTAAGACTTCACAGTGATCCACTTTATTATTTGGCAGGTAGAATTTTATAGTTTGAATCATTCCAAACACTGTACAAGAATATTTCAAGCTATGCAACAAAGTAAAATGAGGATTTACCTGAGTATTTTTTATGAATCATTATAGGAGCGAGGTGAACAGCAACAATTAGTCATGCTTTGCAATTTGTATTAATTAAACCTTAGAACGTGGGGTAGTTAGGTTGAGCCATCCTTTGCATATTTTTTCATTACAGAGAGTCTTTTCAGCTGGCCTTGGGGCATACAGAGAGATGGAGATCTGCGTAAGCAGGTACAGCACTAGGCAGCCTTGCATCCTGGGTGTTGAAAGTGCAGGCCATTATCCTCCACTCTGACCTCCAGGATGTTAGGTGGCCTTTCTGTGCCTCAATTTTATCATCTGTAAATTGGGTGTGATTATACTAGTGCTTAGTACATAAGGAGTGCTGCAAAGATTACATGAGTGTCTTTAAAGTCCTTACAACAGTATCTCACACATAGTAAGCATGGCATATGTTAGTTACTATCATTAGTCCCTCTTGGAGCAATGTATATTAAAAATTTAAAGACAGCTCTCTGGTCAGGATTGGACATGCAGTCTGTAGTTTCAGAACAGAATGCCGCTGACTGTGTACATGGGGATAACTTGATGATGCTCTGGACCTCATTAGCTCATGGCTGTGGAATGGATGGGCGCATCTGGAGGGTCCCTGTTTCAGACCCAGAAATTGAAAGCTCAGCCCCAGCCTCAGCTCCAGCTCACTTGCTCTGTTGATATATGGCGAGTTCTTCAGTGTCTTAAAGTTTCTTTGTGCTTATAAAACAGGCTTAACTCTTCCATTCTTGGTGTGTGCTAAATTTTCATAAGAAATTCAGGAATATAATGGTTGGATGAATGAGTTATATTTTAAAGATTCTGTTAAAAATTAAAGGAGATGCAAATGTAACAATTAAATATTATTGCTTTGACTTCTAGGTTTTTGTAGGAATCTAAATATATAGTACTCACCATATGAGAAAATTAAGTTTTGCCTTATTATATAATAACACAATAAGGTCTTTAATTGTTCAATTAAAAAAAAAAATTCCTGGAAATCTTTAAGATTGAGCATGAAGACCCAGAAAATGACTTCATTGCCCCCTACGTTGAGTCTCACTCTGTTGCCCAGGCTGGAGTACAGTGGCACAGTCTCAGCTCACTGCAGCCTCTGCCTCCTATATCCAAGTGATTCTCCTGCCTCAGCCTCCCAGGTGGCTGGGATCATAGGCACACACTACCATACCTGGCTAATTTTTGTATTTTTAGTAGAGGCAGGGTTTCATCATGTTGGCCAGACTGGTCTTGAACTCCTGACTGCAAGTGATCTGCCTGCCTTGGCCTCCCAAAGTGCTGGGATTACAGGTGTGAGCCACCGCACCTGGCCATTGCTCCCTATTTCTATGTTTTCCTCAAAGAATTGACTTGAATCTAAGTGTGGTTGTGAACTCTTCCTAATCAATTTCTGCTCCTTGTGTTGACAGCATTTTCCATACACGTTAGACCTGCTTTTTTGGGAGAGTTGCTCTGAAGTGAGTGGTTCACAGAGGTGAGGGCATACACCGGCTGCGTGTCAAAATATGCCCCTGCCCTTACTGCTGCACATGCAGGGACAGGGATTGGGGAGCCTTGCAGTAGAGCCAGGTGCTCAGCCTACTTGTGTCTAAAGATGTGGGGCTGATGTCGTGAGTTCTGTTTAGGAGTAGTTCATTTCATGTTCTCCTTAAAGGATAATTCTTGGCCATTTTCACACATTTATTTTTCACATAATATTAAGAATCATTTGTTAACCTCTAAAAAACCCCATTGGTTTTGAATGTGATTGCAATAAACATATAGATTAATTTTGGGGAAATTTATACTTAAAGTCCAGTAATGTATGTCTTGCTTTTTTTTTTTTTTTTTTTTCTTTTTAAATGTCTTCTCTCTTTTACCTCAGTAAAGGAATTTTTATTATTATTTTTTTTGAAATGGAGTCTCGCTGTTGTCTCCTGAGCTGGAGTGCAATAGTGTGATCTCTGCTCACTGCAGACTTCACCACCCAGATTCCAGCAATTGTCCTGCCTCAACCTCTTGAGTAGCTGAGATTACAGGTGTCCACCACCATGCCCGGCTAATTTTTGTATTTTTAGTAGAGATGGGGTTTCACTATGTTGGCCAGGCTGGTCTCGAACTCTTGACCTCAGGTGATCCACCTGCCTCGGCCTCCCAAAGTGCTGTGATTACAGGCGTGAGCCACCGTGCCTGGCCAGTAAATGAAATATTGTCCTTTTATTTATATGGGTCCTACATTTCCTGTTAAATTTATTCCTAGATATTTTATATTTTGTTTTTGATTGCTGTAGTGAATAGACTGTTCTCAAATTGTATCTTGTAACTAGTATTTATTTATTATAGAAAAGCTGTTGGTTTTCTTACATTTATTAGTGGGCTTATGAAGCCCATTTACTGAATTGCCTCAAAATGGAACTGATGTTACCTGCATTTGTTTTGTGAACAAGGGAAAAAAAAA
>NW_012102699.1:813356-816203 GCF_000951045.1 Mandrillus leucophaeus
TGCACCCATCAACCCATCACCTATATTAGATATTTCTCCTAATGTTATCTCTCCCCTAGCCCCCCACACCCCAGAGACCCCAGTGTGTGATGTTCCCCACCCTGTGTCCATGTGTTCTAATTGTTCAACTCCCACTTAGGAGTGAGAACATGCGGTGTTTGGTTTTCTGATCTAGTGATAGTTTGCTGAGAATGATGGTTTCCAGCTTCATCCATGTCCCTGCAAAGGGCGTGAACTCATCCTTTTTCATGGCTGCGTAGTATTCCATGGTGTGTATGTGCCATATTTTCTTAATCCAGTCTATCATTGATGGACATTTGTGTTGGTTCTAAGTCTTTGCTATTGTGAATAGTGCCACAGTAAACATATGTGTGCATGTGTCTTTATCGTAGAATGATTTATAATCCTTTGGGAATATGCCCAGTGATGGGATTGCTGGGTCAAATGGTATTTCTACTTCTAGATCCTTGGAGGAATCACCACACTATCTTCCACAATGGTTGAACTAATTTACACTCCCACCAGCGGCGTAAAAGCGTTCCTATTTTTCCACAGCCTCTCCAGCATCTGTTGTTTCCTGACTTTTTAATGATCATCATTCTAACTGGCATGAGATGGTATCTCATTGTGGTATTGATTTACATTTCTCTAATGACCAGTGATGAGCATTTATTCATATGTCTTGTTGGCTGCATAAATGTCTTCTTTTGAGAAGTGTTCATATACTTCGCCCACTTTCTGTTGGGGTTGTTTGCTTTTTTCTTGTAAGTTTGTTTAAGTTCTTTGTAGATTCTGGATATTCGGCCTTTGTCAGATGGATAGATAGCAAAATTTTTCTCACATTCTTTAGGTTGCCTGTTCACTCTGATGATAGTTTCTTTTGCTGTGCAGGAGCTCTTTAGTTTAATTAGATCCCATTTGTCAATTTTGGCTTTTGATGCCATTGCTTTTGATGTTTTAGACATGAAGTCTTTGCCCATGCCTATGTCCTAAATGGTATTTCCTAGGTTTTCTTCTAGGATTTTTATGGTCCTAGGTCTTACGTTTAAGTCTTTAATCCATCTTGAGTTGATTTTTGTATGAGGTGTAAGGAAGGGGTCCAGTTTCAGTTTTCTGCATATGACTAGCCAGTTTTCCCAACACCATTTATGAAATAGGGAATCTTTTCCCCATTGCTTCTGTGTGTAAGGTTTGTCAAAGATCAGATGGTGGTAGATGTGTGGTGTTATTTCTGAGGCCTCTGTTCTGTTCCATTGGTCTATATATCTGATTTGGTACCAGTACCACGCTGTTTTGGTCGCTGTAACCTTGTAGTGTAGTTTGAAGTCAGGGAGCATGATGCCTCCAACTTTGTTCTTCTGGCCCAGGATTGTCTTGGCTATGCGAGCTCTTTTTTGGTTCCATATGAAGTTTAAAGTACTTTTTTCCTGTTCTGTGAAGAAAGTCATTGGTAGCTTGATGGAAATAGCATTGAGTCTATAAATTACTTTAGGCAGTATGGCCATTTTCATGATATTGATTCTTCCTATCCATGAGCATGGAATGTTTTTCCATTTGTTTAAGTCCTCTCTTATTTCCTTGAGCAGTGGTTTGTAGTTCTCCTTGAAGAGGTCTTTCACATCCTTTGTAAGTTGTATTACTAAGTATTTTATTCACTTAGTAGCAGTTGTGAATGGGAGTTCACTCATGATTTGACTGTCATTGTTGTATAGGAATGCTTGTGATTTTTGCACATTGATTTTGTATCCTGAGACTTTGCTGATTTTGCTTATCAGCTTAAGGAGATTTGGGGCTGAGATGATGGGGTTTTCTAAATGTACGATCGTGTCATCTGCAAACAGAGACAATTTGACTTCCTCTTTTCCCTATTTGGATACCCTTTATTTCTTTCTCTTGCCTGGTTGCCCTGGTCAGAACTTCCAATACTGTGTTGAATAGGAGTGGTGAGAGAGGGCGTTCTTGTCTTGTGCCAGTTTTCAAAGGGAATGCTTCCAGTTTTTGCCCATTCAGTATGATATTGGCGGTGGGTCTGTCATAAATAGCTCTTATTATTTTGAGATACGTTCCATCGATACCTAGTTTATTGACAGTTTTTAGCATGAAACGCTGTTGAATTTTGTTGAAGGCCTTTTCTGCATTTATTGAGATAATCATGTGGTTTTTGTTGTTGATTTTGTTTATGTGATGGATTACGTTTATTGATTTTTGTGTATGTTGAATCAGCCTTGCATCCCAGGGATGAAGCTGGTTTAATTGTGGTGGATAAGCTTTTTGATGCGCTGTTGGATTCGGTTTGCCAGTATTTTATTGAGGATTTTTGCGTCGATGTTCATCAGGGATATTGGCCTAAAATTCTCTTTTTTGTTGTGTTTCTCCCAGGCTTTGGTATCAGGATGATGCCGGCCTCATAAAATGAGTTCAGGAGGATTCCCTCTTTTTCTATTGATTGAAACAGTTTCAGAAGGAATGGTACCAATTCCTCTTTGTACCTCTGGTAGAATTTGGCTGTGAAACCATCTAGTCCTGGACTTTTTGGTTGGCATGCTATTAATTATTGCCTCAATTTCAGAACCTGTTACTGGTCTATTCAGAGATTCAACTTCTTCCTGGTTTAGTCTTGGGAGGGTGTATGTGTCCAGGAATTTATCCATTTCTTTTCGACTTTCTAGTTTATTTGTGTAGAGGGGATTATAGTATTCTCTGATGGTAGTTTGTATTTCTGTGGGATTGGTGGCAGTATCCCCTTTACCATTTTTTATTGCATCTATTTGATTCTTCTGTCTTTTCTTCTTTATTAGTCTTGCTAACGGTCTATCAATTTTGTTGAAAAACCAGCTCCTGGATTCA
>NW_012102699.1:816938-817895 GCF_000951045.1 Mandrillus leucophaeus
CATTTATTAGTGGGCTTATGAAGCCCATTTACTGAATTGCCTCAAAATGGAACTGATGTTACCTGCATTTGTTTTGTGAACAAGGGAAAAAAAAACAGTATGAGAAACGTATATTGTAATTTTATTCTCTGCTAGACTCTAAAGTGCATCCTGGGTCCCTCTTTTTTTTCATTTTTGTGTCCCTAGTACCTGCTTCAGGATTTGCCATGGTGCATGCACAATTAATATTTGTAGAATGTTTCTTAACTTTCTTAATTCCATAATAGCTTTTTCTCTTGGCTTTTTTCGAGAAAAGCAATTATATCATTCCCCAATACTAATGATTTTGTTTTCTTTCTAGTATTTTTTTCATTTTAATTGTTATTAGTTTGGCTAGAACTTTCTGTATAATATTCAATGATAGTCACCGTAGTAGACATCCTTATTCAGTCCTGATTTTAATGGGAATAACTTTAATGTTTTACTCTTTAATGTTTAATGTTTACACCTTGTTTCTCCATATCTTCTAGTATTTTCTTCAGTTGCTAGAAAAATCCCGGTTATTCTGGTAATCTGTTACTGAATTTAATTTCTGTTTTTCTTATAATTTTGTTTGTACTCACATTTTCTTTATTATTTTTTGTTTATGCTAGCCTGATAAAGTGAATTTAAAATTTTTCCATTTTTTTTTCAAAGAGTATAAATCATGTAGGAATTATCTGGATGGTCCTTGAAGGTTTGGCAGAACTTACCTATAAAACTGGCATGACTGGCAGCCTTTTATTTATTCTTCCTTCTTTCTTACTATTTAATGCTGTACAAGTATTATAGGAAGAAAATTTAGAATGTGGCAGATGACTAGTAAGTAGACAGATTACCTGAATTTCGACTCTCCTATGAAAAACACTTATG
Source organism: Mandrillus leucophaeus (assembly GCF_000951045.1). NCBI lineage: Eukaryota > Metazoa > Chordata > Mammalia > Primates > Cercopithecidae > Mandrillus > Mandrillus leucophaeus. Next base: position 817,830 of record NW_012102699.1, read on the forward strand.
AACATTTTGGTTTACGTCCTTCTAAGCATTTTCCCCATTCATGAATACACATAAATAAATATATAA
>NW_012102699.1:818055-820930 GCF_000951045.1 Mandrillus leucophaeus
TAATAGCGGGACAACCTTGAAATTATAGATTTATAAATAGATACTAGAATAAACCCTGTAAATTTAATGTGTAAATATTTAGAACAACAAATATATATTTTTTAATTTATATATTAAATTACATAGGTTGTCTTAAAGAATGTTATTCTATGTTATGCGTTATTTTGTAACATTTTGAACATCTTTCTACATCAGTTAAAATAAGTCTACATCATTTTTATGGGCTGCATAGTATTTCATTACATAAATATGTAATGTATTTAGCTAGTTTTCTCTTAATGAGTATTTTGTTTCCAGTTTGCTTTACTACATAAAAACTTGAGTGATTGTTTTTATTTAGACATTTTTTGCTTAATTTATCTGATTTTCTTATGGCATAGTGCTACAAATATAATTACTGGATCAAAAGGTAACGAATATTTTAAAGTACATTTGGCAAATTGCTTTCTAGAAATGTTACATTTACAGGTATCAATTACAGGGTATCAAGGTATCATTTACCTTTAACTGTCACTGAAAGATTTCTAAAAGAAAATTATCTTTATTTTTAGAAATAAAGATTTCTAAAAAGAAAATGATAATTTGACATGTGATTGCAGCGGGGCTCATTTTCCTGACTGGGATGGGTGAGGAAAACCTGGAGTATTGCAGGCACTGATATTCACCGTGTTAGTCTAATTAAGTACATTGCACTTAGGCAGGTTTCAGAGGCTTATGGACTGGTTGCCAGTTCCACACTCTTTTCCCTTTTGTCTGAACAAGGGCTAAGAACCCACATTTATTGTATCTCTCTTGCCACCCTCCCTGCCCTGAGAATGCCAGAAGGAAAAGCCAAAACTTTGGAGTAACACTTTAAAAATTCTAGGTTGAGTATCCCTTATCTGAAATGCTTGGGAACAGAAGTGGTTAGGATTTTGAATTTTAGATTTTGGAAAATTTCTTTACATACTTACCAATTGAACATGTCTAACCCGAAAATCTGAAATCCAAAAGGCTCCACTAAAGATTTCCTTTGAGCATCATGTGGGTGCCCAAAAAGTTTTGGATTTCTGAGCATTTTGGATTTTATGTTCAAACTATTTTTTTTAATATCAAAATAAAATGTGTTACATGTGAAAAAAAAGTTCAAGGAGTACAAAGGCAAAACAGAGATGGAAAATTTCAACTCCAGTTTCTAGAAACAAACTACCATTTGCAATTTGTTTTCTACCATTCCAGGCCTAGGTGACTGGTTGCTTTTGTTGGCTGGCTGCTTTCTCTTCAGGAGCATCAATTGGGGAAGTGTCATTTTATCTTTGTATCTATGTTGCCATTGACAGCAGGGGAACTAACAGGGACTGAAAAAAAAGGCTTTGTTTACTTTGTTGTGTTTAATTTCATAACATTTCTCCTACTAACATGCTATTTTACATTTGGAGAAATGGGAAAGAGTTTAAATAGCTTATGTAAGGCGGATAGATAATAAGTGGCGCAGTTGGGATTTGAACCTAGTTTGTTTTCATGATACTTGTTCCACTATCAGGAGCCTCGTTTGCCCAAACTTGTGCTAATATGGTAACCACTAGGCACATGTAGTAGTTTAAATTTAAAGCAACTAAAATTAAATAAAAATTAAAAATTCAGTTCCTCAATTGCACTGCATTTCAAATGCCCAATAGATACATGTGACTAGTTACTATTAAATAACATAGATAAAGACCAGATAGATAAAGAATATTTGCATTATTTGGAAAGTTCTATTTGACAAAGATGGATTCACTAAAATCTGAAAAACGCGGATATGATAAAAATCACGGCTCTTTTTAAAAATTTAAGCTCTATGCTAGCACATTTAGGAGATCTGTGTGTTCTAGATTTAGAAAGATAGTTCTGAAAAACCTAGTTTTTCTAGAAATGGGCAAACCTGCTAGGTCCAAAATTTGTTTAATTTTTAAATTTTTCCACACTTTTTCTTTTATTCAATATTCTTTATATTTGAAGTGGATTTCTTGTAGAGAGCATATAGTTGGCTCTTGTTTTTTGATCCATCTGATAATTTGTCTTTTAATTGGTTTATTCAGTCCATTGATGTTCAAAGTGATTTTTTACTAGCTTCATATTTGTTACTAGTTTCTATTTGTTGTGCTTGTTTGCTTCGTATTTTTTTGTCTTCCACTGTTTTTCTGGCTATTGTGATTTTAATTGAGCAGCTTATCTGCTATTTTCTCTATTAGCATATTATATTTCTTTTATTACTTTTTTTAAAATTATACTTTAAGTTCTGGGTTACATGCGCAGAATGTACAATTTTGTGACATAGGTATGCACGTGCCATGGTGGTTTGCTGCACCCATCAACCCATCACCTATATTAGATATTTCTCCTAATGTTATCTCTCCCCTAGCCCCCCACACCCCAGAGACCCCAGTGTGTGATGTTCCCCACCCTGTGTCCATGTGTTCTAATTGTTCAACTCCCACTTAGGAGTGAGAACATGCGGTGTTTGGTTTTCTGATCTAGTGATAGTTTGCTGAGAATGATGGTTTCCAGCTTCATCCATGTCCCTGCAAAGGGCGTGAACTCATCCTTTTTCATGGCTGCGTAGTATTCCATGGTGTGTATGTGCCATATTTTCTTAATCCAGTCTATCATTGATGGACATTTGTGTTGGTTCTAAGTCTTTGCTATTGTGAATAGTGCCACAGTAAACATATGTGTGCATGTGTCTTTATCGTAGAATGATTTATAATCCTTTGGGAATATGCCCAGTGATGGGATTGCTGGGTCAAATGGTATTTCTACTTCTAGATCCTTGGAGGAATCACCACACTATCTTCCACAATGGTTGAACTAATTTACACTCCCACCAGCGGCGTAAAAGCGTTCCTATTTTTCC
>NW_012102699.1:822765-869533 GCF_000951045.1 Mandrillus leucophaeus
AATTTATTTGCTCTTGATTCTGTAGTTCTTTTAATTGTGATGTTACAGTGTCGATTTTAGATCTTTCCTGCTTTCTCTTGTGGGCATTTAGTGCTATAAATTTCCCTCTATACACTGCATTAAATGTGTCCCAGAGATTCTGGTACATTGGGGCTTTGTTCTCATTGGTTTCAAAGAACATCTTTATTTCTGCCTTTATTTTGTTGTTTACCCAGTAGTCATTCAGGATCAGGTTGTTCAGTTTCCATGTAGTTGTGTGGTTTTGAGTGAGTTTCTTCATCCTGAGTTCTAATTTGATTGTACTGTGGTCTGAGAGACAGTTTGTGATTTCTGTTCTTTTACATTTGCTGAGGAGTGTTTTACTTCCAATTATGTTGTCATTTTAGAATAAGTGCGATGTGGTGCTGAGAAGAATGTATATTCTGTTGATTTGGGGTGGAGAGTTCTGTAGATGTCTATTAGGTCCACTTGGGCCAAAGCTGAGTTGAAGTCCTGGATATCCTTGTTAATTTTCTGTCTCGTTGATCTGTTTATTACTGACAGTGGGGTGTTAAAGTCTCTATTATTGTGTGGGAATCTAAGTCTCTTTGTATGTCTCTAAGAACTTGCTTTATGAATCTGGGTGCTCCTGTATTGGGTGCATATATATTTAGGATAGTTAGCTCTTCTTGTTGAATTGATCCCTTTATCATTATGTGATGGCTTTCTTTTTCTCTTTGATCTTTGTTGGCTGTTTTATCAGAGACCAGGATTGCAACCCCTGCCTTTTTTTTGCTTTCCATTTGCTTGGTAGATCTTCCCCCATCCCTTTATTTTGAGCCTATATGTGTCTTTGCATGTGAGGCAGGTCTCCTGAATACAGCAATCCGATGTGTCTTGACTCTTTATCCATTTTGCCAGTCTGTGTCTTTTAATTGGGGCATTTAGCTGATTTACATTTAAGGTTAATATTGTTTTGTGTGAATTTGATTCTGTCATTATGATGCTTGCTGGTTATTTCGCCCATTAATTGATGCAGTTTCTTCATAGCGTCAATGGTCTTTACAATTTGGCATGTTTTTGCAGTGCCTGGTACCGGTTGTTCCTTTCCATGTTTAGTGCTTCCTTCAGGAGCTCCTGTAAGGCAGTCCTGGTGGTGACAAAATCTCTCAGCATTTGCTTGTCTATAAAGGATTTTATTTCTCCTTCACTTATGAAGCTTAGTTTGGCTGGATATGAGATTCTGGGTTGAAAATTCTTTCCTTTAAGAATGTTGAATATTGGCCCCCACTCTCTTGTGGCTTGTAGGGTTTCTGCTGAGAGATCTGCTGTTAGTCTCATGGGCTTCCCTTTGTGGGTAACCCAACCTTTCTCTCTCACTGCTCTTAACATTTTTTCCTTCATTTCAACCTTGGTGAATCTGACAATTATGTGTCTTGGGGTTGCTCTTCTCGAGGAGTATCTTTGTGGTGTTCTCTGTATTTCTTGAATTTGAATGTTGACCTACCTTGTTAGGTTGAGGAAGTTCTCCTGGATAATATCCTGAAGAGTGTTTTCTAACTTGGTTCCATTCTCCCCGTCACTTTCAGGTACACCAGTCAAACGTAGATTTGGTCTTCTCACATAGTCTCATATTTCTTGAAGGCTTTGTCTGTTTCTTTTTACTCTGTTTTCTCGACTCTTGTCTGCTCACTTTATGTCATTAATTTATCTTCAATCACTGATACCCTTTCTTCCACTTGATCGAATCAGTTGTTGAAGCTTGTGTATGCTTCATAAAGTTCTCATACTATGGTTTTCAGCTCCATTAGGTCATTTAAGGTCTTCTTTACACTGATTATTCTAGTTAGCCATTTGTCTAACCTTTTTTCAAGGTTTTTAGATTCCTTGAGATGGGTTTGAACACACTCCTTTAGCTCGGAGAAGTTTGTTATTACCGACCTTCTGAATCCTGCTTCTGTCAACACGTCAAACTCATTCTCCGTCCAATTTTGTTCCCTCGCTGGCGAGGAGTTGTGTTCCTTTGGAGAAGAAGAGGCGTTCTGGTTTTTGGAATTTTCAACCTTTCTGCTCTAGTTTCTCCCTGTCTTTGTGGTTTTGTCTCCCTTTGGTCTTTGATGTTGGTGACCTTTGGATGAGTTTTTGGTGTGGATGTGCTTTTTGTTGATGTTGATGCTGTTCCTGTTTGTTAGTTTTCCTTATAACAGACCAGCCCCTCAGCTCTAGGTCTGTTGGAGTTTGCTGGAGGTCCACTCCAGACCCTGTTTGCCTGGGTATCACCAGCGGAGGCTGCAGAACAGCAAATATTGCTGCCTGATCCTTTCTCTGGAAGCTTCGTCCCAGAGGGGCACCTGCCTGTATGAGGTGTCAGTCGGCCCCTACTGGGAGGTGTCTCCCAGTCAGGATACCCGGGTGTCAGGGACCCACTTGAGGAGGCAGTCTATTTATTCTTGGAGCTTGAATGCCGTGCTGGGAGAACCACTACTCTCTTAAGAGCTGTCAGGCAGAGAGATGTAAGTCTAGAGAAACTGTCTGCTGCCTTTTGTTCATATGTCCTGCCCCCAGAGGTGGAGTCTAGAGAGGCAGTAGGTTTTGCTGAGCTGCGGTGGGCTCCATCCAGTTTGAGCTTCTCTGCTGCTTTGTTTACATTGTGAGTGTAGAACCGCCTACTCAAGCCTCAGCAATGGCAGACGCCCCTCCCCCCACCAAACTTCAGAATCCCAGGTGGATCTCAAGGCTCTGTGGGCCTGGGACCTGCAGAGCCAGGCATGGGAGGGAATCTCCTGGTCTGCCAGTTGCGAAGACCATGGGAAAAGCTCAGTTTTTGAACAGGAGTGTATCGCTCCTCCAGGTACAGTCACTCATGGCTTCCCTGGACTAGGAAAGAGAAATCCCCTGACCCCTTTGCTTCCTGGGTGAGGCGATGCCCTGCCCTGCTTTGGCTTGCCCTCTGTGTGCTGCACCCACTGTTCAACTAGTCTCAGTGAGATGAACCAGGTACCTCAGTTGGAAATGCAGAAATCACCCATCTTCTGCGTCGATCTCACTGGGAGCTGTCGACTGGAGCTGTTCCTATTGGCCACCTTGGAAGTGACCCCTTGGTCCAAAATTTAAAGTGAATTAATTATTGATCACCTGTTTTTATCCCAGTGGGATTGGGATACACATGTTTTAAGGAACATGTTCACTGGAAAGTTTGGACAAATCTGTAAGTGGGACATCCAGAGCAAGAATGTCCCCTTTTATCTTTATTTTCCCTGAAAAAGTAAAGGTGATATATATTAATATTTTCCCTACTGTATGTATATAGCCTCTTAACCAAGTGTTAATCTGTGTTTTTAAAGGTAATGTTTTAAGGGTGAATTGGCACAATGGGAAGACTGCCTCTGCCTTCAACCCCAGGTTTTGATTATAGCCCACACTACTACCTTTGAAAAGCCCTAAGTGCCTCTCTTCCTGATGTGTGTGTGCAGTTGCGCTGTTGGGTAACTTTTGATAACACTGAATCAAGTTGGGGAAGAAAACTTGTGTCCAGGGCTGATGTGATGCAGGTTTGCAACGTGGAACTGAGCATGAGCATGGGGCAGAGTAGAGAGGAGGAGTTTGTGACTCAGTCAGCTTTCTTTTTTTTCTTTTTTTCTTTTTTTTTTTTTTGTGGAGACAAAGTCTCACTCTGTTGTCCAGGCTGGAGTGCAGTGGCATAAATCTGGGCTCACTGCAACCTCCGTCTCCTGGATTCAAGTGATTCTCCTGTCTCAGCCTCCCGAGTAGCTGGAATTACAGGCATGTGCCACCACACCTGGCTAATTTTTGTATTTTTGGTAGAGACAGGGTTTTACCATGTTGGCCAGGTTGGTCTCAAACTCCTAACCTCAGGTGATCTGCCTGCCTTGGCCTCCCAAAGTGCTGGGATTACAGGTGTGAGCCATCACCTTCATAGCAAGGTTCAGATCTTCGGCTTATGAAGTTGCTCATGAAGAATTTGGTGGTGAGTTAGAGAAACGGGTACTGGTCTCTGTGTCTACAGAATGCATGCCTGAGACTAAGAAAACACTTGGCTCCTTTTGCCTTACATTTAGTAGTCATGTATTACATGCCTGACGAATATATGAATCAGATGCCTTTACATATTTAAAGAAGGAACTGCCCCCAATTTCCTGGAAAATCCATAGTGTTGAACTGTTGATGCGGCTAGAAAGTAACCTGAGTTGTTTTCCAGTGCTCTTCAAACTACTGAAAATTTTGCTGTGCAATATTTAAAACTGTTAGTGCTATTAGTAAAATTCATAGTATGTACTAATATATATATAACATACATTAGTATAATCTATATTATATATAGATTAGTGTAATCCCTCTTCCATCATCTGCATTTTATGACTTTTTGTTTCTAAGTTGGCCTTAATTGTATTCTTCCATGTCAGGAAATGTTAAATTGGCTGTCACATCAGGCTAATTGTATAGGGAGGCAAGATGTTGGGCAGTAAACGAGATAATTCCTGAGTTTAAATTGGAAACGTTGATGATTGCATTAACTTTCAGTCCAGCAAAAATTCTTAAATTGATGCTTTAGGGTGCTGGATGGTAATTCGGGTGTGTTAGAAAATTACAGGGAATCACAGGAATGTGAAATCATTAAGAAAACCACAGTTGTATTTACCACCTGCCGGGTGGCAAGGCCAGAGGGAGAACTGGGGTGTTGAATAAGACTGAATGGGCCGCTTGGCTGTGTTATGAAGGAGTTACTGTATCTCCCTGGGTTAGAAATAACAGACCCAAGGGTGCATGCAGACCAAGGGCAAACCTCAAAGAGTAAATATACTTTAATTTCTTCAGGGAGAAAGTGAAGTCCTACCATGATTGGTTGAAAATATTTTTATCTGGACTAAGCTCTTGGCTCTGCCATCACACATCACTAGGGAGAGGAGCACTGTCCATTAAGGTGCCCTCACCTGGGTGCATTTGCTGGTGGCATCACTTCCCCCAGACTCTCTGGGAGCAGAATCAGCTTGCCACAGGAGATGATTTCCCATAAAATCCCCATACTTAGGGATTACTTTGCCAGTGAATGCTGGCTTTGGTGTTCTCTCTGAGTTCCTCTTTAAGAGCCCTGGCATAATTGTGTCTCTGTTTTGGCAAATGACACTATCTTGCCTTTGGTTTGGTACACTTACGAAAATTAATTTGGAATGAAATGTAATTGAAGGCCATTTACATCTGATGGCCAGATCTGTTAGAACAGAGCAGTGTTGTGGATTGGGAAATGGAAAGCATTTGAGATAGTGTCTGGGAAGTACATTCAATGCATAGAATGTCCCTGCCTTGTCTAATAGCCTAATTTAAATTACTTTTTTGCTTTGCTATTGCATTAGGTTGTTCCAGGTAAACTGTAGTTCAAGAGGAAGAAAACTGATGGTAAATAGTTAGGCATCCTGATACATCTATTATCATTTGTATAAGAATTGGAAAACACTTTAATGAAATTTGTAGTTTTTGATTCCTCTGATGAAAAAAGAGGACTATAATTCACCTTTTGAATTTATTGGTTCATTTAGCCTGTAGGGATTTAATTTCATCTGAAGTGGTCCTAAAATATTTTATTCTAAGCAGACAACATCCTTGGTGTTTTTATTTCTGCCTTTCTACAGTTTCAGTTCTTTATCTTTAAAAACAAATTTGAGATATAATTTACATAACATAAAATTCACCATTTTAAGTATACTCAGTGATTTAAGTATACTAATCACTGAATTATAAAGTGATTGTAATATATACAATTCAGTGGATAGTATACTCGCAGTGTTGTGCAACCATTACCACCATCTAATTGCAGAATATTCCTATCATCCCAAAGGGAAACCTAAACAGTTTATTTTCTTTGTTTATTATTATTGTTTTTTTAGATGGAGTTTCTTTCTTGTTGCCCAGGCTGGAGCGCAATGGTGCGATCTTGGTTCACTGCAACCTCCGCCTCCCAAGTTCAAGCAATTCTCCTGCGTCAGCCTCCCAAGTAGCTGGGATTACAGGCATGTGCCACCATGCCCAGCTAATTTTGTATTTTTAGTAGAGATGGGGTTTCACCATGTTGGCCAGGCTGGTTTCAAACTCCTGACCTCAGGTGATCCACCCGCCTCGGCCTCCCAAAATGCTGGGATTACAGGTGAGAGCCACTGCGCCCAGCAGACCTGAACATTTTAACAGTCACTCCCCATTCTTCCTTCCCCCACCCCTGATAACAACTAATCTACCTAATATGCCTATAGATTTGCGAGTTTTGGACTTCTCAAATAAATGAAATCATACAATATGTGGCATTTTGTGACTGGCTTCCTTGAGTTACCATGATATTTTTAAGGGTTATCCATGTTGTAGCATGTGTCAATACTTGAATTCCTTTCATTGGTCTTCCAGTGGCTAAGGAGGGAAAACTGAGCACGAGAAGAGGGCACTTTGAGCACAGAGAAAGCTGGACCCAAAATCTACCAAGAAGAGCAGAACCTAAATCTTGATGGAGAGTGGCTGATTCTAGGCACAGCAGGTGGCAGAAGCCTAATAGTTGTGCAGGTGATTTTATAATGTTAAAAGCATGGAGTGACCACGGTTGGATCTGACCTTGGGAACTGAATCTTTTCCTCCATGTGAGAGCTGTTGTCAGCCCACCAGGGGTATAAATGTACCTGGCACAGGGCAGCTTTCCATTCTGCAATAGTGCATGATACCCTTTTCCTGAGATGCGTTCAGGGTTAAAGAAGATAGTTCACCTACACGTTAGATTTCTCATGAAGATGAAAGTCCAAGTTTTGAAAAGCAGAAGGAGTTCTAAAAAGAAGTGAAAAACAGCCATGGGAAGAGTGATGAAATGAGTTTCTGAGAAAGACTGTGAAGAGTGGGTCAAAGCGGCAGCTGATGGACTGCCCGAACCTAGGCCAACAAAAGACCTGGGGCAAGAATTGATGTTGACGGTGGCAGAGGCGGTGGACCTGGTGGGCAGCACAGAGGAAAAGGAAAAGGCCTTTGGCTTGCTGAGAAAGCTCTTCCAGAGACTGAACAAGAGCATGGTTTGTTGGAGAATGGAGAGGTCCACAGTCCATGTCCTGTGCCAAGGATTAGTATTTCATTTCAAGAAGCAATTTGGTAGTCATAGACTGAATATTATTATTTTACACAAATTCATTACCTCTTTCCCCTCATGGGTATCTTAGCATTGAATTTCCTGACTTTATGATGAATAAACTTTGTTTTAGTGTTTATTAATGCCCTGTTTACTTTCCCCTGGGTGAAGTTTTGGCTAGTAATAAGATTCTGTGTCTCTGCTGTAGTGAGGCATTGCTGTAGTAAGCCAGATCTAAGAAAAATGAATTTTGTTCCTTTGGGGAAGCATAATTACCTTTAAAAAGTTTAAAGTGTGGTTTTCAACTTAGTAAAATCCTATTATAAAGAAAAACGTATATAGCAAAAATTTTGCTTGTAAGTAATACGATCCTAGTAAAATAGAATTTAGATTGTCCCTTATAGTTGTAATAACATTTTGTAGTAGCAGTTTTTTTGCAATGTAATTGATGCCCAGTAAGTGGCACATATTTAATATGTAGAATTTGATGTTTTGTCACTTATATGTGTCTACGAAATCATCATCACCACCATGAAGGTAACGAATATATTCATCAAACCTGAAGGTTGCCTGTGCTTCTTTGTTATCCTCCCTCCCACCTATCTCCCCCTCCGAACACTGATCTGATTCCTGTCACTGCAGACTAATTTGTATTTAAGTTTTACACCTAAGGGACCATACAGTATGTCCACTTTGGCCTGCCTTTTTCCACTCAGTCAAGTTATTTTTAGATTCATTTATGTTATTGCATGTCAATAGTTTGCTCCTTTTTGCTGAGACATATTTTGTTGTATGAATGTACTACATTTTCTTTATCCATTCATCTACTGATGCAGACTTGGATTGTTTCCAGCTTTAGGCTACAACAAATAAAGCTGCTGTAAACATTCGTGCATAGGTCATTGATAGATATGTGCCTTTTTTTCCTCGGAGTAAATCCAAGGACTGGAATGGCTGGAACACATGGTAGGGGTATGGTTTACTTTTTAAGAAACTGCCAAGCTGTTTTCCAAAGTGATTTTTAATATTGTACACTGTATGAGAGTTCCATATCCTTGCTAGCACTTGATACAGTCTTTTAAAAAAAATTTTTTGCCATTTTAAATGGGTGTGAAGTATCTAATTGTGGTTTTAATTTGCCTAATGACTGATGTTGAGTAATTTCTCATGTGCTTTGCCATCTGTATAACTTTTTTGATTAAGTGTGAAACCTTTTACTGATTTTTTTCCTTTGGATTACTTGATTTCTTATTTTTTTCCATATTAGTATTTTCTGGGTACCTGTCTATATGTATGCTTTGCAAGTGTTTTCTCCTTGTCTGTGGTTTGTCTTTTTATTCTTCTTTCAGTGTCTTTTGACAAGCAGCTTTTAATTTTGATGAAATCCAATTTTGGTGTTAATTTGATGGATAGCAGAGTATGATGGGCTGGTGGTCGTAGCTGATTTTAATAGTATGGGAAGTTGAATGATTTTTGAGGGTGAGGAGACAGGGTTGATTCATGAGGATTCTGTGGGTGCGGGTGCTTTATATAATTATGGGTGTTGATTGGTGGTAGTTGCTGGTTGAGCATTGTTTATTGGTGTTTATGTTGTGATTGAAATTACTCAGGGTAACAGGTTAGATAATTAAGAGTAAAGTAAAAAAAGGGTGGAATAAAAAAAGAGGACATAAAATTTAATTAGGCCTTTTTGAGTAGTTACAGTAGTGGAGGCTGTGATCTGGGTTTGTGAAATTGTTTTTGGTATAGACTTTTCTAGTCATATTAGGTCTAATAGAAGTGATACCAGGTTTTGGCTTGTGGATAGACTTGAGTGAGGGGTTGTACAGTGTATTGTAATTGCGTAAAAGCCCAGTATATTAGAGAAGTTGAATACTTGTAATGGGTATTTTATCTTAAGATTATTAGTTATAAAAATGAGTTCTGTATTTTTAAATACAGGTGTCTGGTACCTATTTCCCTCTAAGTACAATGTCAGTGGTATTTCACACTTAATATGTTGTTTTCATTGTTACTTAGTTTCTAATACTTTCTAATTTCTCTTTTGATTTTTTTCTTACGTGTTACTTAGAAGTGGTTTTTCTTGTTGTTTTTGTTTGTGTTATTTTTAGTTTGCAGATATTTGGAGATTTTTCTAGATATCTTTCTGTTACTCATTTCTAATTCCATTGTAGTCTGAGACCATATTTTATATGACTCTTCTAAAATTTATTGAGACTGGTTTTATAGCCCAGAATATAGTTTATCTTGATAAATGCTTCATGTGCACTTGAAAATAACGTTTTTCATTCTTGTTGGGAAAGCAGCCTGTGTCAGTTTGGTGAAGTGGTTAACAGGGTTGTTAAAGTGCTCTATATCTTTGATGCATTTCTCTCTACTTGGTCTATTACTTTTCTTTCTACTTGACCTATTAAGTATTGAGAAAGGGGTATTAAAATCTCTGAGTATGATTGTAAACTTGTCTGTTTCTCTCTGCAGTTCTATCGTTGTTTGCTTGTCATATTTTGAAGCTTTGTTATTGGATACATAAACATTTAGGATTGTTACGTCCTTTTGATAAGTTAACCAGTTTATCATTATGAAATGATTGTTTTTATTTCTGGTAATATTATTTACCTTAAAATCTACTGTGTTATTAATATGAGATGACTTCAGAAATTTTGTGGAAATATTGGTTAAAAGATAAAAAGTATTAACTTTATTTCCCAACATAATCCCCATCAAGTTTGAAACACTTTTGTAAGCAATGATACTAGCCACGTAGTCCATCCCTAAAGAACTGAGGGTCCTGATGATTTAACCATGTCAAGGCAGTCTTTTTTACATTATTAACTGTAGAAAAATGGGTGCCTTTTAAATATTTTTTTTAAGATTAGAAAACAGAAATAAGTCAGAAGAAGCCAAATCAGGACCATAATGTGGATGCCTAATAATTTTCTGTAAAAATTCTCACAGAATTGTCCTTTTTTTGATGAGAGGGAACAAGTAGGAACATTGTTGTGGTGAAGCTTTCCCAGGCATTTTGCTGTTAAACTTTTGACTTTCTCAAACCACTCTCATAATAAGCAGGTGTTGGTGTTCTTTGGCCCTTCAGAAAGTCAGTGAGCAAAATGCCTTCAGTGTCCCCAAAACCTTTTGTCATGACCTTTGCTCTTGACCCTTCTGCTGCATTTGCTTTGACTTCCACCTCTTGGTAGCCATTGCTTTGATTGTGCTTTTTTTTCAGGGTTGTACTGGTAAAGCCAAGTTTCATTTCTTGTTATTCAAATAAATGCTTCAGGCTCTTGATCCTACTTGTTTAAAATTTCCACAGAAAGCTCCACTCTTGACTGTAGCTGACCTGGGCACCAACTGAGTGAAAAGTTTGCTAAACTTTAATTTTTCAGTCAGAATTATGTAAGTTGAACCAATCGAGATTTCTGTGGTGGTGACTGTTTCTACAGTTAATTGTCAGTGCTTTTCAATTAGGGCAAGATTAATTTTTTCCCACAGATTGATGTGGATGGTGCTGTTGTGGGCCTTATCTTCAGCATCATTTCATCCCTTCTTAAAATGAGCTATATCCACTTATAAACTGCTGATTTCTTTGGGGCATTGTCCTCATAAACTTTTCATAAAGCATCAGTGATTTCACCATTCTTCCACGCAAGTTTCACTATAAACTTGGCCTTTGTTCTTGCTTCAATTTTAGCAGAATTCATGTTGCTCTGATAGTGGAATTTTTCAAACTAGTATCTTATTCTTCTTAGTGCCTCAAACTAGATCCTGTTCAGATATGTTATAACAAGTCTGTATGAGTTTATTTTTGGTACAAACATTTTTGAAATCCATGCATAGTTTTTTCATAATACACATTTTCCATGCACTTTTTTTTTTTTTTGATATGAAGTTTTGCTATTGTTGCCCAGGCTGGAGTGCAATGGCGTGATCTTGGCTCACTGCAATCTCTGCCTCCCAGGTTCAAGTGATTCTCTTGCCTCAGCCTCCCAAGTAGCTGGGATTACAGGTACCCGCCACCACACCCGGCTAACTTTTTGTATTTTTTAGTAGAGATGGGGTTTCACAATATTGACCGGGCTGGCCTCACGCTCCTGACCTCAAGTGATCCGCCTGCCTCGGCCTCCCAAAGTTCTGGGTTTGAGTTTCCGTGCCTGGCCTTCCATGCACTTTTTGAAGACCTCTTGTATATATCCACTATAATTTTCTTCTGATTAGTGTTAGCATGGTGTATCTTTTCCCATGCTTTTATTTTTAAGCCATTTTTATTTTCATATTGAAAGTGTGTTTTGTAAGCAGTAAATAGTTGTGTCTTTCCATGTAAAGTGTCTTTTTCTCTCTGGCTGCTTTTAGGATTTTCTCTCTGTTACTGGTTTTCAGCAGGATGATTATGAACTGCCTCGTGTGATTTTCTTTGTTTCTTCTGCTTGATGTTTGTTGAGGGTCTTAGATTGGTAGCGTTACAACTTTCATTTGATTTGGAAGATTTTCAGATATTGTTTCTTCAAATATTTTTCATTTTACATTCCTGCCTTTCTCTCTTCTCCTTCTAGTACTCAAATTCCAAGTATATTAGATAACTTGATTTTGTTCCACACTGAGACTGCTCTTTTCTTTTTTTAATCTTTTTTTCCCGTTGTGCTTAATTTTTGATAATTTCTATTTCTGTGTCATCAGGTTCACATATGTTTTCTTTTCAGTCTCATCTGCTCTTATTTCCATCTGTTGTATCTTTCATTTTAGATATTGTATTTTTAATTGCCAGAAGTTCATTTGGGACTTTAAAAATATGTTCCTTTCTCTTTTCATCATGTTTATGTTTTCCTCTACATTCTTGAAGTGGTGGAACTTAATTAGTACTGCTTTTTAAAAAAACATCCTTGTCTTCTGGGTCTAAATTTATTGAGTTTTCTTGCAGTTATGGGTCACCTTTTCCTGTTTCTTTATTTGCCTGATAGTTTTAGATAAGATGCCAGACATTGTGAATCTTACATTGTTGATTGCTGGATATTTTGGATTCCTTTGAAAAGTGGTGGACTTTTTTCTGTCGTGCAGCTAATTTACTTGGGATCACCTCAATAATTTTTAGTCTTGCTTTTAGGCTTTGTTAGGGTAAGTTTAGAGCAGCCTCTCTTCTATAGTTACTTAAACTTCACTATTACGTTGATACCCTTATGAAAACTCACTGCTTCCTTCTTTGTGGTGCACATGAACCTGTGTGAACCTTTGGAATTGTTCAGACTGTGTGTTCCTGTGTTTCTTTCTCAAGTCCCCTGGAGATTCACCCCACTCACGTGTAGATCGTTATTACTGAGCTTCACGTTCAAGGGCACCCTTCTGCACATCTCAAGAGCTTTCTCTCTGTTCAGCTCTCTCCTTTCCAGCATTCTGTCATGCACATTTTAGGCTTCTAAGCCTTTCTCAATTCTGATCTCTGTTTTTTCAACCCAGTGAGAGCACTGAGTTCTTTTTGGGGTCCTCCTTGCCGTGTTGTTGTGTGGAAACTGAAGCCGCGTGGTTATGTGGAGACAGTCCTAGGATTTACCTTGTTTGTATGCCTGTGCTCCCTGTTGTCCAATGTGTTAAAACAATTGTATATTTTATTTGATTTCCTGGGCTTTTCCCCTCATTTTATAAGTGAATGAGTATAAATTCAAAGTCTGGTAATATCCATTAGGTTCTTTCCCCCCATTTTATAAGTGAATGAGTATAAATTCAAGTCTGGTAATATCCATTAGGTTCTAAAAGCATCTACTTTTGTTATTTTAATTTTAAATATAAAAGTGTTGCCAGACATTACTTTTAAAGGGAAGAGTAAATGGTTAGAATTTGAACTGTTCTGTTTGTTGGAATCCAAACTATGTGTTTCAAATAATGAAATGTATTAAGGATATGTCATACAGGGAGTGATCTCATATATCATTTATGAAATGGTTGCTTGTGCAAAGTGATTTCCAGGCCCCCTGTGCTCGTTAGTATTTTATTTAAAAGATAGCCATGAAAAATACAGGAAAGGATGTAAACTCTTAAGTGTCTGATTTTTCTGTTTATTCTAGTGCTAGTGAATAGATCATTTTTTTACGGTTAAAATGATATTTTAGATTATTTGTGGTCTTAATTTAGCTAGTTTTTTGCATCTTTTATAAATGATATTTTGTATTGACTGTATTTTCTTATTTTCTGTATTCTCGATGATCCGGCATTTGGGACTTTGCTAATCCTGAAGACTCTGCCCTCTCTGGGCTAGCTAATTCCTAGAGTTAACAAGTGACTCCCTGCAGCGGGCCTTTCCTATGCAAACCAATCAGTCCAGAGCACACACCCACCAGCCACTTCCTTTAACTCTCAGAGATTGACCTGGGATCTCTGTTCTGTAATATCACTCCAGGGCCGGGGTAACAGGGCAACTAAGGACAATCCCTACATACCATAGTCCACTGAAAATATTCAGATTAACTAGTTCTAATACTGCGTACCTCGCTTTGCCTGTTTCTTTCTGAAAAAACTACAATAAAGGCCCTGATCCATGCCTTCCCCTCACTCCCTCTGCCTCCTGACCCGTTCTGGTGTCATGACCAGCCAATATCAGTCCTTTTGTCAATTTCTTACTTTCTGAGGTGGCTGGAAGAGAAGGAAATAAAGATAGTAGAAAAAATACAATACAAAAATAAAATACAATAAAAGAAAGATGAGCAGGGTGATTCCAGTGAGCATAGAATTAAAGCTTCCTTACCCCTAGTAACAAAACTAAAGCTGTACCCGTTCTCTTGGTTAAAGAAAATTATATGAATAAAAAAGAAAATAAATGGTATTGAGTGAAAAGGCAAGGAATCCATTTATCGTCTACTGTCATCCTGCTTTCAGAGGATAGAGGTGACATAGCAGGTCCAACTTAGCTTCCACGATTTGGATTTTACAATCCAAGGGGCTGAGGCATGGGTGGAACATGCAGGATTCCTAGAATTGTGGTGCCACCTTTTTGGGGGGTCTGAATCTTGACATCCTTAGTTTCAGAAATTTTGCTGTAGAAAAACTGATTAGCATATAGATTTGCAGCAGTTGTTTGGCAAGGAGACTCTTCTGATTTCTTTTTATACTTTACTTTGAATAATGGTAAAATATCAAATATTGTGCAAGGTAGGAAGAGAAAAACTCAATGATTTTTAGCAATTAAAGAGATAAAAATAATTGAAGGAATAAAACAGTGAGTGAACGAAATATACTGTGCTACAATGTTTTGATAAAAATATTCAAAACTGACTTATGTTATTTCCTCAAAAACATACTTTCATGCAGATTGAAATTTGCAAATGATAGTTTAGAAAATTTATCTACAGAACTATTTCTATAAAATCCTGACTTGCAATGGCAGTCTGTTTTTATTTAAAGATTTATTTGTGTTTTATGGAGATTTAGAATATCACACATTTACTACTTATAAATTTCACATTATTTCTAAGTATGAAGGATGAACTAAAACATATAAAAATAAAAGTTATATGTGGAAAATAAGATAAAGCAGTTGATTGCAAACTAATGATTCTTTGGATTAGAATACACCAGAAGAAAAGAAAATATTTTATCATAGACTGAAAGTTGGGATATGTAAATGAAGCAAGAGACTTTGGAATGACAGGACAATGTGAGTAGAACAGAAAAACTTTACAAGGTAAATTAATTATTTTAGGGAGAAATGGGTTCTCTTTAATGCGTGAAGAATCACCTGGAAGCTTACTAAATATTGAACTCTGGGGCCCTCTCCCTGCGTGATTCTGATGGAGATGTTTATACACCACACCTTTCAAACGGGCCACACCTTTGAAGAACAGTGATATTGAGGCTTATATCCACAATAAAATGCTCGTTTCTTTCTTTATCTCCTTTTCAATGAATTGTCTTAGTACTAAGTATTATACTAGTATCAGTTTGGAGTACCTCTGAGTTGGGAAAAGGGAAAAATCATGAAAGAATTGAGGAGTTTGTCAAGGGTTGCAAACTGCTAGTTTTGGGGTTGAAATCAGTCTGCAAATGTATTTTGTTTTGCATAGCTGGTGGTCCCCCCTCCTCCATTGCATTTGCTTGGCCACAGTCCATACTACTCCCTGTTACCCTACACTGCACCCATGGCTTCATGGATTTCTTTCACCTGCCTGGTTGTTAATGGTATTAAATTGTGGCTGACCATAGAGGACCTCAGTGACAGACATCTTGGCAAGGAAATGATGGCCCAGTTAAAATAATGTGTCCCTAACCTTAGCAAATAATTTAACCTAAACTGGTTTCTTGAAAAATATTTGTCAGTTTTATGTATAACCATTCTTACATTCTGTCAATTTTCTAACTTTCAAAGGAAATCCTAAATTTTCCCATTAGTGAATAGGACAGAGCAATTCACAATATTGAAGAATATGAAAGTCATTTATTGTTATTTTAGCAGTGCATTTCATGGCTGGCAGCTATAGATGTTGTACGTTTCTAGTTACTTTTTTTTTTTCCTTTTCTGGTCAATTGTTAAAACTAATCTTTATTCTGTTCATATTACCTGTAGGATACAGTGGAGACACAGCCCATAACTGATCATGGAAAAAGTACAGCTATATGTAGAGTTTTATGTTCCAGTCCTTGAAGGGATTTTGAGAAATAATGAAAAATAAAAAGCAAAGCCAGCATTTACTGATAATTTACGTCATTCCAGACACCAAACTGAACACAGTATTTGTGTTTTAACCCTCCCAACAGATTTATCAGTTAATAGCTACTCTACTATTCCTGTAGATGAGGAAACTAATGCTCAGAAATGTTAAGTAATTTGTCCACATTGCCTTTGTAAAGGCAAAATTTGTCTTTTAAGAAACATTTGTAAAGGTGACCATAGACGAATAATACAGTATTTGATCTTGTAAGAAAAATGCCTGCCTGCCATTTAAAATGTGGCTTATCTTTAAGTTGCCACACTATGTGAGTTGCCAGGAGATGGACATATCACATAGGCCAGCAGAAATTGTAGCAGGACGAGTTGCAGACAAAACTCAGACACTGAGTTAAAGATGGAAGGGGTTTATTCGGCCGGGGGCATCGGCGATTAGTAGCGAGAAGCACGTGCCTAAACACGTCCTGCCCTCTCGCTTTCTGACTGGACTTTGCCCCTGCACTTCCACAGTTCCCTCCCTCCAGCAGGTGCAGAATGGCCTGTTCTCCTTCATCCTATGATGCTAGTGACCTTCATCCTATGATGCTAAATAAGATGGGCTCCCTTTTGCCTGTAGCCTCCTCTTTCCTTACTTCTTCAACTTGCAGATATATCTGACCTTTCTTTCACTCAAATTACTCATGAAATCCCATTGCCTCTGTGAATCTGACCTAGTTGGAAAAAACAAGCAAATTCCCCTTGCTTTTCTCCTGCTGTCAGAGTGTTCACTTCTCATCAGTTGCTTGTCGTGCAAAGGTGATTCTGTGCCTTCCTTTGTGTAGTGCAAAGTTACATGATGAATGCCTCTAGGGACTGGGCAAGCAAGGGCTGTAACTGATGTGGATATTATTATTAAGGGTTTTGTTTTTGTTTTTGTTTTTGTTTTGAGACTGAGTCTTGCACTGTTGCCTGGGCTGGAGTGCAATGGCGCAATCTCTGCTCACTGCAACCTTCACGTCTCGGGTTCATGCAATTCTCCTGTCTCAGCCTCCTGAGTAGCTGGGATTACAGGCACACACCACCACACCTGGCTAATTTTTTGTGTTTTTAGTAGAACTTCTGACCTTGTGACCGCCTGCCTTGGCCTCCCCAAGTGCTGGGATTACAGCCGTGAGCCACCACACCCAGCCTACTATTAAGTTTTTACATTGCCAGCATTTATTTCTATCATTCTGTTCCCAGCTGTACTCTTAAATGAGACTACTTTATTAGTTGTCCTAAGTACTGCTTCAGAATATTTTTACATGGTCCCTTTGCTTGTCCATCTGGGTCACCTAGACACATTACTATTTCAAACCCCAAATAAATGATGCTTCCTTGAATTTGGCTTTTTGTATCATTCAGGTGTTACAGAACTGTCTCACCTGCTGTCTTTAAGGAAAGAGACAGTGTGTCCCTGGAGCCCCGCAGTGCACAGGAAGGGCTCTCACTCAATGTTGAGTACATATTGCATATGCAGAGGAAATGGTCCCCTCCACCTCCATGCCCCTGCAGTTAGTTTACTCAAGTTCTCTTCCTTTAGCTGAGTTGGGAGCAGATGTTTTCCCTCCTCCCGCTTCCTGGGGCTCTGAACTCACCATTGAGGAGAGGCTATATATTAGAATTTGGAATACTAAGAAGAGACTCCATGACTGAGGCAGTGCTAATCCAAGAGGGTTGCATTGTCTGCCCCGGGATTCATGTTCCTTCCCTTAGGATATATGGCTTTGAAAGTGAGGGATTCTATACTAAAAGGGATTCTATACTAAATATACGAATACTAGTGTTCTGGATTTGGAAGCCATTTTCCCAGCTCTTCCTGCATTCCAAGGACATGAAAAAGGAAGTTGGGCATTTGTAGTGAGTAACAGGATCGTGACAGGGTCATAACAAGATAGCTAGGAATCTTAAATTTGTACAAATAATCAAGAATTGTTTTTCTAGTGGTTCCCTTCAAATTCCCCCTCTTTAGGGCCTGTACATTTTGGCTTCAATTTTGGGGTCTAATTAGTGTTAAGATGAAATGATACTGGATTTCTATGTAAAATAGTAGTATTACCTAACTTGATAAGGTTCTAGGGAGGGTTATATTAATTAACATATATAAAACACTTTGGAATAAGTCCTGGTAAATAGAAAGTGCTCAGTATACATATTATTGCTATTACTATTTAATAACAGAAAAGATAATATTTCTTTAAAAAACTTAATAAATCAAAAATGTTTCAGATGTAGGATTTGATTTATTATGTGTGTGCCCTATTCATAGACCCACTAAAATAACTAAGAAATTGCCGTGGCAGGAATTGCCATCGGAAGAGAAACATCACCTCTTGGTCTTGAATGGAAGTGAGTGATTCCTGTCATCAGTGTGTCAAACAGCTTTATGTGATAATGATTTTGGACAGACCTAATGCAAGAAGTCTGCTGAATATTTAGTCAGTTACTACTAGAGAGCACTTTAAGTCCTGTAAATCTAAAGGTTTAGACTTAATGTTCCTGTAAAGCTAAAGGTTTATAATAGCTATAAAAAGAGTTTAGATTAATTCATAAAATTAATCTACTAAGTGATTTGAAGTAGGCAAATTAAATACTTATTTTGATCTTTTCATATTTATACTAGTCAAATTTTAATGAATTGATTTGAGCTTTTTGAGAATTACTGAACAAAATTCTTGGTTTACCAAATTTTGCATTAATAGAACTCTTAATGTTACTATCACTGAAATTTGTTTTGCGTAGGAGTAGAAACCAAGTATAGCATTATGTATAAAAAGTGCTTAAATGCAGTTATATAACTTTCTTATTTTCTTTCATGATTTCAGTAAGGAGTAAAGATTCTTGGCCGGGCACAGTGGCTCATACCTGTAATCCCAGCACTTCGGGAGGTCAAGGCAAGTGGATCACAGGGTCAGGAGTTCAAAACCAGCCTGGCCAAGATAGTGAAACCCCTTCTCTACTAAAAATAAAAAAAATAGCCGGGCATGGTGGCGTGAGCCTGTAATTCCAGCTACTAGGGAGGCTGAGGCAGGAGAATTGCTTGAACCTGGGCGGTAGAGGTTGCAGTGAGCCAAGATAGTGCCACTGTACTCCAGCCTGGGCGACAGAGTGAGTGTCTATCTCAAAAAATATATAAATAAATAAAAATAAAAGAAAGAAAATAAAAGATTCTTGAAAGCCTCCCCACTCCCACTTATCTTGGAGCAACTGCTGTGGAGTTCAAACATTCTTAGCTTTGCCAATGTAAAGCATGTCATACCTGCATCTTTAAACTACTTCAGGCTTATGATCTGGCCAGCTATTATTTGATGGTTATGCAGGAGAGGCCTGGTTTAACAGAAATCATGCGTGGTCAGGAACAAATTTAATGAAAATTGAACATGTTACCCAGAGTGCTAATATGGCATTTTCTCTGGTCACCACTATTGCCTTCCTCAGAAGGTTTCTGTTATTGTATTGGTGGTTAACACAGCAATGACTAGTGACGTTTTGTCAGCTTAATAGCACCTTTGCAAGATTCAAGAGACCCTTTAGCCAGGCCATTAGCCAGCTCCAAGTATGTAGTCTGATCTCTTAATAGCTCTGTGCCTTAGCTTATGTCTTTAATAAATGAGGAATTCAGGTAGAGGAACTTGAAGGCCTTTTGCAGCTCTGGAATCTCAATTTGTGTCATTAAACTCTAACATTCTTTGAAATATAGCATGCTTTGTTGAGTGCTGATCTGAATTAATTAGGATTTGATGTTAAACTGGCCAGGAAATTCTGAGGCATGGAGGAGGTGACACAGAGGGTGTGCCCAACAGCATGATTCTTTGTATCATTCTCCTGTTTTGTCAAGCATCAAGATGCTTCTGAAACACAAATCTAAAAATTGTAGTGCTCTCAGTTCTTCTCTTCCTTAAGCCCTACTATGGTGGCGCTGTGCCTAGGTTGACAGTGTACTAGCACACCTTCCTTTGCTTTGACACTTACTATGTGAAAGGAAGATGACTTTCCCTTAACAGGAATTCTCTGACACCATTTGGCACATGGTTGAGCTGAACAAATTGGGAAGGAAAAATAGTCCAAAATATTCCAGAGAGCATAGTAATCTTGTTACAGTGCCTCTTGCAGTGAAACGCAGCTGAATGCTGTGTACGTGATGCCATTACTTACTTCCCGGTATCAAATGTGAGCAAAGGGTGAAATTGGACTTTTCAGGATCACATGATAAATGGAGATGATAAGGAAGTGAAACAGTTTTCATGGTGGAGTTTCAAAGACATCTTAAACCTTTTTCTGGAAGAAAATACAATGTTTTTATGCCACTTGGTAAAGTGGGATACAAAATATTTGTGACTTGATTTTTTAATTTGATAGGAATAGATAATTAAATATTTGATCAATGAAGGAAGATAACAGTGTTGGGGATGATAAATTCTAGGGGCCAAATTGTCTGTGCTGCAGCATGCTGGCAGAAGGCTGGGTCACCTGTGCAGAGTTCTTTTTAATTGTTACTTGGTTCTCTTTGCCAACCAGCTGTATTTGATTTACTTCCTTAGTTTTGATAGCCACAACACTTATGATCTGTTCAAATGCTGGCAGATTAAATACCACAAGAGGATTACTTAACAAAGCAGTCACAGATGAAGTATCTGTTCATATTTTGTTTTTGTGTTAAGAAAGAAGGCCTGCCACTAGGTTTGGGTGTGCAGGGATTCATTGCCTGGTGTGCATGTTGGGAGACCTTCACCGGGCCCTTGAAGCCATTTCTAATTCCGGCTCATCCCTTTCACATATGTATACAGCAGGGCTTGCCTTCATTAGATTTTGTTCTGGGAAAGGTCCAAGAGGAAAACACACCTCTCCTCCACGCAATTTTGTAATCCAGTTTACACCAATGTTTGGATATTGACTTAAAGACACTGAATGATTTTCAAAGCATACAAATCATTTTCTTTATTTCATAAACATGAAAATAACATAAACACCCAGAGATGATTTTGTTGAGAGACATGAACTAATTAGGGGTTCTTGCACTTAAATGCACTTTCATATCATCTCAAGAACTTGTGTAAATAGACCTGTTCCTACATCTCCTGGGATGGGCTGTGCTGAGGTCACCTTTCAAATAGGCTGGGTGTAACTCCCAGACCAGCAGCTTAGGAGCACTTGGCCTTACCTAACCTCTTGGGACCTCTGTTTCTCCACGTCCAAATGGTTAGCAACGATTTCCAGCTGGTAGGCTTCACAGAGATGCTGTACTTGGAACTGAACACAACATGATACTTTATTGGATTGTATTATTTTATCCATAATGTAGCTTGAAAACAAGTTTTCTGTGTTTATTAAAACCTCTGTATAGTGAATTAACAACAACAATTGCTGATGTTTATAGGATTCTCAAAAACATACCTAATATCTGTCTGCTTTCTTTTTTGGAAGTGTTTTTCAGGTTTTCCCAGTTTCATTCTTGTCTTTTGATATGAGTCACTAGCATGAAACCTGATATTTTGTTTTATTGTTTATTAATGGGCTTCTTAGACACTTACCAATGAATAATTAAACAATACAAGGAGTGAAAGAGATGTTGGGTTTAGTAGTCAACTGACACTTTCTGATTTATCATGGTAAACTGAATTTGGAAGATGGTGGATAAACACCTAATGACTATTTTGCATTGAAATTTAATAACGAGTAACTTTATGAAAGCTAAAACTTAACTTTTTTCCGCAATTCTTATTTTTTCTTCATTTCTTAACTGTTCTAAGGCAATCATTTGAAAACAAAATGTAATAAACTTAAGAATAAAGTTTGGAATAACAGCACAGTTGGATACTGCTAACATATTTAATTACTTTTTTATTATTTCTGTGTCATAAATATTTTTGTTATAGAATGACTAAAAGTTGGAAGATAGAAGTGACAACTTCTTGTAAAACAAGTATTCTTTGTACTGTTTTTATATTAATTTTGAATTTGACATATGCAGGGAAAAGTTTTGAAAGTACAATGAAAAAGGTTTCATCCATTTCTTCTCTTTTGTAGAACTGTTGGGTCATACTCCACTCCTGTGTGACTTTAGAACAACAACAACAAAAATGTTATTTTAAATATAAAAACTGAGTGTATTTCCTGCTTTGAGTCAACCCACCTTTGAGCGTATTTTCTCACTTTGTTAAGTGGGTTAGAGAAATAGAAAATACAGATACTACCTAAACCTCAATTTCAGGCTTCCCAGGAAATGTTTTTTAACAACAGGGAATTGAATATGAGTTTTGTCTTTTTGCCCACTCATGATTATCCTGCTGGTCATCAGAATGCCTTTCGGCTGAAGCTAGACGGAATGAGTGTAAGGAGCAGACATTCCCTATAGTTGAAGGCCTGAGATTCCTGGGAATGAATGCTGTGTGCCTTGTCCTAGGTCTGTAGACCTGCTTTGCGTCACATGCACTAATCCTAGGGACAGAGTGAATGTTGAATAAGCTTATTTAGGAAAATTTGAAATGTGAATTTTGAGATCATTCACATCTCTTGGATCTGATAACTCATTGAGATGACCCCCTTCACCACCTTCCCACAAATGGAACAGAGAGAATCATAAGGTTAGGTGGTAGAGAGGCCTTGGAGCTCATCTATGCAGCCTCTCCTCCTTAAAGTAACCCCTTCTCTGGTGTTCAGATTGAGGGACCTATTCCAACCATGGACTGAGAACAAATCAGACTTTACAAAAAGAGGTTGACGATATAGATGATTACATTTTTAGGTACACAGCTAAGTAAATAAACTATAAAGTTGACTAATTTGTCTTGTAAAAACAAACCAAATAAGTAAATAAACTATAAAGCTTGACTGATTTTCACAAATACCCGTGAAGGTGTTTGTGAAAGATGAGTCCAAACATGTCTTTAGCAATGGCCAATTTATTAAAATAAGTGAATGGGCTGAATGAAGTGGCTCATGCCTGTAATCCCAGCACTTTGGGAGGCCACGGTGGGCAGATCCCTTGAGGCCAGGAGTTCAAGACCACCCTGGCCAATATGGAGAAACCCCGTCTCTACTGAAAATACAAAAATTAGCTGGGCATGGTGGCGTGAGCCTGTAATTCCAGCCAGCTACTAGGGAGGTTGAGCCAGGAGAATCACTTGAACCCAGGAGGCAGAGGTTGCAGTGAGCCGAGATCAAGCCACTGCACTCCAGCCTGGGTGACAGAGTAAGACTCTGTCTCAAAAACAAACAAAAAAACCACTTGACTGTGTTCAGTATTCATATTTTATAAATGTGCCCTAAACAAAGTATACTGGGGTGAAGATACAGGATGTACATCTTGGCCTCATAGTGTTTTTAATCTTAAGAATGTAGCTTTTTTAAAATTAAAAAGTTATTTTATAACCTTTTAAAATATATTATAGATGTTTGCAATGACAATATAGTATTTTTAGCAGGTCCCCAGTATTATGTTTTATAGATGTATTCTTATTTATTATATCAAGGCGCTATGTATTGATTGATTTAGGTGTTTCCGGTTTCTACCTATAATTTTTTACCCTGTTTTTCCTCCAGTCATGAGAACATTGTAGTGATTATCCTTGTACCTATGTTTTTTACACTAATTAACTGGTTTCTTTCGTAAAAAGTGTTTAGTGAAAAACAAATGCTGTACATGCTCATTAAAATTTCAGATGGCACAGAACTGTATGAAATGAGAAGTGAAACTTCCTTCCCTTTCCCCATTTCCTCCCTAGAGATAACTACCTGTAAACATTTTCTTGTTTATCAGTACAGATGTTTTTTTAATCATACATGAGAAAGCAGATATTGGAACTTCAGTAGATGGGCAATAAGGTGCAGAAACGGGTGTGGGAAAGTAGCTGTATGCTGAATGGGGAAGGCTTGTGGGAGCAAACGGCTGCTGGTGTGTGTGGAGTTCAAGGATGGGACAAAAATGGGTTATAACGTATTTTCCTGCATCAGGTAGTGACAGCCATGTCGTGTGGAGGCACAGAAGCAAATCAGGGAAGAATCAGCACTGAGAAGTGAGCAAGCTTAATAACGTACTGCAGCCAGAAAATGAGTTACTTCCCCCAAATGGGAAATTCTCTTTGTAAGGAATTGAGAATTTGGTGATGAGTTTAGAGCTGACCAGCCCATGGATATGAGCTTAATGGAATCATTTCCAGTTGCCTCCAGAGAAGCAGAGTTTCAGGAAGGGAACCTGGTAAGAACATTATAGTAAGTAGTTTAACCCAGATATGGTAAGTTTTTTGATAAGAGAAGAGTCAGGGTAAATAGGAAGGTTCATCTGTAAGACATAAAGTACAGGAAGAGAGAATGGAGCTGGGGGAGCGGGGGCATTATGTGAGGGTTGTTTTACACCAGATGGGGCAAGACGTGGCCACGTGAATCTGGAATCTTTTTTGAGGATAGCTTCTTCCAAGAATTCAAGACAAAAACCAGATTGCAGGAAATTCGAGGGGGAATTGGAGAGTAGGATTCTGAACCAAGGTGGAGCTTTCATTGAGTTGGAATATGAGTAAAGATATGGAAAATATGGAAAAGTTTCCTGCCCACGAGGAGAAAGCGCGTGTGAATCTCTCATGTTTCCCTTTAAAAATAAAATGAAGCTCCCAGCTCTGGTAGACCTGGTGTTAGCCCCACGTCTTTTCCTGCAGACAGAGCAATAGGTCTTTCCCTTCCCCTAGCTCACCTATGCCAATTTTCCAGAGCTGTTGGGGCTAGGGCTGAGATACTGGTTGTGGCTCTGCCCCAGCTGCTGCTGTTCCCTCGTGGCTGCAACCAAGGGCTTTAGGACTTGCGTGGCCAGTACTGCTGCTCACTCGTGGTGGGGACCATGCTAACCAAGTTCATCTCTGCTGGGAGCCCTCTCTAAGCCCCAGGAGCATTCCTAAGCCCCTCTCTCTCCCAAGAGATTCGGAATTTGAATTCTGCTTTGGTTCCCATTGTGGGATACTGCTGTGACAGTCTGTCTCACCCCTCAGTGGCCTCTGAACCTTGTGTTCCCACCACACTCATTTCTGCCCCTAAGGACTGAAGTTCCATCCTTTAACTTGCCTCTGCACCAGGGCTGAGCTGTCTTTGCTTCTGGCCTCATGGTGTGTGGCTGTTGCTCTGTGGCCTGGTGGTTTCCTGGGTTCACATACCAGTTTTGCCAGTTAGTATTTCTTTGGGTTCAGGCCAGGTATTAACCTCTTAGTGTCAGTTTCCTCATTTTCTATTTTAATAATATGAATTTTCTGTCATAAGAAGAAGCTGCTTCAGTAAATGCAAGGGAATTGATTGAACACAGGCCTCGAGGCGTGTGTGAGATCCTCTTGGGGAAATCCTGGGGTCCCTGAAAGGAGTTACGGTCTTGTGAGAGAAGTGGGCTGTGTGTATCAAGGCATTGTAGGCAGAGGAATCAACACCAAGTTCCAATGTGACTCCCAAATGGAAAGTATCTAGGGGCAGCTGCTTCACACGGAGCTGTTGGTTCTTGGTCAGGTGTTTGCCTCTTCATGTCCTGAGGGTCCAGGTTCAGTGGCTGTAGGAATATTCATTTTAAAAGGGTAATAAATCTCCTAGGGAGTCTTCCCAGGCTGCAGAATCAGGAAAATAAAGTTTACCTCACAGGGTTATTTGTAGGACGAATGGCATGATTTGGGCCTGACGAATAATGGATGTTCGGTCAACAGTAGTGGTCGTTCTTTCTGCTGTGCTCTGCCCACTTCTTAGGACCCTGTGTTAATTCTTGCATGCACAGGCCTAGGCTGCCCTCCTGGCTGAACCCCACAGTCATCGGCCCCCACTCTGTGTCCTCCTTCATCCATGTCCTCCTCCATCCCTACCTCTAGGTCCCCCACCTTCTGAGTAGTCCTGTGTCAGGCCTCAGTCTCCCTTTCTTTGCTGGAAAGGGGTAAAAGGCCATCTCTGGCTGATGAGTGCCAGCAGTTTGTGTCCTGTGTTGGGATAGTGAACCTGCAGTCCAGTGAGGTTTCTGTGAGGAGCAAGATTTGGATGCAATTCTTCATCGGTTTAGAATGACTATAGTTTTAAATATTATCTGTCTTTTACTACAGTTAGGTCCTCTGAGGATTTAAAATAGGTACTATTTTGTTAATTGTTCATACTATCTTATAAACATGTTAATTTATTCACAAATAACGTTTTATTCAAAAACTTTAATTTATGCTGTTTTGAATTGTTCCTTTGTATGATAGGTGCAGGAGATATTCAGAAATAAATATTAATAACAGTAGTTAACACCTGTCTAGCACTTTCTTGTGCCACATATTCTTCTAGCTAACTTCACACATGTTCATTCATTTAATCCTCAAGAACCACCCTATGAAGTAGGTGCTCCTATTTTCTCCTTTTTATGGGTGGTAGGAAAAGAGGCCCAGAGATTTTAAGGAAGTTACTCTAAGTCACACAGCTATTAAGTAGCTGGGCTGTGAACAGAGGCCTTATGGCTCTGACACCTGTGCTCTGAGACCCGGCTACTTGCATGGCGCCGAAGTGTTGGCATCACCTGGCCCCTGGTTAGACATGCAGAATCTCACGCTCCATCCCAGAACTGCGGAATCAGAATGTGTGTTTTAATAATGTTCCCAGGAGATTCGAATGCACAGTCAAGCTTCAGAAGCACTGCTCTAAACCACTCTGCCTACTTACTGTCTCTCCGCCATGGGAATTTCATTGTCGTGGGGGAAATAAGGAGACATGTGTGGGTAATAGCTGCCCTTCTGACATTTTGGTGAAACAGATTGAACACCAGTTGAGTGCTTTAGACATTTCAGATTCCTTCCCAGATAGCCTCGTGTCACACACTTTTGTTTGTTGTACCCCACACATGCATACACAGCCAGTCACACATGGCTTTTGTGAAGTTTAGTGAATTTAGAGACAACATGGGATGGCACTGGCATAGGGCAGAGTCATGCTTGTGGTGTTTTGAAAACTTGTCCTCTCTTCCTTTTAGATTGGGGCCCTTCCCACAGCCTGTGCCCCTGGGAAGTACAGCCCAGCCCAGGGCTCACTGCTTGCCTCTTCGTGGAAATAGCTTGGATAGGCTGGTCCTCGCCCTTCCCCCTCATTCCAGTAAATAAATGTCTTTCTCATTACATAAGTAATTATAATCCAAATGTAATCACATAATAGACATAGAAGGAGCAGCCAGCCTGCCTCTGGGGAGTTGGCCAACTTAAAGGACAAGAATGAGGGAGGTTTTGCCCGGCAGAGAAGGATATTTGGGGAAAGGGAAGTAAAAACCCTGAAGGTCTGAAAGAACATAGCCTGTTACTTGGGAGAGTTGGTCGTAGCCTGGAGAGGACAGATGAGGCTTTATTGTGAATGGCTTTATTTGTCATAATAAGTTACAGCATTTATTTTGCGGCAGTCACTGCTAAGGGCTCTACCTGTATTTTTTGCAAACAAACCCTGTGAGCTAGGCATCATTATCCTCATTTTGCAGATGAAGAAAAGAAAGTGACAGGTTCCTTAACTTGCTCAAAGCTACCTAGCTAGTAGTAGTACCTGAATCTGAAACCCTGGGCTTTAACTCATGTGTTACTGTTGATCAGTATAGCAACTGCTGTAAGGCATCATAAATATACTGTTACTGTGTAAAACAAAGACTGCCATTAACAACAATGCAGAGAAGGTTTTATTTTATTTTATTTTTGTTTTATTCTGCATTGCCTATTTGAAGAGACTGGTTTTTCCAGCTGTCAGTGGTGGAGCATATGACTGCTGGGTCATCCGCCCAGGCTTTGCACATTGGTTTGCAGGCTGCAGGCACTGACTGACTAGTTCTAAGATGTATGTGCTTTTGATGGAGTTTCCTTTGCCTAGGTGTTTTTGGGGTTTTTGGAAATGTGGAATCTTAAGAGGATGAAAACACATTATTTATAGAGCTGGAAAATGTTCTGTTTATTCTCAATTCTTTATTGACATAGTGGTTACTCTGCTGTTTTGGTTGGCGGTGTGATTCTATCTTAGTTTCAGCAAAAATTTCTTTTGTCAACAGGTAGATTACTAATAAGGATATTTTACTCACCATGAAATTCCTAGGAACCTTTTTTCTGGACACATCAGACTTCACAAAATGTTTCTGTTTTCTTTAGTTCCTGTTGCTTCTCTCTTCTTGCAGTATCAGCTAGCAGCATGGTGGTTGTTCTGTAGGTAGTGATGTTACCATCTCACCATTTGGTCCTCTCTCCTCTGCATCAGTTAACTTCCCATCTAATATTTGGTTCTGTGAACTATTCCAGGAATGATTATCAAGCCCTCGTCCTCCACTTAAAGTAGCAAGGCATGCTAGCATTTTCTGTTTAGGACTGAAGAAATGCCTGCAATTCAGGAAGTGTGGCAACCTTATAAGTAGTGGGAAAGTTAGAGGATGTAAACGTGGGTGATTCGCATAACTTCAGTAGACCTCAGTTTCCTCATTTATAAACAAGAAGGCAGTCAAGAGCCTTTAGATGAGGCCTTTAAGTGTCCCTTGGATGAGGTGTAAAGTTCATGTTCTCAGGGATCTTCACCACTAGTACTTGGCTGCGTTTAATAGGTCTTAACACTTCTGTGAATTTAACTATGTTATCCCTTTGCCCATTTACAATTTATTAATAGCTTTAATGAATTGTGAATGACAGTTTAATTAGATCATCCATGTATAATTAGGGCAACCGGGTTTTTTTCCCCTAAGAGGTATATTTTTCATCCGTGAGTATGTAGCTTACCTCTAACCTAGGTAATTAAGCGTTTTAAGGCATTTTCCAAAATAAGAAGGCTTTTTATGTTTTCCTGATAAACACTTTATTGAAAAGACACATGCATAAAATATAGAGGGCAGTTTTGGCCTAGGTTTTGCGTGTAATCATAACCCAGACAGACACAACCTGAGGCAATACATTTAGTTTAGTGGTAACAAAGCAGTGTGGAATTTAAGAAATCTCTCTCTCTCTCTCTCTCTCTCTATCTCTCTCGCTCGCTCCTCGCTCTTTTTTTTTTTTTCTTAAACTACTTGTTTTCTTGCTTTTTGAGTAAAGCAACTTTACAGATACTTTATCTATTTCAAGTGCTAAATTTTCAAAGCTGGCAAATAGATTTTTAAAGTGTTATCTCTTTTGTGAAGGTGCCACATTAAACACATAAAGAAGAACATCAGCCTTATCTGATGGATGATCCCCAATTAATAGCCCAAGAACCAATTTGTATTTGGCTTTGTGATGTGTTTTTCTACTTACATTTGAGTATGGGTGTGCCTGATATTCTCGGAATTTACAGTACTTCAAACAAATAAGGAAGTTGCACTGTGAAGACAGACTCAAAAGGAACTGGAAAGCTGACAGATAGACCTTTGTGCTTCCCCAGCCGCCTTGCTAAGTTCTCTGGGGTGGGCTGAGACCCCTGGTGTTCTGGGATGGGACAGCCCACATTAGCAGAGTGGCTCTCCCTTGTTTCCTTTGCACTCTGGATTTATACCCTTCCAGAACTAGATGTTTCATAAAGTACTTAGACTCTGAATACCTGAATTATTCAGATCTTCTTGTCACTCCAATCACAAACAGGTAATTATGGAATCACAGCTGCTTTAAAGAGGCAGTGTGTCATCTTGTGTTCATTGAGTATTTGTACTTCACACAGTTAATTTCACACTGGGCAAGCTAAGTTAGTGTCAAAGTGGCAGACCAGATTTGTCTTGTGTTACAATGAGTGACAGAGGTTGGAGCAATGCCTCAGTGGAAGAGATGGTGGTTCAGAGTTATGCAAAGGGCGCCATGAACTTCCACCTGCTCCCAAACATATTTTCTACTGGGCCTGACCAGAGGGGCCTCCGAGGTTGTTGAATGCTAAATTTGGTGGAGGAGGGAATAGGAATGGTTTGGTTTCTGGTCTAAAGAGGATATATGGGGTGAGGTGGCTTGATGGTGCATGGATGGTTGAGTGTTTTAAACGAATGGTTTAAGTGACAACCTGCATCTTGTATACAGAGCTTCATGAAAGAGGCTCTTATTGGTTGGTTGATAGAGCCAGATGATCTGTTATGGCTGAAGATTTGTGAACCCCATTGGAATAATTCTAAAATGCTTTTATTATAGTTTTTGATTATGAAAGTAATTTATTTTCAAAATGTACCAAATTTTTAAAATACAGAAAAGATTAAGAAAAAAAGTACTAGTATGCCATTAGCTAGATATCCTATTGTTAATATTATATATGTATTCTGAATGAATCAGTAGATTTTGAACAGGTATCCTTCGTTCATACTGCCTACCTGTTTTCTCCTCTAATATATGAGGAACATATTTTCTCACTATTAAGTGTTCTTCTAAAGCAGTATTCAGGTAGTTGCCTAACACCACATGGGACAATTTTAAAGAAGTTAGTCACTGGCCATGCACTGTGGCTCAAGCCTGTAATCCCAGCACCTTGGGAGGCTGAGGTGGGTGGATCACTTGAGGTAGGGAGTTGGAGACCAGCCTGGCCATCATGGCAAAACCACATCTCTACTAAAAATACAAAAATTATCCAGGTGTGGTGGTGTCCCCCTGTAATCCCAGCTACTCTTGGGAGGCTGAGGCAGGAGAATTGCTTGAACCCGGGAGGCAAAGGTTGCAGTGAGCCAAGATCACGCCACTGCACTCCAGCCTGGGCAACAGAGCAAGACTTCGTCTCAAAAAAAAAAAAAAAGTTACTTCCAGGATAAAGGTACTTTATTTTTTTTTCCAATTTGCATAGTAGAGGAAATCAAACTTTAATTAAGGGTGGTCTCACATGAATGTGCCTACTAGAGATTTATATCATTATAGAAAGAGAAGACACTTTTGAGTTTATCCAATCTGACTCTCTTGTAAATATGGGAGAATTGTGACCCACATTTTTCCTGGACTACTGAAAGTCAAAACATTTTAATTGCAGAAAAGGGACTAACATTCCCAGTGTTCTTACCCGTGTCATGTTATATTTGAGAAATCTGATATAACATATTTTTCCTTTTCTCAAGACACGTTGAACATGTGTCAGTATATACTGTAGTTAATATCTCTTAAGTTTCTTTTGTGGTGTGTAGCTTGGCTTTAAATTGATCTTGAGGCTCAAATTTGGCTCATGAACCAAAACCCCTGAGGGGAGCCCTTCCCTTGGTTCCCTGGGTTAGAATAATCTTCAAATCTATGTTGACCTGAGAGCTTTTGAGGTTAGAAATGGGTTCTGCAATGCCCAGTATCTGCCATGTGAGGTTATTAGTCTTATGTGCTAACTGGGACTAGGGAACTTCTAAAAATAGTATTTTTTTTTCACGGATTTTGTTTCTATCCATTAAGAAGTCATCACTCCCAACCTATTTGATGATAAATGGAACCCAGAAAGGTAAATTCACTCATTTACAGTCACATAACCAGTTGGTTAGTTATTGGATCCAAGTGCAGCAGATTTGCAAGGATCGCAAAGATTGCTTAAAATTTAATTTAATAAATGCTTGTTAGAAATTTGTAAAATACAGACAGAAAGATCATATAACTTGTATTTTTACAAGCCAGACACAGCTATTGATCACATTTTGGTAGATTTCAAGTGTCTTTATTTTTCAAAGTTTTCTACGCACGGATATTTGAAGGGGTGCAATTGAGATAATTATGTATTACCCTTTTTTCTTTGAGCCTCTACTGTGTTTAGGGGCCTGAGGTCAAGGACTATGAGGAATATATGTAGTGGGGGTTGATTGATTTTCTACTTTTTGGTGAGTTTCCCAGTAAATCCATTGGGAGTGCCCTATTTTTTGTTTCCATTGATTAGGACAAGGGTTACTAACGTAAAGGCTGTGGTTTTCATCTAGCACGCCAGTTCTGTTTCTGCTCTGTCCAGCCAGCCGTTTTGCAAATATATCATAGTACTTACAAAGCAGAGTGATGGATGGATCACTGCAGAATTAAGAAAAACAACTCAACCCAAAACATGTTCTGTTAATGGCTTACTAGTAAAATCATTCCATTATATAATATTCAAATTCCTTTATATAATACTTGATCACTCTCTGACATTTTCGTATATATTTTATCTCAGTTTTATTGTCACAAGGTTGGTCTTAGAGGAATTCCAAGTACAGCCCCAAACCACCTCACCTTAGACATCTTCTGACTTAAAGAACATGATCTTTTAACTCTATTACCAGTTTTGTTACATCTTTGACATAAAGTTCTTGTAAGGGGATTTAATTTTTTTTCCAGTTTCTTAGCAACTGTTTTATTTTTACAAAATATACCATTTTAATTTGTTAAATTGGGAAAATATAAGTTAGCAATAGGAAAAAGAGAAGTTATTCATCCTACCATCCAGAGATAATCACTTTCAACACATATAAATTTTTCTACCCTACCTTTTTCTATATATTTTGTGTTTGTGTGTGTGTGTGTATGTGTATATGTATGTGTGTATGTAAGTGCACATTTTCGAGAACTAATATAAGGTTTACATATGAATCTGCAGTCCACTCTTTCCATTTGCAATATATTATCCACAGTTTTATTTAGTTAATTGTAATAAAACACTTTTTATTTAGTTAAATGTAATAAAACATTATTTCTCATAGTTGCATAGTCTCCCATCATATGAATGGACTATCATTTATGTTCCCCATTCCTTATTGTTGAATGTTTAGGTTTTGATTTTTTGATGTTTTTAATCAACTATGAATACATGTGCTGTAGCTAATATTTGCAACATACATGAGCATTTCCTTGGGGAGAGTTGCTAAGAGTGGAATCACTGGAGCAGAAATGTATGCAATATTTTAAGATATGGTAGCTATTGGCCGGGCACAGTCGCTCACGCCTGTAATCCCAGCACTTTGGGAGGCTAAGGAGGGTGGACGAGGTCAGGGGATGGAGACCATCCTGGCTAACACGGTGAAAGCCCATCTCTACTAAAAATACAGAAAATTAGCCAGGCGTGGTGTTGGGCACCTGTAGTCCCAGCTACTCAGGAGGCTGAGGCAGGAGAATGGCATGAACCTGGGAGGTAGAACTTGCAGTGAGCCAAGATCGTGCCACTGCACTCCAGCCTGGGTGACAGAGCGAGACTCCGTCTCAAAAAAAAAAAAAAAAAAAAAAAAAGGATATGGTAGCTATTGTTGAGTTTTTGCAGAAAGCTTTGTGGCTGTTTGTATTTCCCGCATTGGTGTATAGAATTCCAGTTTTGCCTTAGATTTCCACATCCTGAATATGAGCATTTAAAAGCATCTTTGCCAGTTTACTACTTGAAAAATATTATGTCATTGCCATTTGAATTTGTTAATTCGTTTAATACTTGTGAGGCTAAATTATTTTTCAGTTGTTACTTTTTTTCCAGTTGCCCTTTTCTTTATTGGGAGATTAAAAAAAATATGACTTGCACATTTAAAAATACATTTCACTATTAACTCTTCGTACTATTTTACAGATATTTTCTCCCAGTGCGTTAGATCCTTTTTAAAATTTAATTTAATTTTTCTATTTTAAGAGATGGGGTCTCTGTCACTCAGGCTGGAATGCAGTAGTGTGATCTCTGCTCACTGCATCCTTGACCTCCCAGGCTCCAGTGATCATCTCCCCTCAGCCGTCCAAGAAGCTAGGATGCCCACCATGCCCAGCTAATTTTTTAATTTTTTTGTAGAGATGGGGCTTTGCCATGTTGCCCAAGCTGGTCTCAAACTCCAGAGCTTAGGCAATCCACTCGCTTTGGCCTCCCAAAAGTGCTGGGACTACAGGTGTGAGCCACTGTGCCCAACCTAGGTCCTATTTTTAAAGGATTGTTTGTTATGGGAGTTCATACACTTTTTATAATCTGTAATATGTACTGTAAGGGATATTGGGACTATGTACTCCTGCTAATATTCAGATTTTTTTCCATGCCCTATATTCTTCACCTTTATAACTTCTCTTCAGCTTTTTAAATGCTCTTTTACAACCTTCTTCTATTCTAGAATACTTTTAATAGGATCATATGTATGTCCCAGTTTGCCTAGGACTATTGTGGTTTACACATATTGTCCTAGTATAATTTTTAATAGTACCCCTTTTACTCTTAGAAATTATTCTTTTAGGATGATAAATTATATGGTCACCCTAATCATTAAGTGTCAGGACATCAGCGAGTACGTAACTGTGAGGTAATTCAATCAGAATCACTTTCTTGGATTTGGTTAAAAAGGGGAGGGTGCAGAAATCAGGTTTGGCACACAGTCTTGTATTCTTAATATGCAAAAGAGTTTAATGGCCATGTTTCAAAACACGCAACGTTTTATGATTATAAAATATTCTCTATATGGCATTGTCTGTTTGATTCTTACTAATTCTTGGACAGAATAATTACTTACTCTAAAATTAGGTTGAAATCAAAGTTCCAGAATGAGTTTTTTCACCCAATTGATTATCTGTTATGGCTATTGACTTGTGGTTTGTATTTTTTCAATTTTTTTCTTCGCTTTCTGTGTTACTCATTTCTGGAGCTGAGTTAGGAGAGAAAAGGGGGGAACTTATTTAGTATTTTAGAATTATTCATGCTTTATACTATCTCAAGGTAGTGAAATTTGTGAGTTTATAGTCAGCAATAGGTTGGGACAAAAACTGTACTCTTCAATTTTTAATAAATTAATTTTCAATAAGGTGACTAAAATATTCCTAGTGAGTTTTGAGTAAACATATTTAGTTCTTCATGATGCAGTATCAGAATTTTCGTATCAAACTGAAGGCACATGACTCATGCCTAGCCGTTGCATGTATTAACAGAATTTGGAAATTTACTTCTGGCCCAGTGGAGGCTCTGAGGTAGAGTTTCATGGCCATTGCCATAAAAGACTTGTAAATGTGTGTATTTATTCAACATTTCTAGAACCTTCCTTGCCCCTTATTCCATATCCTTAGGAAGGTCATGGGGACACACCTGATATAGGAGAACAGTGGGAAAAAGGTGACACTGGAAGGTGGGATAAACTTGATTTTGTACCCGTGTCTCTCCCAGGTCAGCCTGGGCAGACCCTCACCCACAGAGAACCCTCAAAGCTGCCCTCTCCTCCTTCCTGCAGCCATTTGCTACATTGCAGAGGAGCAGGAGGCCCTCTCAGTCCCATGTGTCGAGTTCCACTGGTCCTCCCACCAGATCTGAAACCTTGCATCAACCAGTATCCAGATGATTTTGTTTCCTGCTTTGAATATTCAGCTGTGCATGCTTAGCAGCATTTCCCTTCCAATGCCACAGGAAGAAACTTTCCAGAATTGAGATTCTAGCCTCTACGACCTGGAAATGCATTAGACAACGTAACACAGCT
This sequence comes from Mandrillus leucophaeus, assembly GCF_000951045.1. NCBI lineage: Eukaryota > Metazoa > Chordata > Mammalia > Primates > Cercopithecidae > Mandrillus > Mandrillus leucophaeus. The sequence continues at coordinate 857,803 of NW_012102699.1, forward strand.
AAAAGTGGCCTATCAACTTCACCCTTCACCAGTTTTCCTTCTGGACCCCCCGGTGGTGCTAAAGGCGCTCCCATTTTCTTGGACTCCCAGGTTCAAGCCGTGCTTCTTTCTTGGTCTCCTCTTTCTCTCACTGCGGCACAGACTACAGCCACAACCTGCCTGTTCTATCTTTTCAATATTAAGTCCTTACTTCTTGCCCATTTTCACCACACAATTTCAGGCTCTTACCTCCTATGTGGGCCTTGCGGTAACTTTCTTTGGTCCCATTTCTTTGTTGTGTTTCTTCCCTGTAAAATTGAACTCTGTTTGTGCCATGCCACTGTCTTCTTCATGAGTCCTATGATGAAGTTCCTACCTGCTCAGAACTTTTCAATAGCATCTCATAGGCTATTGGATCAGATCCAGACTCTGTCATGTATTACACAGAAAAAGAACAAAGCAGTTACATCAGAGCCCCCATATAAATATATATAGTTGGCCTTCTGAATCCATGGGCTGTGTGGATTCAACCAACCTCAGATGCAAAATACTTAAAAATAAGTAACAATAAAAAATAACATAAGTAACTACAGTATAACAACTATTCACATAGCATTTACATTGCATTAGGTATTGTAAGTGATGTAGAGGTCATTTAATGTATACAGGAGGATGTGTGTAGTTTGTATGCAGATGCTATACCATTTTATGTATGGGGCTTAAGCATCTGCAGATTTTGGTATCCATGGCAGGTGTGAGGTTTGTCCTGGAACCAATCCCCTTGATACCAAGGGACAACTGTACTTGAAAGCCAGAACAAGAAGGAATGCATTTAGCAGCAAGCTTTTCTATCTCTTTTTAAATTTTATGTATTTATTTATTTTTGAGACAGAGTTTCACTCTTGTTGCCCAGGCTGGAGTGCGGTGGCGTGATCTCAGCTCACCGCAACCTCCACCCCCCAGGTTCAAGGGATTCTCCTGCCTTAGCCTCCCGAGTAGCTGGGATTACAGGCACACGCCACCATGCCTGGCTAATTTTGTAATTTTAGTAGAGATAGGGTTTCACCATGTTGGTCAGACTGATCTCAAACTCCCGACTTCTGGTGATCCACCTGCCTCGGCCTCCCAAAGTGCTGGAATTACAGGCGTGAGCCACTGCGCCCAGCCAAGCTTTTCTATCTAAGTAGTGTGATGTTTTGAGTACTTCGGTATTTGACAACTCCTTAAAAGTCTCATTACCCAAATGAAAATGTTCTAAAATGGCTTGTGGTGATGCTTGCACATATCTGTATATATACTAAAAATCATTGAACTCTACATTTCATTTTATTTTATTTTATTTTATTTTAATTTATGTTTGAGATGTAGTATCTCTGTCTCCCAGGATGGGATGCAGTGGCGCAATCTTGGCTCACAGCAACCTCCTCATCCTGGGTTCAAGCGATTCTCCTGCCTCAGCCTCCCAAGTAGCTGGGATTACAGGCATGCACCATCACGCCCAGCTAATTTTTGTATTTTTGGTAGAGATGGGATTTCACCACATTCGCCAGGCTGGTCTGGAACTCCTGACCTCAAGTGATCTGCCCACTTCAGCCTCCCAAAGTGCTAGGATTATAGGTGTGAGCCACCACGTCCAGCCAGAACTCTACATTTTAAATGGCTGAGTTGTAGGGTATATATGTGATATCAATAAAGCTGTTATTTAGAAAAAAGTTAATTACCTGTACTTTATAAAATTCCTGTGGCACCTGTTATAGTACAAAACAAGCAATAAGTAATGACTTGTCTCAGCAGTAATATTTATTAAGAAGAATATGTGGAAAAGAAGGAAGAATACTTCGTCATTGGAAATTTTCCCACCTCTATATTCTCAACTCTAGTTTGTGGAAGATCTAGAATATTGTAGCAGTCATTTCATTTAGTATGTAGTGTATTGACAGGCTCTAAAAAAAGAGTTGATGGTTAGTATACTTGGGAAAGCCTAAGTACACAACAGGACAAGAAAGGAGTCATTCTAGGGTCAGCATTAGGCTGCAGCTTTTGGTTTTTGAAGCCCTGCCCCAACTCGTGTGTGGGTGTGAGTACGGGGGTATGGGTGTGATTTCACAAACTCCTGGAAATATCACCCAACTTAGTGATGCCTAGTGATTCAATATTTTCTTTTTTTGATTTGTTAAAGTGTTTTGCATTTAGTTGATTTAATTTCTGTTAACTTCCTTATTGGTTCAAGTAAGCAGGTATAGTCTATGTGAGCCACTGTTTTCATTAGATGCCTTAGTGGCTTTTTTATCTTTTCTATGATGAAACATTTCAGGGGAAAGGTTGCATAAAAGACAACTGGTTTCTGATTGTTTTTGAAAAAACAGAAACCATGTTTATTATGCTTCCTCCAATGTTATTTTTATGTAGTATTGGGTCAGTGTATTAAAAATAATGTCTGAGTATATACTGCTATAATTCAGATAGCATTTGTTGGGTCATGAGGCCTAAAACAAGAACTATTCCAAGAGCCATACATTATATCTTGGATTATGATGTCTCTTCCCCTTTAACTCTAGTTTTTGTTTCTTGGATCACTTCCATGGGTTGTGGAGCAAGAGGAGTGGCTCAGTTTAAATTAAGAGGCTAATTGGTTTCACTTCCTCATTTTTCAGGCAAATGGTAGGAAGTCATCATATGTGCAGGCTTTACTAAACATTAATAAAATGCACCATTGTACTTTCTTTAATTTTACTTTCTCAAGGAGTAATTCTGGTTGTAAGAGTGTCCTTTCTTCTTTCCTGCCTGCTTGTTATACATTTCAAGGTGTGATACTTCCGAGCAAAGAGATCCTTCCCTTTGCAGGAAGAAGGCATATTTCCATGTGCAATTTATTTAACAGTAAGGAAACCCGCATTTCTTTATTTTAGGCTCAGGTTGACTATTGCTATTTCTGAAGAAATTGAAGGGGAAAGATGGGAAGAGAGACTCTTGCTCTGTTACCATTTTGTTGCATATCTGTTCCTGTCACTGGATTGAATACTGGAGGAACATATGGCCTTCAGGTGAAATAAATTAGAGGACAAAATTTAAATTAATGAAACAGACCATAGTGTACCTTTTTTAACTGACTGGTGAAATTGTCTTGACATCAAAATTGATGGTGCCAGACGTTGCACCTCTCTTTTGGACAGCACATGTGAACACACAAGAAGCATCATTGGACTGCTTTGGAGTAATTACAACCTAAAAGAACAGGGACATTTCATGTACCTATCTTCGAAGTCCTCTGAGCATTCACTACCAAGGGTCAACTTCTTATCTCCAATGGCAGATGTTTCGGCTTTTTACAAAAGCTGAATCTTAAAAAATTTTTTGTTTTAGGAGAAGTGAGAACCCAAATGATTTCCTAATGCATCTCTTTATGACGTAGTTGAATTCTGCCAAGTAGCCATTTGGAAATGATTACTTTCAAGAGTCCTTGCTGAGTGGTTTAATGCCAATAATGAGACCCCCAGCGGGTACTGTGGTTTTTGATCAACATCAACATTTCCCCCCAAGAGAGAATTTTAAACTTTAAAATGTGAACAATGCACAGGTTTGGCTTGCTTGTACGTGTGTGTTTTAATCATGTTCTTTTTCTTCCTTTAAGAAAAGGGAAATATTTCTTTGAGTATAATTTTCCTTTTCTTTCTTTCTTTCTTTTTTTTTTTTTTTTGAGACAGGGTCATCCTCTGTCACACAGGAGTGCAGTGGTGCAATCTCGGCTCACTGCAACCTCTGCCTTCTGGGTTCAAGTGATTCTCCTGCCTCAGCCTCCCGAGTAGCTGGCACGACAGGCCCATGCCACCATGCCTGGCTAATTTTTGTATTTTTAGTAGAGACGCGGTTTCACCATGTTGGTCAGGCTGTTCTTGAACTCCTGCCCTCATGATCTACCTGCCTTGGCCTCCCAAAGTGCTGGGATTACAGGTGTGAGCCACCGCGCCCAGCCCTCATTTTCTTTTTAACTGACTGTTAGATGCCACATGAACAGTGGACTTCTAAAAGTCCTTAAAGGTCAGTAACTGCTCTGCATGTGCAGATTCAGTAGCTTTTGTTTTCCATGATACTTTCTGTCTTCCAGATCCTTTTGTGGTTTTATGTGTATTAGGCACACTTGGAACATATATAAGTCCTTCTTAGTATTCTCAATGTCATTATTCGAAATTACTGGGATAATATTAGCCCAGAAAGCATGCCATGTTCTGCACTCTGAAAATCTGCGTATTTTTTGAGACTTCACAGATCATTGCTTCTCTTAACTGGGGCAGTGCTTGGCTGGCTCCCTCTAGCACCTTAATTCCCCTACCTCGAAAGATAATTATTTTTAGAGGCTCAGAGTGAAGAGCCACGTGAGTAAAAGAAAAAAAAAATCTTGACATATTAACCTTGAAAGAAGACTACTGTAGTTTTTAGTCAACTTATTTGGATTATTATTTGAACATGTACTAAATATGAGGTGATATTCTTGTGAGAAATTTAATAGTTTTTAATGCTGTATAACAATATACAGAGAGGGAAAATGATCATAAAATCCAACGCTGGAGAGAACCCTTGAGGTTATCCAGGCCAATTTGCTCATCCTCAGCTCTCATTGGCCAAGTGGCTATGTGCGGATCCTTGTCTCCTGAGGGCAGGACTGGGGGGGCCCCTGACTTCAGCTGGTGTTCTTTCTGTGCCACACCTCTGCCTGTAGTGATATCTTGATGAATATGCAATAAGGTGGAAAATGGCATTTCAAATCCATCTTAGGCCTTTTCCTCTGTTATAAATGAAATTCGTTGTTCTCTTTTGAAGAGGGCCACATGAGCCGTTCTATCCTGAGGAAGTATTTGCAGGGTTAATAAGGACTTCAGAGTGCTTTTCAAAAGTAAGTCTCATAATTTCCCAGCCACTGCATTTTTAAAGTGTGCAGTTTATCTTTATGTGTGACCTAACAATCTGGATTGCGCGTGTCATATTTTTTATTATCTGCAAAAAAAAATGTTAAATTCTGTGGGTGGTGTATTAAGTTTGAAGGGTTCTTGCTGCTTAAAATCTGTTATTAGTATGACTTTATATTTTTATATCTTCCTGCTTCCCAAATAATGTACAGTGAAGTCCCAGTTTTCTCTAAAAGAAGCGTGCATGTAGCAATGGTGCCACTTTTTTTTTTGAGACAGGGTCATCCTCTGTCACACAGGAGTGCAGTGGTGCAATCTCAGGTCACTGCAACCTCTGCCTCCAGGGCTCAGGTGATCCTCCCACCTCAGCCTCCCGAGTATCTGGGACGACAGGCGTGCACCACCCCGTCTGGCTAATTTTTGTATTTTTAGTAGAGATGGGGTTTCACCATGGGCTGATCTCTAACAATTCACCCACCTTGGCCTCTCAAAGTGCTGGGATTATAGGCATGAGCCACCGCTCCCGGCCAGGTGACTTTTTAAATGTGTGTGTGTGTGTGTGTGTGTGTGTTAAGTGTAACTTTAGAGACCAACAAGTTTCTTACCTTTTCTTTAGCTACGGAGATTTATCTCATAGGAAGTGAAATTGCAACCCAGGTTTTGCAGCCTGCTCTGACTCACACATTAGCAGATGTTCAGTCATGTCTGTGTCCTTGCCTTTGAGGCCCAGAGAATGTAGGACACAAATTGCATCCTCTGTTTCATCCTACGTGGGTAGCCTCCACGTCGATGCAGTGAATCTTCTAGGTGTACAAGAGTGCTTTTTATTGGGATGAATACACATTTCAAACTTAACGTCCTCTCGTTGCAAACCCTTTCCTCCTCAGGCTTCTCTAAGAAGCTAGTGCCTCCATCCATCAAGCCAGACATCAACGAGTTCTCCCTATGCCGTCTCCTCCCTTTTTCACTTCATCCATCTCCAAACTATCCCTCCCCTTGTCAGCCCCACACACACTTTTTTTAGGATTATTTTTGTTTGTTTGGATTGTTGGAATACCCTATTAACTTGTTCTTAACAGTCATCCATTCTTTACTTAGCATAAATCAAGGCCTATTACTTCCCTGGTTCATACTTTCCAAAGCTGTCCAGTGCACTTAGAATAAAATCCAACTTGTTTCGTGAGATATAATGCTCCAGGTGACTTGGCTGTTGCTTCTGTAGCCTGTGCTTCCGCCTTGCCCCCTACCTCTTTGCCATCCACAACCACACTGACCCTCTTGTTGTACCTGCAACATGCCAGCTAAATATGTTCCCACCTCAGCCTCCAGATCAGCTGGTTAACTGCTTGAAATGCTGTTTCCTTCTAATTTTCTTGTTGCTGGTTCTTGATTATTAGCTTTAATGTACCTTCTTAAGAGGGTCTCTCAAAGCGGCAGTCAGGTCACTCTGTATTTCATTGTCGTTTAATTCTTTAATGCATAGCAGCCATCTCCATTAGATACTTTATTCTTCATCTATCAGTGAATCATCTGCTCACACTTGTGTGTTACCTTTGTGACAATAATGACTATGTCTGTCCTGTATCCTTGATACTGGAAGAATGTCTGATATGCAGTCTATATCCAACAAAATTAAGAATAAACAAGCTAAAAAATCTCCAAACACTGTGAATGTAAATACTGAAATGCTGGTGATGGTTATCTCAGTTATTTTGAGAATGGAGAATTTGAGTCAGGGCTAAGACTAGATAAGGTGAATAAAAGCACTTGCCACTGGATCAAAACCAAAGGCAGCTTCTCAGTTGCCAGTGTGGTGCAGCATAGTACTGTTAATGATCCTGTCTTTATTTTGTTCTTTGTGGATTTGGGGTATTAATTTTGACTTTTAAAAATATTGCATTAAAATATTATTTCTCTTGACTACTGAGGTTTTGTTGTCCCCCCACCCAACCCTGCCCTATAGCCTTTTATCAGACTATTCTCTCATTTTTGCACTTGACATTGCATTGCAAATTATAGCTAACATTTATTATCTATTTCCTACCAGGCACTGCTTTACTTGGATTAACTAATTGAAAACTCAGAGCAGAGCTGTGAACTAGGTGATGGTATTTGCAGACAAGGAAACAGGCTTAGAGAGGACAGGTAATTTACCCAAGTCCACAGGGCTATTAACAGGAGGAACTGGAGTAGGTAGCGTATGCGTAACATGTAAGTAGGAATAGATGTATAAAGTGGAAGAGAGTATTTAACATCCTGGAATATTTTCACTACTGTTCTTGAGAGTTCTTTTTTTGTGTGTATGTGTTGGAGTCTCGCTCTGTCACCCATGCTGGAGTGCAGTGGCGCGATCTCAGCTCACTGCATACTCCGCCTCCTGGGCTCATGCCGTTCTCCTGCCTCAGCCTCCCGAGTAGCTGGGCCCACAGATGCCTGCCACCATGCCTGGCTAACTTTTTGTATTTTTAGTAGAAACGATGGGGTTTCACTGTGTTAGCCAGGATGGTCTCGATCTCCTGACCTCATGATCTGCCCGCCTCAGTCTCCCCAAGTGCTGGGATTACAGGCGTGAGCCACCGCGCCCGGCCAGAGTTCTTTAAATAAATTGGCAGTGAGCAAAAATCTAATGCTTAGGGATGGAAATGCAGACCTGCTGGTTGTGTAAGGAAGAGAAGGAGGGAACAGAATGAATGTCATTGAGATGCTTGTAGGACAGTGGTCCCCTATCATTTTGGTACCAGAGACCAGTTTTGTGGGCAGTTTTTCTAGGGATGGGGGTCGGGCTCGGGGGTTGGTTTCGGAATGAAACTGTTCCACCTCAAATCATCAGGCATTAAATTCTCATAAGGAACGTGTAACCTAGATCCTTTGCACGCACAGTTCACAGTAGGGTTCGTGCTCCTATGAGAATCTAATGCACAGGAGGCATAGCTCAGGCAGTAGTGCTCACTTTCCTGCCGCTCACTTGCTGTGCGGCCCGGTTCCTAACAGGCTGGTGACTGGTGCTGGTCTGTGGCCCTGGGGGTTGGGACTGCTGCTTTGGGATACTCAATATGCTTCATATATTTTTTTGATCACCATTTAGGAGCACATTAGAGGATATGAAAAAAAATTCCTGTTGAGGCCAGACACTCCTGAGACCATGTGACCTTAAAGTATGTAATGACTTTGAGAAAAAGTTTTTTAGTAAAAAAAAATCACTGCATACCACACCTCAAAATATGCGTGTTTATTTTGTTAGTTAATTGTAAAAGGTAAAACCTTGAAAGCTAGAATAAAATATATATGTTTGAGCCCTTTTTAAGACATAAATGAAAGAAATCACTAAAGGAAAGCTTAGATGAATGACTGTAATCATTTCTTTCGTAGTGCAAATTTATGCATCAGTTTTGTCAACAATGAAAATAAAATGACAAATTGGGAAAATATTTGTAAATGAGCATTAATTTTGTGTTTAAAAACTACATTGTTTTAAAAAAACCAATAGGAAAAACAGCAAGTCCTGAAATGAAAAGGGCAAGTTCATAGAAGAAATAAAAATGAACAAGAAAAGTATGAAGCATGTTTCTTCTCAAAAGTAAAGATGTAAATTAAATTTAGTTCTGTCTCTCAGATTTGTGGGAGTTAAAAAATACAGTATTTTCAAAAGTGGGATGGGGGGATGGGTCTGTGCTTGTGTCAGCTGGTACAGTTACAGGACTGCCAGATCCTCCACAAAGATTACATCCTTGGGCTAATACATTTCTATGATACTCTCCTAAGGAAGTAGAGATTGAGGCAGAGATTTTTGTTTAGGGATGTTTACCAGAGCATTATTCACAAAAGCAAAAAATTAGAAACGCTCAAAATGTGTTATGACGGGGTAATTTTTAAATTATCACACATCTTTATGATTTTTTTTTCAGATAATTATTAACCATTTCTGAAGAATAATTAGTATCAGAGAATAATTGTCACAGTATGTTAAGTGAAAAATAACAAAGTACTGTTGCAGGTTTAAAAAAAAATGTTTTTTTGTAACAGGGTCTTGCTTTGTCACCCAGGTTGGAGTGCAGTGACCCGATCTCTGCTCACTGCAGCTTTCGCTGCTTGGGTTCAAGCGATTCTCCCACCTCAGCCTCACAAAGAGACTACAGGCGCACATCACCACACTGGGCTAATTTTTTTTTTGTATTTTTAGTAAAGACAGGGTTTCACTATGTTGCCCAGGCTGGTCTCGAACACCTGACCTCAAATGTTCCACCTGCCTCGGCGTCTCTCAGTGCTGGGATTATAGGCATGAGCCACCACGCCCAGCCTGTTGCAGTTTTATTTTAGAACTAGAACAGGAATAAGTACATTTACCTAGAAAAAAAAAAAGACTGGAAAGAAATACATCAAAATGTTCAAATTTTAAAATAATATTCTATAACAAATACTTGTAAGTTTTATTAATAGGAAAAATGTTTAGTGTATGAGGACACAAGATCAGGAGCTCTGGACAGATAAGAGACCTTGGTAGGTTCCAGTCTCATCTTCTCCCTCATTAGCTGTCAACCAGCAGAATCTGTGAATGAGTCAGTTCCCTCCTTTATAAAATCAGTGGGTTCAGGGCTTCTCAAACCTTTTGTCCAAAATACATCCAGAGGCAGAGCAAGTGAACATATACTTTTAGGGGGAAAGAATGGGAATAAGTTGAGCAGATTGGCTCAAAGTAACTTGCTGAACAAGTTTTAGCATGAAAATTCATGTAATTTTCCTGTTCTCCAAATTATACTGATGCTAGTTTAAAAAAATTTAAAACTTGAGATATGTATATACCATAATTTACCATTTTATTTTTATTTATTAGAGACAGAGTCTCACTCTTGCCCAGGATGAAGTGCAGTGGTGCGATCTCAGCTCACTGCAACGTCCACCTCCCTGATTCAAGCGATTCTCCTGCCTCAACCTCCCGAGTAGCTGAGATTATAGGCGCCTCACCACGTCTGGCTAATTTTTATATTTTTAGTAGAGACGGGGTTTCACCATGTGGGCCAGGCTGGTCTTGAACTCCTGACCTCAAGTGATCCGCCCACCTCAGCCTCCCAAAGTACTGGGATTACAGGCGTGAGCTACTGTGCCGGGCCTAAAATTTACCATTTTAAATGTACAAATTTATGTTTTTTAGTATATTCAGGAAGTTCTGCAGTCAACTGATGTTAGTTTTTAATACACAAATGGTTACTACGGGCACTCCAAGAAAATGCTCTCATATCTTTGAGTAACCTTGGCTGATCAGGTGACTCTTCTGGGAGGATTGTACCACACTGAGAAGTCCAGGACTACATGACCTTCTAATACATTCAGTAAATGAATTTTCAATGTGTTTTGCCTATCTTTTCCTTTAAAACAACTTAACTGGATTAGTTATTATTAATAGTCCTGGTTACTACTAAATTAATGTCCAGTTTCCACTTGTAGTTGGTTATACTAAATTCAGTTCTGTTCTGTGTTACATTTTAGAAATTGTCTCGGATCTTCTGCAAGACCATACTGGGGACAAATGGTTAACTGTACTCAACTCTTGCCCTCAACAGACAGTCATTAAAAGATGGGAAGTTATGGCGACTTTAGTCTTAGAGCTGCTGTGTTTCAAATGCAGGTTTTTAATCTAAGTGGAGGAAAATGTGCAGAAAACAGAATACAGATATTTTAAAGGAGATATAGCCTGGAATGTGGACAACACATGGATTGAGTTTTGACTCAGTGCTATTGAATACTTTTATCTTTGCAGATGTGGATTGATGATGTGCTTATTGGTAGAAAATTTCTCCTTGAAATTTCTAGTTCTGCTTTTTCCGAGTGTATGTGAAAGTAGCCCAAGTTCAGATGAGGTGGTGCTGAGATTTCATGTTTCAAACTGTTAGCTTAAACCAGTGGACCTGAAGTACAGTTACTCTATAATTCAGCTCTGTGAGTCTTGGGTTTTGTTCTTGGCTGTTGTTTATCTGGGTACTGGCCAGTTAAGAGAGTGGGGCGGGGACATTTGTCCTGAGCTTCCCATTCATTAAGGTCTTCAGATTAACCTTCTGATAGTTTGACAATATATCCAGATACAGTCATGAAAGGCCCTGGCAGTGTGAAATAAATACATTCATTGTACAACTTTAAATGCCACCGTTTTGGTAACTCTTTTGGCATAACAGAGACCCTTGGGAAAAAAAAGTAGAAGTGGTACAGGCTTCCCTCAGTCTGTGAGAGGCCCTGGTAAGGTGTGTTTTCTGCCCCCCACCCCCCCTTTTTATTTCCTTCAGAATAAAGATGATGAACCATGTAGACCCTTGAAGTTCCTGGTAGTATTCAGTGATTGTTTTCAGGGCCCTTGTATGGAAATGGGCACCAACATCCTTCAGAGCAGTGGCAGTAATAACTGACATTTTTTAAGCATTGAGCAATGCTTCTGCATATGTGGTTTGGCCTTGGCAGCTCTTTTGATAACATAATAGCCCAAGCTTGAAGCCAGTTCAAGTGAGAGAAAGAACCAATAAGTCCGTGCTTTCAACAATAAATGCTAATTTATTACCGTTAAGAAGGTAACATGTAATTGGATTTAAAATGGTCATTTTTGACAACTATTTGCAGACTACATCATGCAAATAGGCAAAATTATCAGTGTTAACATATATATGGTTTATGTGAATCAGACACATAGAGTAAATACAGATTTGTGGCAGAACTTGTATGTGGGAATCCTGTTGTGTTGAAAAGATCTTGGGGGGATTAAAAAAAGGCCTAAAATGGAAGCATCAGATTGTGTGAGAGGGTGTGTGCCTAATGTGATGTATTCTTTTTTTTTTTTTTTTTTTTTTTTTTTTTTTTTTTTTTTT
>NW_012102699.1:869583-905921 GCF_000951045.1 Mandrillus leucophaeus
CTGGAGTGCAGTGGCACAATCTCCCCTCACTGCAAGCTCCGCCTCCAGGGTTCACGCCATTCTCCTACCTCAGCCTCCCGGGAATACAGGCGCCCGCCACCGCACCCGGCTAATTTTTGTATTTTTAGTAGAGACGGGGTTTCACCGTGTTAGCCAGGATAGTCTCGATCTCCTGACCTCATGATCCATCCCTCCCAAAGTGCTGGGATTATAGGCATGAGCCACTGCGCCTGGCCCTAATGTGATGTATTCTAACAGTTTACAAAGTGATACACTGTATCACAGTATATTGAGTTTGTGTTTGATGTTTGTTCTGATGGAAGGAGATATGAAATGAACTGGGGATTGCTGTCTGTGCTTTATCCTGATCTGGCGAGTAGGGAAGAAAAATTAGTATTCGTTACAGCCAATTATGCACACTGGATGAAGTGGCCTTTTTCATAGCATGGTTCTTAAATAGTCTTATTTCTGGGTAATCTCATTTCTGGGTATTTAGATGAGCTGGGATAAGGAAAGGCAGAGTACTTGCCTGAAGGTACAAATAACTTTTATGGGGATATTTTCAAGTCATATTTATGTAGACCATTGAAAGAAAGAGCAGGGTTTTTCCTGGGACTCACACCCTTGTGTGTGTTCATTTGCTTGTTAAAGTTATTAAATAACTTGATTGGGGATATATTTAAACTAGCAAAAATGAGATCCTTATCCCTCCGCCAGACTTTTTATGTAAGGGCTTGTCGCTAGATTTTATAGTACCAGTGGTCTTGGAAACAGAGTCATATTTCTTTAGATTGGTCAGAGTTATTTGTGCTTTTCATTGCCCTATGCTGTGAAAAGACGTTAGTCATCACTGCATTCTTGAAATAATCTACTAGTAGAAAAGTCTGCTTTTTTTCATTCAGAGATAGAGAATTGTGAAGTCTCTTATACTTTTCCTTTTCATGTGGCCTTAGGAAACAACATAATTTTATGTAATTTGGGAACAGCTGTTTTTTTATTATACCAAAATTTTTCATACTAATCAGGACTAGATTGTTAAAATGTCCATTTCAAACTCAGAGTATTGTATAATTCTATAAAAATAGGAGAATGACACATGAAATTTGGCTTATACGTTTGTTAAGAATAATTCATTTATCTGTCATATAACTGTATGGAACAAAGAAGCTGAGATTTTTTTCTTTGTTGATGTTTTAGTCCATATGCATTTGGCCTTCCCTATTTGCAGGTTCCATATCCATGGATTCAACCAATGTTGGATAGAAAATATTGTATAAAAACCATAAAAACAATACAACAGTAAAAATAATACAAATGACAATACAGTATGACAGCTATTTACATAGCATTTACATTGTATTAGGTATTACAATTTAGAGATATTTTAAAGTATATGGGGGATGTGTATAGGTTATATGCAAATATTATACCATTTTATATCAGGGACTTGAGCACCCTTGGGTTTTGGTGTCCAAAGAGGGGAATCCTGAAACCAGTCCCTCGTGGATACCAATGTATGACTGTGCTTTTTGGCTGAATTCTGTTCTAGTGCCAAATAATACCTTAATTTCCTACTTGTATTACTCTGCCTACAATATGTGCATCATGCAGATTTTTCTTACGCGAAGGTTTGCCTTCACTTTGAATTCACAACATTTGTATAATAAAATCAAAGTGTAAACATTAAGTTCTTGAGTGAAATTTACCTGGAACTTAGGGCTGGTCAATTGGAAGATGGCACCAAGATTCAAAATGGGTTCCTTTAATTGAAATAATATTCAGAAATTCGAAATTAGCTTAAAGGGAGAAAAAAATGGGTTTAGTCAAAGCCCGGATGAGATATTTTTAAATTGTGGGCAATAGAAGTGAATTATCCTGGATTTAGGATAGTTGTGAAAATCATGCCCATCCCTGTTTCTTTATCATGATTGGCTTCCAGAAGTGTGTCATGAGAATGAGTTACTGAATAGCAAACACTTTGTAAATAAAAGATTTATAGAGAACAGGACAGAGGAGAAAGAGAGGATGCCCTCCATTCCCTTGTATTCCTTGTCCTTCATCTGATTGGTATTTGTACTAGCCAGAGTTCCAGAAGGAAGCGGATGGCACACTCCAGTGTGGGGATTGAGGAGTGGAGTAGGTGTAAGTAACTTGTATGAGCTGGTGCAGTTACCTGGGGCCAAGCAATAGCTGGACAAGGCAGCAGTTGTTGGAACCCAGAGAGAGCAGCAGTATGGAGAGGGCCACCCAGCAGGAGCTGGAACCTCTTGAAGTCAACATAGCACACCTGTGCTTACTGCAGAGAGGAAGCTAGGAGAATAAATGCCCTTTCCTTTTTCTCCTGCTCTCTGGTTTCCTGTTGGCTAAACCCAAGCAGAAGGCAGAGTATAACAAAGCTGTTGAAATCCCTATTGGTTAGCCTCCTGGGGGTACCCAGCAAGATGAGATGGTGGAGAAAGGATCCCTGGGTGTGTTTCTGGCAACAGGAAAATATCTTAGGGTTGATTGTTTGATTGTTTTTTCTTTTCTTTTCTTTTAATTTCTCCTAATTCACTTATCAGTCACATGTTTGGCCCCTACTTGGAGTCTACATTAGTGTGATATACAGTGTGTGGACAGTGCCCAGGGACTTGGTGACTAGATCCAAAGAAGTGCCAAATGTTGACTGCTCTTGCCCAAAGTGATTTCAATTAAACACATACCAGTGTGCTTATACTTCATGTGATACTTTCTCTTTTTTTGTGGGGGTAGGGTAGTTACAAGTATATGCAGGTGACCAGGAGAAAAAAGGTCCTGTTGCCTGATATTAACCTCACAAATCAGGATTTCTTCTGTTTTTATTGTGAATTAATGGTTGTTTACACTTAGGCCCTCAGAGCAAGCCTTTGGCTGTGGGATCGTGATAATAAAGAAGCAATCTATGGGAGAGTAAATATACTAGTTTCTGCAAATCATTGGTTGATAATGAGAAACAATTTTGTAGCTTCATTTCTATTAGAGAGATGGTAGGTTTCAGCCACTTTATGCTTTTGTCCACTATTCATGGTTGGAATTATAAAATACTCATTTTAAACTTTCTGAATTAATCCTGTTAAATTGGGGTGATAGCATTCACATTACAGCTGTTAATTTATATTTCTACGAGTTCCAGATCACTTTACTAAAAGTAATAGGGAAATTATTATAAAGGAATCAGCCACTGCAGGACTCTATGTCTAGAAATACCTTTCATTGTAACTGTGTGAGGGCTATGTATTTACCAAGACATCTGCAGTCATTTAAGAGGCTTCTATGAAAACTGTAATACTTAATTGAAATTTTGTGATTGTTTATAAAGATAGTAATGAAATCCAACCATCAGAAAAACAAAATGAATTTAGGACAGATGGCGTTATTACTAGCTTTTATTTTTTTTCTCCCTCCTTCCTTCCTTCTCTCTCTTCCTTCTTTCCTTCCTTTCTCTCTCTCTTCCTTTCCTTCCCTTTCTTTCTTTGTTTTTCTCAGCTTTGTAGTGAGGAAATGGCATTAAGGACCCTGGTGATAATGGCCATTCTGTGTTTCATTCTGTTATTCCGTCTTTAATATCCAAATTGGCACTTTTATTTTCTTCATATTTTTGGGGTAAGATAAAGACAGTTACTGTTTTGGAGATCTCAAGGAAATTTGAGAGGGAGTGAGAAACAGCCCCTGAGAAAGGACACATGAAAATGACCACTTACATTTAGAAAAATGAAATTTTTAGATTTGGATTCATTGTAGAAGAAATATGCTGTCATTTTGTGAAGTGATCCCATTTTTCTGTCTTGTCTTCTTCCCAGCGACATGCATAGCTCTGTTAGGGATTACCTTCAGGCTTATGGTAACAGAAAAGTAATATTGAAGATGTGAAAAAGGAGATAGCACAGAAAGAAAAAAAGCTAATCACAATAAAAAGAAGGAAAAAAAGCTAATCACAATAAATTTCTATATAATGTTACTAGTCAAGAATGGGGAGAGGGAAGAAGAACCACCGTTGCTTTCCTGAATTAGGTGATTCCTTGGAATGACTCAGTCAACCAGCCCCCTACCAGAAATAAATTCAGGGGATATGTGGTATCTAGAAAAATGATTCTTCTTCTTGCCTTACCGGGATACTGTGTTCTTATGCCTCATTTTAATGTTGGAGAAAATGGGCTGGGTGTTGGGAGGCAAGGCTGGTGCACCCCTTGAGGCTAGGAGTTCACAGCCAGCCCAGTCAACCTAGTGAGAACCTGTCTCTAGAGAAATTAAAAAAAAAAAAAAATTAGCTGGTCATGGTAGTGCATGCTTGTAGTTCCAGCTACTTGGGAGGCTGAGGTGGGAGGATCAAGAGACTGAGATGCGATTTCTTTATCTTAGGAGTTCAAGGCTACAGTAAGCTATGATCACACCACTGCGTTCCAGAGCAAGACCCTGTGTCTAAAAAAATTAAAACAAAATAGGGAACGTGTCTAGAAATTTTTAGGCCTTTTTTTTCTTATCTCTGTCTGAATACCTTTTGTGTAAGTGCACTGTCATTTCCAGATTCAAATCCTGGCTAATCAACCCAGTGTCTGGAAGCGTTTCAGATATTCTCCAGGGAACAGAGCTTTATCAGGTTTTACCACGTTCAAAAGATGCTGTTGTCATTGTTTCTTGCAAGATACATGGTTACAAATGACTATCAAAATTCAGTGCTGAGTGGTTTCCAAAGAGGTGACAGGTTTGGGGTTTTTGTTGTTGTTGTTGGAGGTCATCTGCCTTTGAAATATACTCTCTCCCTCTAATTTTGCTGAATGTTCACCATAGGTAGCGTTTCCAATTCTAGAATTGCCCCTCTCAGCAGGCCATCTGGGGATGCTAAATCCAAGGCATGGTATTTGGTTTAGTTATCTGAGAGACTGAGATGGTGCTGTGGTCTGATAAGCTGCTATTGTTCCTCTTTCAGGGACAGGAGAGAGTGGCAAGAGTACGTTTATCAAGCAGATGAGAATCATCCATGGGTCAGGATACTCTGATGAAGATAAAAGGGGCTTCACCAAGCTGGTGTATCAGAACATCTTCACGGCCATGCAGGCCATGATCAGAGCCATGGACACACTCAAGATCCCGTACAAGTATGAGCACAATAAGGTAGGTGCGACTCTTCATCGGAGCAGTCGGCTGAATGGTCCAGGTGTTCACAATAGTGTGACAACACGAGTAGCGTCTTCACATGTCTGGAGTGCATAGGGGTATTTGGACATATACATTTTCCATCCCATCATAAATGAGACTTTTAATAGATAATAAGTTTTTGATAAATGTCTTTTTCTTAAACCTCTAGAGTTATACCTATAAAAAACAGATTTTTATTTTTAGTGATATCAATGAAAGGCATATTTGGATGTTCAGCAATAAATATTTTCAGGTTTAAAATTTGGGGAAGCACATTATGTTAAGGAGACAGTTTGTTAAGTATCATAAATTGGCCAAAGTCAGGGATTTCAAAGAGGTGGTGGTGGCCTTGCTTTTTAAGAAATTGAAAAAAGAATGAAAACAACTTAAAACCATTCAGTCTGGTTTAATTTTGAATTTTGTGATTTTCTTTCAGTAGTACCACAGGCTTCATTTGATTTCAAAATAGGCCCATCGATCACTTCCAATAACCTTTCCAACACATTTCCCTGCCATTGTGTTAAAGTAACAGAAACTTCTAAAACCACTTGAAAAAGGATTGGGGGAAAAACCCCTCAAAGTTTAGCTTTTTAGAAAATAAGCACACTTCCAGTATCCTCTAGCATTATTTCTTGGTTGAAGTAAAATACCATCCACCTTCTCCCCAACATGAAAATAAATGCTATAATTGCTCATCCTCTAAATATTAAAGAGATGTAATACCAAACAAGATTGGTATATCTGAGAGTTGCCCATGTTTGAATTTATGCTGCAGTTGTCCTGCATAAAGCTCGTAGGCAGGACCTGGACCTGCACCCAGGGTGTGACTGTCTCTGCTGAGGCCCCCAGCCCGAGGGAAGGGACATCTATTTGGAATTTGTTAGAAATGTCTTTGTTGTCTTCAAAAGTCTTCGTTGCCTTCCTGTTAATCAATACATCCCCCATAGGTGCAGTCTTTGCTCCTCAGGGATTTTAGGTATGCTGATCTGTAAGTAAGCCTTGCCTTTTGTTGATAAAACCCTGCATTTATACCTGTAATTATTTTAGAGCCTTCAATAAGAAATTTTCATTCTCTCAGTACTTTTGATAAATCTGTGAAGGATGTTTCCATGTACCAAGATCAGTAGGCAATAGCAAGAAGTTGGGATGTCCAGTGGGACTCATAGATTTAACTCACAAAATGAACCCACAGCTAAAATAAGGCAATTCTGTATACCTTTGCCTCTGTTATCATCCAAAGGCTTCTATAATAAAATACCAAATCATCTGAAAATCAGGCATTTGTTTTTTGTAGATGGTTCCGTGAAATTAACACTAGTTTCTTACCTAACTGATACTTTCATACCTGGTTTTCCAGTGGCAACAGGAATCTTTCCACAAATAGCAAAGAGACCTACCACAAATAATTCCTCCTGCTTTTATTTTCAAGAGTGAAAAAGAACTGGGCAAGTTTTTGAGCCCAGGAACATGGTAATTGAGCCAGAGTAAGCTGCATGGATACATCTAAGTAGTCTGAATTTGAGAGAATCAGGGTTCTCCCTGCCCCAAGAAATCTCATTGGTTTTTGAAATCGTTAGCATGCTTGTTTCCTTGTAGTTGTAATTGTGTTTATTTTGTTTGTTGTTTATTTTTTTAATACCAGCGAGTTTTCCAGTTTACAGTCAGTTGGTAATACAATGGTCTTATGAATTCTGCCTGACTTACCATATGTGTGCTATTGTTTTTTATATATACATACCATAGTGCCAGTTTACACACTAAAATATAATCTCCCTGAATTTTATCCCCCAAAATCTTATTTCTTAGATGTTCCAGAAGAATCCTTCAGGACCTTGCCCTGTTGGTAGATTTTCATATGAAGATCATTTATTATACAGTCATGTAGATGTTAAAGATGGGGTGGAATTTATGCCTTATTCATGTAACACATTGAAGAATATTTAACACTGTGTGTTATTTGAACTTTTCATGTCAAATTTTTTTTTTTTTTTTTTTGAGATGGAGGCTTGCTCTGTCATTAGGCTGGAGTTCAGTGGCGCGATCTCAGCTCACTGCAACCTCCGCCTCTCAGGTTCAAGTGATTCTCCTGCCTCAGCTTCCCAAGTAGCTGGGACTACAGGCACGCACCACCACACCCAGCTAATTTTTGTATTTTTAGTAGAAACGGGGTTTCACCATGTTGACCAGGATGGTCTTGATCTCTTGACCTCGTGATCTGCCCGCCTCGGCCTCCAAAGTGTTGGGATTGCAGGCATGAGCCACCGCACCCGGCCTCATGTCAGTTCTAATTGAGTAGACATTACTGTGTTGAATACTATTCGGTTATAAATTGACATCATAAAAAGTTACAATATATGAGTTTTCCTCGAATACCATAATTATCCTCATAAATCCTCCTACATATCATGACTTTAGTGTGTGATGACCTCCCAATTTCCCATGTTTAACCCCCTTTCATTCATGATACAAATGACTTTCATGTTTGTTTCTTTTTCTCTATATCATATACATGTTCTAAAGTGTCACTCTCCCCTTGCTTCATCCATTAACTTTCTGAACTCTGCCCACTCGTTGCCTTTGTTTATGCTCGTTAAGGACATCATGTCTGCTCCTTCCTGTGCAGCATAGCGACCTCTTCTTCCTAGAGTTCTGTAATCATCTGCCAACCCCTCATAGTGCTGAGTAATCCTACCCTTCTTCAGCATAGCCATAGTGAAGTGTTTGTAATTGCCTAGCTTGTATTGATTATGGTGACTTGGGTGTTGATCTTATTTTCATCACTAGATTCTGAGCTCCTTCAAAGTCAGTCTTCATCAGTTCCATCTTTGCATTCTTCATTGTCCCTGGCATTATATCTTGTACATAGTAGGTGCTCAAAAAATACCTCTTTTTGAATAGGTAAATTATTTGTGGCCAGGTATGGTGACTCACGCCTGTAATCCTAGCACTTTTGGAGGCTAAGGCGGGCGGATCACCTGAGGTCAGGAGTCTGAGACCAGCCTGGCTAACATGGTAACCCCGTCTCTACTAAAAGTACAAAAATTAGCCAGGCATTTTGGCACATGCCTGTAATCCCAGCTGCTTGGGAGGCTGAGGCAGGAGAATTGCTTGAACCCTGGAGGCGGAGGTTGCAGTGAGCTGAGATGATGCCACTACACTGCAGCCTGGGCAACAGAGCAAGACTCCATCTCAAAAAAAAAAAAAAAATTATTTGTGAGCTTAACAATTGAGAGTCTCCTCGTCTGCCCCAAAGTTGTCGAAATGATTATTCAAATCAACAAATAACTCTTGACATCTCTATGCATAAGGGAATAAATGCTGTATACTGTCAGGGATGCAGAAAAGTTCCATCAGGGCTGGACAGAAATTTACAATCCAGAAAGGGAGAAGGGCAGATCTGAGGGAGGGGCACATTGGGGAGAAGGAATGGCTATAGTAAATGATCAGAAGGGATTTGCATGTGATGTAGATATCTGCCAATTTAGCTTGAGTGGAATTCTTATAGAGGAGGACTAGAAAATGGTTTAGGATGTTTCATGAACGATTTTGCATCTGGGCTAAATTTGGCTTTTATTTTCTGTGTTTATTATCTTAATAACAATATTTTATGTTTTGGTTAGAATTTCCTGTAGAAATTTCTGGTTACAAAGGTATATTATAATTTATAAATAGTCTAAGGAATTTGGTGTATATTTGGTTAACAGTTACATGGAGGTATCACATTCTGATTTATAGTATTGTGACACTAAAGATATAAAATAAATAAATATTTTGGAAATTTGGCTTTAAAACAACCATTTGATTTTTTTAGTAAAGCTTCTCTGCACCCATCATCATGTTGGCCATAATCTATAGTAGCATAAATGAAGATACTTTCTAACATTGTCCAGCATAACTTTGTACTTGGCTTTTGAGCTCCTGTATTTTATAAAGCAAAGCATGGCCTATACGTTATATGAGGTCTTTTGAACTGGGGAAGTGTTCAGTTTTGTTTGCTGTGAAATTGGTTCTGACTTCAGGAATGCCACCCCAGAGTAACTGAGGTTTCATTTGCTGCTGCTTCCTTGTTATTGCTTGAAGCGATAGTCCTGCCTGGTTAGCTGGCCGGAGGGTGCTGTGGTCAGGGGGAGTCCAATCCACAGTCTCTGGACAAAATGGTGTGACATTGCATGCCCTTTGTCAACAGATTGCAGAATTAGTAAGGAGCTTGTAATTGCACACTTTACCAAAAGAAATATGAATTCTTCCCCGAGTGTGTATCGGTTGTCCTGTTCTTGTACTTTTTTTTTTTTTTTTTTGGCCAAACAAGCACTGTTTATAGGTGAGCTGCTTGGACTCAGCCCAGGTGAGAGAAGACATACGTCTTAGGACTTCTGAATAGTCTGTGAACTAGGGCTTTTTTATTCCTAAATATTATTTTGCATTTTCCCTGAACACAAATATTGATAACTAGTGATAAAAAGGGATTAAGTATTTGTCACTCAGTCAAATCAGAAGCCATATTTAAGGCTCCATTAGGTGCAGGGCATTTGACTGTGAGATAACTCTGTCATTTCTTAGTTTCCAAAAGAAATAATTTTTATCCCTGTTATTTTATGGCTTCCTTTTTTTTTTTTTTAAGTTTATTATTTGAAAACTTTTACTTTAGGTTCAGGGGTACATGTGCAGGTTTGTTAAATAGGTAAACTTGTGTCACGGGGGTTTGTTGTACAGAATATTTTGTTACCCAGGTGCTAAGTCTAGTACCCAATAGTTATTTTTCTTCTTCCCCGCAACCGCCTTCCACCCTCTTTATACCGATGTGCTTTTCTGATGAATGTTTGCTTTGGTATTGAAATCAGCTCTTAATTAAAAAGGGAAGGACATAAAGTGCCTGTGTTTATATGGCTAAGGAACTGTCTTGAGTTACAGCTGAGGGAGTGGATCTCAGGGTTTGGAATCCCTGATTTTTTACTGTCTGCACCTGGCAGTTGGGGTGCTTCCTGTGTTACCTGTTATTAGTTATTTCACATTTGTTTACCTTATTTTCTCAATCAGATTGAAAATTATCTTACACTAAGCAAGCTTCTTCCTTTATAATTCTTCATCTCCTCCATAACATGCCAGACATGTTGTAGAAGCTTTTGTTTATTGAGTGAATTACTCCAGATAGCGGATCATAGTATCCTTTGATAGTTGGCTTATAATCTCTATAAACTGTGAAATAAGGGTGGTATTGTGGCAATTTGAAAGTATTGATAGGCCATTGCTCCCTTTGCCAGTCCTGGGAAGAGAAAAGAATCTGATACAATGCTTCTTCATGTAGTGAATGTTAAGACAGTTGTCTAGGAGAACTCAGCCTCACCTTCGGTGAATGTTGAGTGGACGGTTGCATCGTTTTTTTCGTAAACCAGTTTTTCCTTTTAGACTTGAAAGTCCTGATAACCAGGGCTCATTTAGCACCTCAGCTGCAGCTGTCTCTGACTAAATAGCCAGGCGTTTTGAGGCCTGACACCTGTGTTTCCCTTTCGCTTAGCATGGAGGGGATATGAGAAGATGTATTGCTACAGTGCCTTTTGTCCTCTCTGAGCAATTCTGAGAAAGAACTTGTCACAGGAAAGTACCTCGTTAAACACATTTGGCACTTTCTGAATTTTCTGTACTTCTTGAATAATCCAATGTCCCAGAAGCCATTTTTCATTTTTCTGAAGAAAAATGTAGCCAAGATTCTGGAGAACTTGCTAACTTATTGTTGCCCTTGATCAAGGAATAAAACATTAGTACTTTGTTCAACATGAGTGAATTTTCTTAGCTTACAAAATGCCAATAGGCTGATTTCATTTTAATATTTCCCGCCTATGTAATAGATACATAATAGAGGCAGAATTAATAAGTACATATTCTTATCTACCCCTCTGAAGAGCTGTATCAGTTAAGGTTCTCTGCTTGCAAGCAACAGAAACCAACACTGGCTAACTTAAGTAGAAAATGAATTTATCTGAAAATGGACTCACTGGGAGAAAGGAGTAGAAGCTGAAGGGGCTCTTAGAAACTAGGGCAGGCTCAGGGAACTCATCTGTGAAATGGATGAATTCTGACCATTTCCAATCTTCTGTCACCCACCCAAGATTCAGATTTCTGGGAAAAAGTGCCGATTTGGAGCAGCCTGGATTCTGTGCTAACTCTTTAGACAGGGGAAGGCTCAACAACATGATTGACAGCCCCTGAGGGAAATACCGGTACAGTTGGTGGAAGAAGGGGAATGATGGTGGCACAAATTACAAATCTTCACTGCAAAAATACACAGCTTGAAAAATCAAATGACACATGAATTCTCCATAGAAGCAAGCCCTCTGATTTTACTTAGCATTTGCTAAGTCTTTGCTAAAATAAAATTTCTTACTCTGGGGTGGAAGGAAGTAAAGGGGTTAGTGACTTAGTTATATACGAAGTAGCTAGCTGAATTTGACCCTAAGGATTGAATATAATAACCTTGGGATTATCCCATTTCCCCCTCAGTCTCAATTGTTTTAACTCTCCAAGCCTTGAATTTCTCCATCTGTAGAATGGGACAAATAATAATAGGATTATTTCAAGGGTTAAATAGATAATGTATGTGAAAATGTCTCATAAATGATTTTTGAAAGTTTGGAAGTTATAAAAGGAATTGTCATTGTGTAGAGAATGAATACTACTAACCTTCCATCTTTTTAAAGAATGAAACAAAAAAACAATGTGACCAGATTTAGGAGGTATTTAAGGAGAACCTCAGAGTCACTTCAGAGTGACAGTCATTGAAATGGGATACCAAAAGAGGTACAGAAATCTCCTTTTCTGACTGTGTTCAAAATAGAATGTATTTTTAACATGTGAATTTCTTTAAAGCACTTTTGCTAAAATAAAGCTAGGAATGTAGTAGACAACCTCTAAAATTCTTCTCAGCACTGTTTTTCTTCATGTTGATTTTCTAATTCTAAATCTCTAAAAAAGAGATGAAGCTGTTATTAAAATTATTTTCTTATATTTTGAAGCTTCTTCCTTTCTTGAACTTTGTCCCTTCTATAGCACCTATGAAAAATTTTTAAAAAGACAATAAACAACAGATTTGCTTTGACAGTGGTCTCCAGCCCAATAGAGATTTTTTCTTTGTATCTAAATCCCATACGTGATTGCGTGATTGCAATGATTACATCTATGTTGATTTTTTTTTAAAGGGTCAAAAAGTCAAAAACAAAATTTTTTTTTCAGTGTTTAGACATTCAATATCAGATGAAGGTTTTTGTGGGTGACAGTGATTTTAATTGGATTGTTGGCCACAGGGTACCAACACAGCCTGTGCTTTTTCATAGGGAAACTTTCTACTCCTGCTTCTGTGAATCTTTGAGAGTTTGCTCATCTTTTTTTTTGTTTTTGGAGACGGAATTTCGCTCTTGTTGCGCAGGCTGGAGTGCAGTGGTGTGATCCCAGCTCACCACAACCTCCACCTCCTGGGTTCAAGCGATTCTCCTGCCTCAGCCTCCCAAGTAGCTGGGATTACAGGCATGCGCCACCACGCCTGTCTAATTTTTTGTATTTTTGGTAGAGACGGGGTTTCTCCATGTTGGTCAGGCTGATCTCGAGCTCCCGACCTCAGGTGATCCGCCCGCCTCAGCCTCCCAAAGTGCTGGGATTACAGGGGTGAGCCACTGCACCCGGCCTCTTG
The DNA here is from genome assembly GCF_000951045.1 of Mandrillus leucophaeus. Classification (NCBI taxonomy): domain Eukaryota; kingdom Metazoa; phylum Chordata; class Mammalia; order Primates; family Cercopithecidae; genus Mandrillus; species Mandrillus leucophaeus. The sequence continues at coordinate 882,419 of NW_012102699.1, forward strand.
GCTTTTTAATAGTCTAAAGGAATCTATGGACTTTTCATGGCCAATTTGATGAGTCAGCCACCTCTTTTTCTAAGATTGGTTTACTGCTTTCTCCCTTCTCTCCAGGGCTCTTGGGAGTTGAATCACCATGGAGTCTCTGGTAACTATATCAACTTTCAAAATCCCTTTCAATGATTTCTTTTCTCTTTTAATATCTTGCAGATACTTCCTAGCCATATTTTCTTCTCCTCCTTTATCCTTGCAGTTCTTTATTCATTTTATACCCATGATGGCCATATAAAAATAGCAGATGAATATGAGATTTTTAAAATTATTTGTTTTCTTGGCTAAAGTTAATCCGTAATCCCAAAGCATGCCATATTGCCTATCTAGGATGTACATCTAAGTTCATTTTCATCAGAGGAGGACTCTGAAACAAAAGAAGACTTCAGCAGTAGACTGAGACTGATTTTTTTAAATTTTTTGATAATAAAAAGATTTCAGAAAAATACAGAAGAGTTGCACACATCATCAGTATTGAGTCTCGTGTGTTTTTCCGTTGTCAATACATGTGTATCTAGATTTTTTGATCTGGATCAATATAACCATAACCTCAGAAGACTCTTCACGCTCCCTTCCAGTCAATACTCCCAAGTTCCGAAGGATGACCACTATCCTGACTTCTGGTAACATAGATTAGTTTTGTTAGTGTTTGATCTTGGTATGAATAGAGGCATACAAAATATATATTCCTTTGTCTCTGGTTTATTTTACTCAACATTGTGTTTGTGGAATTCACCCACTTTGTTAACTTGTAATTCCTTTATTCTCGTTGCTATGTAATAGCAATGCCTCACAGAACTTTCTATGGTGATTAAAATGCTTTCTATCTTTTCTGTCCAATACAGTAGCCACTAGCTACATGTGACTCTTGAGTTGTGAAATGTGCCTAGTATAACTGCGGAACTGAATTTTTACTTTTATTTAATCTTATTAATTTACATTTAAATTTACATGTGACCAGCAGCTACTGTACTGGACGGTACAGTTGTATGACATTTCATTTTATAAATATACTATAATTTGTTTTATATATATATATATAAAATTATATCCTATTATAAATTTGGGCATTTCTGGCTGATAAAAATACTGCAAATATAAACATTCCTGTAGCTGTCTTTGGTGAACATAAGTATGCATTTCTTTGGAGTATGTATCTAGCATTTGGAATTCCTGAGTCAGAAAGTATACATATAATCAGTTTTAGTATGTAGATACTGCCAAAGAGTTTTCCAGGGTGATTGTACCAGTTTACATTCCCACAAACTGTGAGAGTTCTAGTTGCTCCACATCCTTGACAACAACATTTGATATTATTCTTTTTGTTTTAGTTATTCTCATGGCTGGTATTACTAGTTTTGGTTTGTTTTTGAGACTGAGTGTCAGCTATGTTGCCCAGGCTGGTCAAGAACTCCTGGGCTCAAGCAGTCCTCCCACCACAGCTGGGATTACAGGGGTGTACCACCTCACGCAGTAGTCTTTTTAATTTAGCTATTCTGATGACTGGATAGTGGTATCACATTGTTGTTTGAATTTGCATTTCTTTGATAACTAAGTGTCCTGAGCACTTTTTAAAATATGTTTACTGACTATTTGGTTATCTCTTATAAAATTAATTTTTTACCCTTTTTCCATTGGCTTGTCTGATTTCTCATCATTGTTTTGTAGGAGTTTCTTTTATATTAAGGACATACATCTTTGTTGAGTAAATGGATTACAAATGTCTATTTTGTAGCTTTTTATTTTCTTAATGGTTCTTTAGGTGAAAGTTCTCAATGGTAAGATTGCCCAGTTTATAATTTTTTCCTCTTCTAATAATTACTTTTTTGTGTCCTTTTAAAGTAATCTTTGCCTACTTAAGGTCATGTAGCTAATTTGCTGGATTTTCTTCTAAGTTCTTTATTGTTTTACATTTTTCATTCAGATCTAAAATCCATTTCAGGTGGATTATAGAGTATGGTATGAGGTAAAGGTCAAGTTTTTGTGTTTTTTATCTGGATATGTAACCCAATTCATTTATTGAAATGACCAACCTTTACCCACGGCAATACGATGTCACCTTTGTCACAAATCAAGTGAATGTATATGTATGAGTTAGTTTCTGGACTCTCCATTCTGTTCCATTGGTCTATTTTCTATATCTTTGTGCCACTGCTCTATTAATGTGCTCTATTAATGCCTAAGCTTTGCAATGTTTTAATATTGGGCAGCAGTAGAAGTCACTCAGCATTGTTTTCCTTCTTTGGGATTGCACAAGAGCTGAATTTATTCCTGTGTACTTTTAAGGAAGAGCATTTTTTTTAACTGGCAGGTAGATTTCCTAGGGTTAATCCAAATGTATTAATTGTTCTCTCTAATGCAAACATCTTCCTTTTTCTTGAGGCCTCAGTTTATTTCCTTATCCAGACTGTGTTAGCTGCATAGCTCAGTAAAAGGACTTGTATTTCTCCTAGTTTGATAATATGGTTTCCTTTCTTAGATCAGTGTCCTTATTTATGAAGGGTGATGGTGGCTTCATTATTACTCAGTGATGTTCTTTCTCACTTTAAACATTTCCTCTAACAAGAGTTGGAACTGGACACTGAGTGCAATGGAGTTCTACAAATTCCCCTTCCACTAATCACTTTTTGGGCCAGCATGGCTCTACAGCACCAGATTTTGCATCAGAATCCCTTGAAGTTTCCTGTCTTCACCATCTGTAGCATTTAGATTGAAAAGGCTTACCTGGGTTTTCTTTTTTTGTATTTTGTGATCTCAAGCTATTGGAAGTAGACCAATTCGTGTGGCTCAATATGAGTGCTAAAGTTACATTAGAAGGTAATGAAAACTGATTTTGCCGTTTTATTTGCTGTAGTATTTTAATCCTGGTATGTAAAATTGTTATTCATTTGTGCCTAATGCTGATAATGGGAAGCAGCTCACTGTGGTAAGAGTAGGGGCATTAAGCACAGGTGCAACTGTAAACATATGTATCCACATACACACGTGTGTACACAAACTCATGAATGCCAGCAATGACCTTTGGACACTACATTGTATATATATCTAGGAATAAAACTGATGGAAGTCCAGTATTATCTGTAAATTGTACACATGCAATGACTGTCTTTGCATAATGTTCCCCCAGCTTATGCTTGGTGGCTTATCTGCATTGTTATTGATCTCATCTCAAAGTAACCTAGCTCAGCTTGTCTTCAGTTCATTCACAGCTTCCAGATCCACAGCTCAGTTCATCTTTAGCTAATCCACATCGTTTAAAATTGGATGAAAGGAAGAGAATTAATACTTGAGGGCAGAGATTGGGCCTTAATTACTTAAACCTGGTTCAGTATTTGACATATGGTTCTACTCTGTTGGATGAATTAATGAGTGAACATTTGTTGACTGTGATGGGTTTTGTGTACTTTGTGGTATACACACAAGAACACAACTACTGGAGTCACACACGACTTGGTTTGAAACATACTCTACAACAAAACCATTGTGTGGTATTAAGCAAATTAATGTCTCTGAATTCCAGTTTTCTTATTTGTAAAATAGTGGTGATTCTAATGTCTGTTTCACAATGTGTTTTGAGAATTACATAGTCTGGAAAAGTTGAAAGTGTTGTCCATTGTTAAATGGAGATGATGTTCTTTAGTCATTCAACAAATGTTTGCTAAGTACCTCCTATGTTGTAGTTAACAGAAACTGATATGGCTGATTTAAAAAAAAAAAAAGAAAAAAGCACTGCAGGGAACATTACTGATCAGTCCAAACACATGAGCGAACTCTGCGTTAGCAGTCTGGCTCTAAACTGCTCTCAGCTGCTTAGGCTAACCTGCGCAGAATGACCAGGAATTGACAGCCACCATATAAAACACATGTGGCATAGTTTAACGCATTTTAGTAGGAAGTTGTGAAGCTGGTCATTTGGCTGTTCTTGGTTAACTCCTGGCAAAGCATCAGATGGATACTTGTTCTTTTAAACCAAATAATGTATTGTTTTCCCTTGTTAATTTTAAAACAATGCATCTATTTTCAACTAGAGAGGCAGAATATATTTGTTGGAGCCAAGGAAAGTGAATGCCTGAATAGAGGTCGAGGGAGGGTGTGAGAAATGTTGGGGCATTTCCTTCTCATTTTTAGGCCACTGGAGAAGTCATCTCAGTGATGCACTTAGTTTTTGCTATTGTAGAAAATTAGGGTAGTGCTTACTTAATATTTAGTGAAGCAGTAGTTTCCTTCATTTTAATAACATGTATCAAAACTTAAAACTCTTGTTGCTTCTCAGAAATTGTAGTCTTATTCTTTATTATATTGTTTTACCCTAAATTACTTAAACCTGCTATGCAATTATGTTTTTTAAATAGTATGTTGTTTACCTACTCATGATTTTCATTAGTACAAGCGTGTATATCCAAACATGAATATCAGCAATAAATGCACTTTAAAAAGTGACTTTTTATGTCATTTCGTGTTATATTATGCTTTTCCTTTCAAGAGAGAAAAAAAAGCTCTTCATTAATAGCTACAGTTACTCATTTTGGCTATTCCCATATAAATTTATGCTTTTACTACCTTTATTTTCCTGATTTTATGTTTCTTAAAGTGAATTTAAGAAGATACCTTTAAGTTATTGCTACCACTTTGTAAGATGTATATGCAGTTTTTTGTTTGTTTGTTTGTTTTTTTAACTGTCTTGTGTTATTTGTTAAAACTGAAATGTAACAGAGAGGACTGGCATATATCAAGAAATGTGATATCCCCGCTGAGATGAGCAGTAGTATTAGATTGGCTGGTAGGTTATCTGCTTCTGTCAATGTGCACACTTCCTTTGTGGTTAAAAAAAAAAGTATAACGGTTTTGAACTAAAAAGAAGACTGTACCGAGTGTTGTCGACATTGGCCTGTCTGTGAGGTGGTGAAAATTCCTTAAAGACAGTGCTTCTGTGGAAAGAGTTCATCTAATTAGGTGATTGTGTATGCATTCTCAAAAGCACTAGCCTAGTCTTTGGTCTCTTGACCGTCTTTAAGCCATTTTACTACCAGGCAGCTGGTGGATTGCAACAGGATGAGATTGTGTAGCTGTTTGATCGTATTAATGGAACACTGCAGTCAACGTACCTCACTAAAGTTGGGGATTAAAATACTTCCAGATTCACTTGTCTTTTAGTTGACCTTGATCCTTGGCATAAAATAATCAATACCATATGCTTTGTGGGTGGCCTGCATCAGTGTTGTGCAGCTTTTTGCCAGCCATGGAGGAGAATGGTGGCCCAGAGGAAGGGGTGCCTTTTTCTCTCGACAGCACTCTCTTTTTGCCAGACTGTATACACAGAAAGTGGAGAGGTGGGTACATTATTCTAATATGCATAGAAGTGCCACATACTCCAGTGACAGCTTTGGGTCTTCCTAACTGAATGTGAGGTTGAGAACAGTGATTTTGTGTTCTAGAGTAGTTCTTATCGAACTTGAATATGTGTAAAAGTCATGTGAGGCTCTCATTAAAATGTCTCTTTGTATTTCAGTGGATCTGGGGTGGGCCTGAGAGTCTGCTCTCCTCACAAGCGGCCCGAAGTAGTGGCCTCTTGGAAATAACTGACTCTCTGCCACCAGAGGCAATATGAAGTCAGTAGGCTACCTTTTATAGAGAAGATCCCAGAAATTATACTTCAATAGGATTTTGGCCATGAGACATTCAGCAATTTATTTAAACTCTCTATGCTATGCCTTCCTTGTAGGAAATGTGAGGAGATAATAGTATTCACTTTGTATGGTTAGTGGGAGCGTTAATGGCAATATATAGTTACAAAACTTTTGGGACAGTAACATCAACATAGTATCTACTAAATGGTTGTTGAATTCTTCCCGGAAAGTGCTAGGTCAGGAGAGATATGTATCTGTTTGAGGAAAGTGCACAATATTTGAGAAGAAATTGCTTATTGTTTAAAGACATAGAAGAAGCTATGATCCAAGAATGAGACTTGGGTTCCCATGATCAGGTGCAGCAGTGGTTTCTTGGGAGCAGCGGCTGGCCTCTGGTCGGATTTAAGGCATCAGAATGTGGATGAAAGGAGGGACCCTTCTGAAGGGGTTCATGGATTTCTGTCACTGCTGAGATAAAGGAGTCTTCACTTTTCTCTAACAGTCGAAGTGTCTTGTTCTCTTGACTTCAGGGTGTCTGTAGGGTAAGGAAGGAGGCAGACAGTTGAATAACGAAAACGGCAAAGGGACAGAAGAAAAAGGGGGAGAAATAACTTTAGCCAACCACTTCTGGGCCTTTTTTATTTAATGTGCTTCAAAATGTGAGGTAGGTAGTAGTGTTCTAATTCTACAGATGAAAAATGTTTAAAATACATGCCCCAAATAACTCAATTTGTAAGTGTATGGGACTGGATTAAGCCCAGCCCAGAATTAGGCTTAATTCCCTAAAGGCAGCTCATATACTTGACTCCTTGAACACCTTTGGCACCTACGACACATGTATTTAATTTTCTTGTGCAAAAGAGTAAATGGAGTTACCTGTGGCTACTCTAGCTCTCTTTCCACCACTTCAGCCAGCTAAAGTTACTGCTATTTCCCCAGGACCTAGCAAAGGGCCTGACCCCACAGTTGGGCTCAGTAAATACTATGGAATTAATGAGTCCGTATTTAATCAGAGGGCTGTTCACATGATACCACTACTATTACGGATCTTTTAAACTTTTAACTCTGATAACCACCTATTTGATTTCCGCTTCTTGACTGTACACCCTTTTTACTTGTTCTTTATGTTTTTTATTAATCCACACACTTCATATCTACTTAAATAATTTTTAAAATCCCACCAAGTATTTTCTCATTTCTCTTCGAGCCAGAGGAAGTGTAAGATGTGTACTTTGCTTATGGGGACTTGCAGTCTCATTGGAGAGGCAAGATACTTAACAAAATTATTTAGTTCTTTAATGTACGGTCAAGGCAGAGTTTCTATGGGAAAGCTCATATATTCTTTCTTTCTTTCCTTATTTCCCTTTCTTTGCCCCCCTTTCTGCTATCCTGGATTGGTGCATGTAGTGATGCATCTGGCAGCGCTGGGGGTTTGTCCATTTTCTGACCATTTCCCACAACGGTATCTTTGTTAGGAGCCAGGGAAGGCATCTTAATTACTGCTGCAATCTTGGGATAATGAAATGCACAACTCTATGAAAAACTTGGTCACAAATCAAGCAAGTGATTGGAAAGCTTATGCAGCAGAAAAATAACTTGCCCATGACTTATTAAACACCTCTGGTATGAGAACATAGCTGTAATACTTGAAATTAAGAAGCTTGTTTCCATAAATACTAGACCCATTTTCCTTTTTCTCAAATAGAAAAACATTTTTATAAATATAAAGATAAATGTGTTCATTGTGAAAATTCAGATAACATAGAAAAGCAAAAGAAGAAGGTAAAAATCACTTGTAATCTCACTGTGTGAGAAAGTGACTGGATTTTATGGTATATTCACATACTGAGATTTAACTGCACGTGTAAGTGTAGGTTCAGTATCCCGCATCTAAAACTTCTTGGGACAGTTTTCTTAGATTGTAGAAAGATAATGTGAGAAAACCCCCACTGAGGTTTGGAGTTGTACTGTGTAATCAAATACATTAACATTTCAGCAGCAAAGTATGTTAATATTTGCAATTAGTGGAATAAATGAAGATTGTAAATAGCTTTGCAGCAAGTCACATTTCCCATAAAGTAATTACAAAAAAAAGTCTTTTCAGTTCTTGGAAATTTGGGGATTTCAGCTAATAAGTAAGGGAGTATGGACTTATATACAAAATATTGACTTTTTGTATCAAGTATGCATCACGAGTACTTTTTTCTGACTTGTTTTCTCACTTATGCCATAATGAACATCATTGCAGGATAAACTGCTGGTAATGGAATTGCTGGGTCAGAACATACACACATTTTTGAGGCTTTTGATAAAGATTATGACATTGCCATCCAGAAAGATCATACCAAATTACAGTGTGGGATCTGAACTTGCCTGTTTTTACCACGTCTTTACCAACTCAGTTTTATTAGTGTTTTAGGTGTTTCCAATCTAATTGGTGAAAGTGATACTTTAATCTACATTTTTGAATACTGATGATGTACTCCATTTCATAAATGTTTGGCTGTAAAATTTCCTCTAGATTCATTCCAGAGATTAAGATATTTTCAAATCATTAAACTGGGGCTATTATCTTAGGGTGTTTTGGAGATGCTAATTACATGTCAGGTAATAGCAATTGCATTGGTTATTTTATCTAGAAATTCATGTATTTTAACTTTAAGTTCCAGGATACATGTGCAGAAAGTGCAGGTTTGTTACACAGGTATACATGTGCCATGGCGGTTTGCTGCACCAGTCAGCCTATCATCTAGGTTTTAAGCCCTGCATGCATTAGGTATTTGTCCTAATGCTCTTCCTCCCCCCGATAGCTCCCAGTATGTGATGTTCCCCTTCCTGTGTCCGTGTGTTCTCATTGTTCAACTCCCACTTATGAGTGAGAACATGCGGTATTTGGTTTTCTGTTCCTGGGTTAGTTTGCTGAGAATGATGGCTTCCAGCTTAGAAAGTAAGTTTTGATGAAGAGCAAATGTTTCCGTAAGTGCCGGCAATCCTGAAGGACTCTTCCAAGAGTCATTTGGACAGAATTTTTCTGAATATGAAAGCAGTATTTAATGGCATTGACAGCTAAAGGCTTCAGCTTGAATTATCTCCAAGTGTATGATCAACTTTTAGGTGAGAATAAGCAAGTTTATACCTCATGTTCCTGTGCAGTTATCTCATGCAGTTTTCTGACAATGTAAAAATATTACAGCCCCCACTGCATGCTTTAAAAGAGAAATCTTGAAGTTTTATTCTTTCATTTTGTAGAGTCTGAAAAGTTTTCCCCTAAGCCTGAATCTGTGGTAAGCTTTGGAATCACCTGGGGGGCTTAATTATCATGCAGACACCTGAGCCCAGCCACCAGAGACTAATCCAGTAACCTTAGACAGTCTTTTGAGAAAGGTAGCTCAGCTCTGATTTTAATCAGATTATTAGAACAATAGTAATACTCATAGGAGTGGTTTTATAGTTGTAAAAACAGGAATTGTTACTATAATAGCAGTACTAATAATTGTAAAAATTTCTATTAGTGGTAATATTATGAATCTTTTAAGTATATCTGATAACTCAGTGATGTTCATATTACTATCCACGTTCAATGAATGAGCAACTTTCGGATTCATCTTTCTTAACATATAACTTAATTTCATTTCTTGGTAATAGAGAATGAGTACTTGAAATAAGGGCCATTCTTAACTTTTGAACACAGAGAAAACTTTTTTTTAATCACAAAAAGGCATTTTGGGAGGGAGAAATTAATTTTCTTTAGTTGAACAATAGACTATTACAGACAAACCAGAAATTTTCTTATTGCCATTATGTCACTTTTGTATAATTTATTATATTTTGTATTTCCTTCCTCTGTGTGTGTGTGTGTGTGTGTGTGTTTCTTCGTGTGTCTTCTTTTAAAATGAACCTGTATAGAATCTAGCTGTTTTAAGCATTGTTCTGACCAGTTTATACAAAAAATAACAGCTGCATCATTTTCAAACATGTTGATGTGGTTTAGCATTCTGGAGTCAAAGAAACTGAAAAGAATGTTAGGCTACACCAGCTTTAATTTCGATCAGCCCAGAAGACCTGCTAATGATTTTATCTAAGCACTGATTATTTTGTGAACCTTATTCTTAAAACATAAGCAGGTGTGAACTTCTGTTAACTCCACTGCCCATATCTCTTTTGTTCTAGAAATTGATTATTTACAGTCTCCACAGTCAGCTTTTTGCTAAAGTAAAAGTGTAAGTATCCCAAAATGTTGTACAAGAGAGCAGGCTTATCATCCAAGTAGAAGCAAGATAGATCATTAATCTTCCACACACTTGCTCCAGCATGTGTTCAGCCTACCAGGCAAAAGGGCTGGGCTGTATCTAAGATCAGCAAGTCTGATCCAGCTTGCCAGAAAGCCAGATTATCCAAGGTGATATGGAAATTCCAAAAGGCATCCCATCACGTCCTAAGGGCATTTACATTTTGCCTAATTTGAGAGTGATTTCATAAGATTTTTTGGTGTGTTTTGTTTTAGGGTTTCCCTAAAATATGGAAGGTAGCCTGGCTGTCAGGCATGAGGAAACAGAGGCGTGGATTTTAGGTGACCTCCCAGAAGTCACACACAACCCTGGAGTGGCAGTTAGAAAACTGGGAGTTCACTTCTGAGCATTTTCTTTCTTTCCATTAAAAATAAGGTGTGTATATATGTGTGTTTGTGTGTGTGTGTATATATATTATATATATGTATAAAATTAATTATGATATATATTAATTATGATATATACACACACACACACTTGTGCTTTAATGAAAGGTTTGGGCTAGAAATGCTAGTGTCAGAAATTATTTTGCTTTTCACCCTTTTTAATCCCAACTTCCCACAAGAGTGTCACTTGCCTGCCTATCAACCAGATAGAGCCTGCCTGAAAGAGTCACCTTTAGCCCCTGGGGAAAGGAAGGGAATTATCATTTAGTGAGAACTTCACCCTTGCTGGGCTGTCCGTTCCCCTTGAGATGTTCTAGGATCTTCCTTTAAACACTTAAACATTTTCCATTTTCCTCCTTACAGTCCCTGCTACTATTCTCTCCCTTCCATAAGTGAGGAAACTGAGGCTTTGTGAGGTGAAATACAATTCAGGTTGCAGAGTGAGGATGAGGCATCTCTAACGTCCAACACCCAGGCTGCCTTCCCTAGGAAATAGCTTCCATCGGGCAGCTGGGCATTCAGGTCCATCCTTGCGGCATGAGTCTGTGACCAAGTCCACTTATGGAGTAGGACCTGGGGCTCCTCAAACTTTAATCTTGTATATCTAGTCTACTTCTCCTCCACAAGTTCTGATCCTGCCATTCTGGGCTGACCTCTCTTCTAATGACCTGTGTTGCTCATGAGATCTTCCCGCCCCTGCCCTGATTAGCTGAGATACCAGGCACTCCTTCCAGGCTTTGCTCACCTCTTCATCTAACAGACCATTGACACCTGCTTGGAGATTGGTGACAGCTACAAATTTTACTTACTCCTAAGGTTATAAGTTGCCTGTGATACTAAGACCTGGCCCAAATTGCAAAATTATTAAAGCAGAAACTCCAACTTGCATGTTGAAGGGATAAGTGAAGTGAAAGAAAGCTGTGAAAAAGGCTAACTCAGTTACCCTGGCTTATGGTTAAGGAAGCTGCACCAGCTGATTGGGAAGCAGTTGCACACTCTCTAGGACCATTAATGTCATACTGGGGTGAAGTTTTGCAGTCTCCATTCAAATTTATCCTGTTTTGTGCAAAAACAAATTGGCGTTCATTTTTCTAACTTGGGTTAGGTTTTGTAAACCCTGTTCTGAAGACTAAGATCAGAACTCATTATCTATAACAGTTTGTGGATTCCTGATTTTATGAAAACCATCTTGATCTTTATTATTTTTAGCATTCTTGTTTTCCTTTTTAGTATTTTAAAACTAAACATTTTAGCTGATATTCCGTGTCAAACCAAGTATCTCATCTTGTGATTTTGTAATCTGTTAAGACATTCCTCTCAACTTTGTAAGCAAGGCTTTTATTACATAAGTCAGCAACAAAGGTGGGATTTTAGATTAAGGAGGATGCTAGTGCTAATTGCCAAAGTAATCATATTGAAAAGCATTCTTGTTGAAACTTAGACATATACCACAAGTATGAGAAAATGGTATTCTTCATCAGATGAAATATTTGGAAATTAATTATGATGATAACAAATGAAAAGCAAATAAAATACTCCTTACAAATATATTTTTACAAATTTATATCTTGTTTAAGGTGTAAGAACATTCTGAAAGTGTCATTTTTGCATCATCCAGTGAGTTTTAATGTAATGCTAGGACATGGAGGTATTGGTAACCCTATTTATGATAAATATAAATTCAGAAGAGTTAGGTAACTTGTTATGGTCTGAATGTGTGTCCCATCAAAATTGGTATGTTGAGATCCTAACCCCTAAGGTGATGGTATTGGGAGGGAGGGCCTTTGGGAGGTGATTCAGTCATGAAGGTGGAGCCCTCAGGAATGGGATTAGTCGTCCTACAAAACAGGCCCAAGGAAGCTTGTTCCCTCCTACCCAGTGAGGGCACAGCAAGAAGCTGCCATCAGTTGATTAGGAAACTGGCTCTCAGCAGACGCTGAGTGTGCCTGTGCCTTGATCATGAACTTCCCAGCCTCCAGGACTGAGAGAAATAAATGTTTGTTGTTTATAAGCCACACAGTTTATGGAATTTTAAAATAGCAACCCAGAAGGACTGAGACTGTAACTAGACTGAAACTGTAGAAGTATAGGATGGTAGTGTTCACACCACGATTTCTGGGGTAGCTGTGTGAGGAGTGCAGAGGTGAGTGAGGTTCTCTGCCCCCAAGGTATGTGCCATTTTGTGAGGGACATAGACACTTACAAGACATTGAGGGAGCCTAAAAGGAAGAGTAGCTCCAGCTCTGCCTAAGGAGGAGGAGGCAGGATGGCTCTGCCAGGTGATGATATCTGTACTGCTCTTGAAGGTGGAAGGGTTTGGACAGATGAATGGGAGCAGAGTGAAGGCAGAGAGTAAGAAAGTACAGGAACAGTCCCAGGAAAGTTGAGTAATTTAGGGACTAAATACACCAGATGGGCCAGGTTTTGTGGTGAGAGATAAGGCTGTAAAGGTGTAGTAGGGGAATTGGATTGTAAAGAGCCTCCAGTTCCACATCCTGGAGGTTGATTCTTACCACTGTGGGGACTGCCCAAGAGCCATTGGGCAGGAAAAGGAGGCGATGGGAGTTTGTGTTTTTGGAATACAGGTGGCATGAGAGTGTGACAGTGTGGTACTACTATCTGGTACTACCCAGGTGGTACGAGGGTGTGGTACTGTCTGGAAACAAGATCCTGACCAGGACTGAGGAGCTGGAGTGAAAGGATGGACATGGAGGAGAAATGGCAGCTTGAGGATTCAAATAAGTGCTTTTATTTTGGTTTGCTTGTTTGGTTCTTTAACTTCAGTAGAGAACCGAGTGTGTTTGTTGGTCAGTGGAAATTTGCTGGTAAAGAGGGAAACTGTTTGACAGTATACAAACAATATAAAATATAAAGATCTGGAGAAGCAGGACATTCATTGCTTTGAAACTGTTGGGAGCAAGCAGAGAATTGGTGAAGTTTAAAGTTTTGAGAAGAAGGCAGCTTTTAACAGTGCTAGTCAATTGTGTCTGAACTGGTAGGGTCTTCTGCCAAGAAAGAGGGGTAAGTGGAGTGTGGGAGTAAGGATTGTGGGAAACATGAAGGAAAAAACTGCATGGAGAAGCCAGGTGTTGTAGCACACACCTGTAATCCCAATACTTTGTGAAGCTGAGGCAGGAGGATAGTTTGATCCTAGAAATTGGAGTCCAGCCTGGGCAACATAGCAAGGCCCCATCTCCACTGCATGGAGTGTAGATAATTGGGAATTAGTGAAAGGGAGTGAACCTGAGATGAATAAAAGAATTGACTGTGTATCCAGTATCTAACCACAGGTAGATATTATCAGCCTGCCCTACTGGCTAGTGAGATTCTGTATAGTTATCCCACAGTTTTCCATGATAGTGGAGAACATGTATAACATGAATAATTAAAATCTCCAGATGAGCTCTAAATCTCATTTTAGCAATAAGCTTCTATTGCAATAAAGTGTCTTAGTGTCTCCTGATGGAGTGCCAGAAGGATCTTTTTTGACTGTGTTATTCGTACATGTGGTTCTGTTAGAATGTGGAATACCTCTGGCCTCCACATTCTGAATTTCCTACTTATTGAAACTTAGACATATACCACAAGTATGAGACATACACCACAAGTGTGAGAACAGCTCAGCAGTCTTAGATATCTCAAAGACCCAAGGATTACTGATTGACTTAGTAAATAACTGTGTCCGGCCAAGGAAGCCTGATTGAGTCAAGAAATAGCTTTGAGTACTCTGTTAACTTGGTGAACAGGTGGACTCTGGAAGGGCTGAGTACATTCCGGAGTGGACAGGTTGGCACCAGGTAACAAAATGTAAAGGGCATATTCTCTTTCAGGTAGCAGTTCCACCCTGAAGAATTTGCTCTGCTAGAATGCAAGCTTTGAGGCTGCAGGGATCATGTCTTTGTTCTTGCTGAATCAGCAGCATCTAGCACAGTGCTGTACATTTGATATGTGCTTAATACATATTTGTTAAATATGTGATTGAAACACTCACAAAAGTGCAGAGATGCCATTCTCTACCCGGGTTCTCTGAGGTGCAGCCAGATGGTCTTTTGCCTCTGACCTCTGCTGTCTTTCCTTCTGCACTGCCTTTGCCCAGGCCACCGACCTCTTCATTCTTCCAGGTTCTTTTATGAGATACTTTCATATGATTATATTCCTTTTTTTTCCTAGTCATGTTGTCCATTTTTTGCTTATATTTTTGTTAATGTGATTCTTTAAATAATGCCTGTCTCTCTCATTAAGTGTGGGATAGTATCCACTCATTCTTATATCCCTAGAACAGGGCCTGGTAAAAAGCAGAGTACACACACACACACACACATGCACGCACACATTAGTGAATGAGACAGGGCTCGGTAGCTCACACCTGTAGTCCCAGCACTTTGGGAGGCTGAGGCAGGCGGATCGCTTGAGGCCAGGAATTTGAGACCAACCTTGCCAAGATGGTGAAACCCCATCTCTACTAAAAATAAAAAAAAAATTGGCCGGGTGTGGTGGTGCATGCCTATAATCCTAGCTACTTGGGAGGCTGAGGCAGGAGAATAGCTTGAACCTGGGAGGTGGAGGCTGCAGTGAACCCAGATTGCACTACAACACTCCAGCCTGGGCGACAGAGCAAGATCTTGTCTCAAAATCAAAAGACAAAACAATTAAACAGGTAAGTGAGATTTGGTACAGCATTGTTTATAATAGTGAAAATTTGGAAATGAGCCAAATGTCTATCAGTAAGGAAGTAAATTATAGTACAGCTACTCTTTGGAATTCTTTTCAGCTGAAATAAACAATGAAGTAGAACTATATGTCCTAATCTAGAAAGTAATGCATGATATATTAGGTCTTTTATAAAGCATGTTGCAAACTATCAGGTATAGTGTAATCCTGTTTTAATAACAATATATGCAAGAAAGAAACAACCTCAAAATGTATATGTTGTAAAAAATACTAGATGGATATAATAAACTCTTAATAGCAGTTTATTTCTGGGTTGTAGAATCAAGGATCAGTTTTTATTTTGTTTCCCATTTGTTTGAAAAAAACTCACTTTTTCCTGCTATAAATTGTATTCTCTACTCTTTTCACTTGTTCTTCCATCTATCCATCCGTCCATCCATCCATCCATTTATTCATTCATTCTTCATCCATTCATTCCAGATATTTAAGGAGCACCCATGTGCCATGCATTGTGCTAAGCAGTACATCTATAACTAACAGATAGGTTACTCTTGAATTGTCAACCTGCTAGCTGGGGTACAAGCAAGTCCATAGGCAATTTATAATACAGTGCAGTAAGTGTTACGGTAGGAGAAACTATAGCATACTCTGAACAGGCCTAGAGGGGAGGGACAGAGAGGCTCCTTAGGACTTATTATTTTTATTATTTTAGCTAAAGATGATATTTATTGAGTGTCTACTCTGTGAAAGCTTTGGGTTGATTTAAGCCCAGTCACTTTCGCCTAAGAGCCCAAAGGCTGTTGGAGAGGGATGATGGCAAGCTGGTAATGTATTATGCCTTTTATTAGCATTAAGTAACAGCAATGCACAGCATGTGGGATAATGACTTCAGATTGTAGAGAAAGAGGGAGAAAAGCCTGGATTATCCAGTGACAGAACAGTTGCCCTCTTGGTAATTAAGAATGGTTCTATTGTTTCTACAGATATTACTTGTCCATAGACTAAGGGTATGTGATAATTCTGAATAAATTTTATCATCCCACTTTCTTGGCTCTTCTTACAATTCACTTTATTTTAAATGAAGTATTTCTTGCATTGCTTTTTTTTTTTTTTTTTCTTCAGGGAAAGTCTTTTAAAAGTTAGTAAACAAAAGTTCACTAACTTTTGTTGTTGTTGATAATAGTAATTTCTGAACTAAAATAATGGGTTTGAATGACTGACGTGGGGGAACAGGGAGTGGGGCAGGGGAAGCCCCAGCGCCTTCCAGCCTCACATTGTGGCCCCTGGCCATCTTGGCACTTGCAGCAGCTGCTCAGATCCTGAGTGGCCTCTCTTCTCTCAAACGTACGTTTTTTTGGTGTTTCAGTTTGTAGACTATAAACCAGGAGCATAAGAAGGAGACAGTCTTAATGAGAATCTTAGGGGACACCCCCACCCGAAGTTTTGCCCGGGTCCTACTGTGGAGGCTCATCAGCCTGTGGCAGGAACCCAGTGCTGAAGGGCAAGCCGGGCGAGGGCAGGCCAGGGAGAAGCTGCATCCTGTGAAAGCAGAGGCCATTCCAGCATTGTGCTGCCCCTGGTAGCTTCACTGTGAGATTAAATTGAATTTGCCATTCGAAGTTGGCCAACTCTCACTCTTTTTTCTATAGCCCCGACAGTCCTTGCTGGTTACAAAAAGCCCTGGCTCCCTCACCGTGCTCTCAGCAAAGATTTAATAGCTGTGCTGTGCTGCAGCGAGGTTTCATGTTACTAAGACTTCATTATTATTACAAAACATTCAATAGAGCTTCATCATAAATAATTTTAAAACCCCTGACAAAGAAGATGAGCTGAGCACATTCTGTGATCCAGGAAACTGATTTTCCCCTGCATCATAGTCGTCTGTTAGCCTACTAATTCCCCAAACTCCATAATTAACAGTGGGCAGCTCTGTTCTGCAGAGAATTACCCTGGTTTGGCACGGGTGCCTCCTTTGTAATGGGGCAAAGGGGTGGGTTGGCAGGGTTCCTACCAGTCTCTCAAATAGGACTTAAGTGTGTTTCCCATTATAATTAAGTATCATTGTAATAACAGACATGGTTAGTCCTTAGTAGTGTAGATAACTTCTGGAGGACAAAACACAGCTGCCCATGCAATGTGTCATATGTTGTGATTTTCCTCTTTTATGACGAGTAGTAAAGGAACAGAAATAAGTATTTGAAGCTAGAAGGTGTCAGCTTGATCCACTATGTTTTGATGTGCATAGTAAATAATTAGGGGCGTGAAATGAATAAAAATGTTTGCAAAATTGAGCTAGTACCTTCATTGAGCTAATGGCTTGATAAAAAGAGGAATTTGAGGAGGAGCTGTTCTGTATTAAAATCTAGAAGAGATAAAATGTTGTTAGTGCATGTCCTTTGTTTGTATCCTGATTTGAACAAAGAAACAAGAAAAAAGAAAAGAAAGATAATTTTTAGGTAATCGGTGAAATTTGAATATGGACCAGGCTTGATACCAATAAATTATTCTTTCTTTTGTTAGGCATGACAGTGGCATTGTGGTGGTTTAAGAAAATGTCTTTCTATTTTATTGTTCATATTAAAGCAGGTAGGGATGAGGGACAGCTTTACGACAAATAGGACTTCCTCTGAAATACTTCAGCAAAACAGTTTTAAAACGTAGAATAAGTGAAGCAAATAGTGTAGTATGGTAAAATCTTAGTGATTTTTGAAAGGTTTATGGAAGTTTATTTTATAATTCTCCAAACTTTGATGTATGTTTGAAATTATTCCTGCTGAGTGTTTTAAAGTGACCGAGTTCTAGAAGGAAATAGCGACTGAAGTTTGTTAAGTAATTCACAAGTGTTCCAGTTTTGCTTCTTTTGTTTTAAGTTTCTACTTTTAAAAATGGAAATCGTGTATTAACTAGGTAAGTGCTAGTAAACTGCCCTCCTCCCCACAAGATTTGAAAGAAAATCTGTGAGTAGGTTTATATCCAGCATGTCTTCTACCACTTTGTAACTAAACGCAAAATTTTAGGTATTTTCTAATTTAGGAATTGTATTAGTCCATTTTCATGCTGCTGATAAAGACATACCCGAGACTGGGCAGTTCACAAAAGAAAGAGCTTTTGTTGGACTCAGTTCCACATGGCTGGGGAGGCCTCACAATTATGGTGGAAGGCAAGGAGTAGCAAGTCCTATCTTTCGTGGATGGCGGCAGGCAAAAGAGAACTTGTGCGGAGCAACTCCCATTTTTTAAAACGGTCGGATCTCATGAGACCCATTCACTATAATGAGAACAGCACTGGAAAGATCCACCCTCATACTTCAGTCATCTCCCACCAGGTCCCTCCTGCAACACGTGGGAATTATGGGAGCTACAAGATGAGATTTGGTTGGGACACCAAGCCAAACCGTATCAGGAATGTTCTGTTTGCGTTTTCCAGTCTGTTTCTTGTCATCTCTCACAAGGAGGAAGAGAGGGTATCAAGAGCTGTACTCCAACTTAAAGGCCATGTTGGACTCTTCTGAGGGCCTCAAACCCTGCAGACCAAGAGGAGGTTCTCTCTAGGGTGTCTCCACCTCCCTCCTCAGCTCTAAGGCTTCCTCTAACCATCTGTGTAATTAGAGTCAGTTCCCTCAATTAGCAGCAGGATAGTACAGAGCCTAACACTGCAGTCAGAGTCCCTTCACCAAGACTGGATCTCAGCACCACCACTGACTAGCTGTGATCTCGGGCAGATCACTTCCATTCTGTGTGCTTCATATTCTCCGCTATTAAAGGGGAATGATGAAAATAAATAGGTAAGTCACAGGGTGGGTATTAAATGAACTAATACCTGTGAAGCAATGACCAGAGTGCCTTGCACAGAGTTGATGTTTGCTGCCATTCTTTTTTTTTTTGAGATGGAGTCTCGCCCTGTCACCCAGGATGGAGTGCAGTGGCGTGGTCTTGGTTCACTGCAACTCTGCCTCCCGGGTTCATACCATTCTCCTGCCTCAGCCTCCCAAGTAGCTGGGACTACAGGTGGCCGCCACCACACCTGACTAATTTCTTTTTTATTTTTATTTATTTATTTATTAATTTTTAGTAGAAATGGGGTTTCACTATGTTAGCCAGGATGGTCTCAATCTCCTGACCTCGTGATCTGCCTGCCTTGGCCTCCCAAAGTGCTGAGATTACAGACGTGAGCGCCTGGCCGCTGCCATTCTTTTTTTAGTTGATTGTTATTTTACTTAAGAAAAAATATTTTATTGAGGTATAATTAACATTCTTCTTAAGTTTATTATATAAATAAACACTTCTGGAAAATAATGCTCTTGATCAATGAAAACAATAATAGTTATTTATTCTCACCATCTTATCACAAGCAAATTCATTAAAAAGTATTCTATTAAAGGCTGGGGGCAGTGGGTCACGCTTGTAATCCCAGCACTTTGGGAGGCTGAGGCGAACGGATCACAAGGTCAGGGGATCGAGACCATCCTGGCCAACATGGTGAAACCCTGTCTCTACTAAAAATACAAAAATTAGCTGGGCGTGGTGACGCGCACCTGTAGTTCCAGCTTCTCAGGAGACTGAGGCAGGAGAATTGGTTGAACCTAGGAGGCAGATGTTGCAGTGAGCCTAGATCGCGCCACTGCACTCCAGCCTGGCGACAGAGCAAGACCTTGTCTCCAAAAATGTATGTATATATTTTTTTCTATTAAATATATATATATAATATATATTCTATTAAAACAGTGTATTATTAGCAATACTGCTTCTTTTATGACTTAAATGAAACCTTTTAAAATTTAATTGTATTTTAGGAATACTGTAATACCCTTATCTGTGTAGTACAGATAACAGAGAAATAGCATGAAAGACATGGCATTCTGGAAAGAAGAGTTTACAAACCAGACATCTTGATTGGAATGCTAGCTTTGTTACTTATTTGCCATGTGAGATAATTTCTCTAGGCCACATTTTCCTCACCTCTAAAGTGGGGGACACTGGAAGAGCCCTGAAGTCCTCAAGCAGTGCCTGGTATGCCGGAGCCGTTCTGAAAACATATCAGAGAAAATGTATTTCAAGAGTTCAGCATGGTGTCCGCAGGTGAGAGTGGGGAGGAAAAAGGTGTCAGACAAGACTGGGGCTCCTGCGGGGAGAGCAGACTTCACCTCTGATGGATGCTGAGGCTGTGCCCTCTAATGGCTTAGTTGCAAGGACCTGATTTCCTTGAATTCTTCTTAAGATGCCAAGTAGACAAAAATCCATAAATTTACTTAAAGCTTGTACTTTAAGTACTTGTATGACCTACTAGTTCATCTGTTTTCCTTACAACTGAACTTTTCTTCATTGTTACCAGAAAGGGGTCCCCATCCAGACCCCAAGAGAGGGTTCTTGGAGCTCGAGCAAGAAGGAATTCAGAGTGAGTCCACAGAATAAAGAGAAAGCAAATTTATTAAGAAAGTAAAGGCATAAAGAATGGCTACTCCATAGGCAGAGCAGCAGCACGGGCTGCTCATCTGAGTATGCTTATAGTTGTTTCTTGATTCTATGCTAAACAAGGGGTGGATTGTTTGTGAGTTTTCTGGGAAAGGGGTGGGCAATTCCCAGAACTGAGGGGTTCTCCCCTTTTCAGACCATATAAGTTAACTTTTGGACGGAGCCATGGCATCTGTAAACTGTCATGATGCTGGTGGGAGTGTCTTTTAGCATGTTAATGTATGATAATTGAGCATTGAGGATGATCAGAGCTCAATTTCGTGGACATCGTAGTTTTGGTGGGTTTTGGCTGGCTTCTTTACCACAACCTGCTTTATCAACAAGGTCTTTATGACCTATATCTCGTGCTGACCTACTATCTCATCCTGTGACTTAGAATGTCTAATCTGGGAATGCAGCCCAGTAGGTCTCAGCCTCATTTTACCCAGCGACTTCAAGATGGAGTCTCTCTGGTTTAAAACCCTGTGGCATCATGACCCTGCTGGAGCTTTCCAAGCCTAGTAGATTATCCATAAAGTGAGCAGTTTACCCTTAGATAATTAGGTAATGGATGGAACAATAAAACCCTTTGACATTTTGATAGAGTTATCTTATCTACTACATTCAAATATGCATATATTCCACCTATTCTTTTTTAATTTTATTCCTATTCAAGAGGTGAAGGAAAAACTTTGAGGAGCCTCTTGTTTACAAAACATGACAAGGGATTTTCTTTCTTTTCAACGTATGTATTATTTACTAGTTTCCAAAAAGGACCATTCAGTGTTTTTAATCTCACAGATTCTTATCTGTGCCCTATAAATGAAGCTTTATTCCAGTGAGAATGAGTAGCATATGTTTGATTTCCACATCATTTATGCCACAGAATAAAGCCCAGGTCATGTTAATATTCAATAATGCTCTTCAGCTTCTATTTTTAACAAAACGTTGCTAATGACTATTGTTAAAGATCACTCGCAGCACCGAGGGCTTCACTTCACTGAACGGACTGTTTTTATGAAATTCACTCTTGTAAGATAGAACTTTATTTATATATTCTGAACACTGTTCATGTAAGTGGGCATTGACCTGGAAGAAACCAGTGTGCGTGTGATAGAAATCAGTATTGAACCTATGAGAAATCCAAGACAGTGTCCTTCTTTGTGTTTATTTTGTGTTTGATGATCAGTTGCAGTGGTTGTGGGCGGAGCTGGGAGCCTACTTAATGCATTTACATGGCATAAGGAGTGATAGGAGGTACATGTGAAGGGGAAAGAGCTGCAGAGGAGTGAGGAGGGTGGGTTCCACATTAGGGCTGGAAAGCCTCATGAAGGCAAAAGCAGGGGAGAGAGGCCTGAGTGTGACAGATAATGTTTCAGAAGAGCTCAGTGAACTCAAAATCCATATGCTAGGCTAGAGTTAAGAATCCCTAGATGCCACAGAAGGACAACTGAAACTAGAACCTAGTATGTTTTAAAATAATAATATAATTTGCTGCTCAAGACCTATTAGCAAACAAACAAAAAACCTGGGGGTTGCTTTCTGGTTATAGAATCTTGGCTTTTGAAAAAAGGCAGGGTTTGGTGAGATTAGTATTTAAAGGCTTATTTCTCATCTTGTTTCATGCCTGGGGCGATGACCTGGCTTCAAAGCTGTAGTTCAAAGGGGTTTGTCCACAAGTATCAGTTGCTTAGAGTCTAAAATGTACTTGAAGGGGAAAAAGAAAAAGCTGAGACACTAAAGGAATACATGCTAATGAAATCACACTGGAAGAGTGAACAGCAAGCACTGCACACAGTTGTCTGGTCTGTGTTATTGGTATGGAGGCCTTGCTAATGAGAACTAGTATGCCTTTCAAAGCTCTGACGTTACATATCCAATAGGGCAAGCAAAATGGGAAGACAACCTATACTTGGGGCAGTGAGTGGGCCTCAAAGAAATGGCAGAGGCGGGGCCCTGAGGCTGGGATGTTGATGAAGTCCTTGATGACAATCATATAATATATTCATATAAAGACAGAGCAATAGCAACATGTCCTTAGCCTTACAAAAGGAACTTAAACGTGAAGTTTTCTTCCAAATTATGTGGTGGCAAGGTCAGTAAATTGCTTTATTTTTAAGATGCAAAATTAAAATAACCATTTCCCGATCTCCTACTTCCTCCCCTCCCCCAAAAAAACCTATTTTAGGTAAAGGAAGTAATTCAACAAAAATATACAGAAACCCTTTAAACGTGCAGAGAAAAGATAAGAACTGCTGCTACAGAAGAGAGCAAGAGATGGAGAGAGAACGTGATGGGGCTGGCTACTGAGAATAGGCAAGAAAAGAATAATTTAGATGAGAATATGTATGAGGATATATAAATGCCTAAATGGATACAGTGAAAAATCAAAATAAGGAAAACTAAAGGTTCTCATTTTTGCTTAAGTGCTGACTTCAGTGTGTTTTATCTTTGAATATTATGTTAATGAATTAGAAAGTTAAGCTCTGAAACAAGGATACATAAAGTAAGAAACAGATGATGGAAATTTAAAACACTCCCTTGTTATACCATATCTTTTGCATTTCTTCCTTCTCCTACTCCTCCAGGAAGACAGGGTCTCACTAGCTTGCCCATGTTGGTTTAGAACTCCTGGCCTCAAGTGATTCTCCTGTCTTCGCCTCCCAAAGTACTGGGATTATAGCCATGAGCAACCGTGCGCCACCTATACTATGACTTTTGAATAAGATACTCCCATTTGACCAGTCTATGGGCAAATGATTGAAAACTGAGTATCCCGGTCATGTCTCCTCAATGCATTTTTGATGGAATTTTTGTTACTACAGCTATGCTGTGGTTTTTTTAGACGGAGTTTCACTCTTGTTGCCCAGCCTGGAGTGCAATGGTGCGATCTCGGTTCACTGCAACCTCCACCTACTGGGTTCAAGTGATTCTCCTGCCTCAGCCTCCTGCGTAGCTGGGATTACAGGCATGCACCACCATGCCCGGCTAATTTTGTATTTTTAGTAGAGACGGGGTTTCTCCGTGTTGGTCAGGCT
>NW_012102699.1:907231-910264 GCF_000951045.1 Mandrillus leucophaeus
CTAATTCCTGAGCTCAAGCAATCCTCCTGCCTTGGCCTCCCAAAGTGCTGGGATTACAGGTGTGAGCCCCCATGCCCAGCCTCAGGATTGAGGAATTTTTTGAAATGTTTAATTTGGTATGTATGGCATGACTAAGTAAAGTGAAGGAATCAAAAGTTGTTTTGAGGTGTATTTAAAAGATGATATATGGTGATTCAAAGGAAACTGGGCATTCAAGATGTAGAATGACAAAGGGGAGTTCAAGCTTATGGGAAGAATGAAAAATTTTTTGTCTTTCTGATTTGATTCTAAATGTCATGCTGAAAATGGAATCTCTTCCATGTCCTCTCCTCTACTCTGAGGGAGCAAGTGGCTTTAGTGCTTTGATGCGTCAGACACTCAAGGGACTTTGCTGAACTAGTTGTTAGTGAATAATCCAGAGGCTTCCATTCTGCTGCTCTGATTCACAGCAATGATTATTTTCCTCATCTTTCTCATAAACCTCACTTTTTTCCAAAAGCTGACACTCCTCTCAGCCAGTGTTCCACGTGAAGAATACACAGACTCAGTATGGATTTTTCAAGACTCAGAGTACTTTTTTTAAGGCAAGCAGAACTCCAACCTTAGGATAACCCAAAATAAGGTTTAAATGGTAAAGATTCATCTTGTCCTGAGGCATTAGGGGATTGTGACAATGAATAGACATTTTAAATATTTTCACTCTTATAGCAAGCCACTTTTCTCCTGCATTTACCCCACTCTACTCAGGAAAGTTGTTTAGTGAGCTATTACTGCTGTACTTTCCTATTTAGGTGTTTTCTCTTTGAACACTAATTTTGAAGGCCGAGAATTCCAGAAGTCGTTCAAGAATTAGTATTCTGAAATCTGTGTGGTAGCAGGAGGAATTATTGCCAGTGATCTGGAATGAGGATTCTCAAGTGTTTCAATCTTAGCACCTCTTTACACACTTAAAAAATTATCATAGATTCCAATTATGAGCTTTTACTTGTATTTATTTTATTTTAATGTCTATTGATATTTACGTTATTGGAAATTAAAATTGGGATTCCAGCAAAACAAGTGTGTGCAAACACCCATTCCATTAGCCATCAGAAGGATGGCATCATTGCATGTCTGGAAACCCCATTGCACAGTCATGAGACAATGTGAGCAGTAAAGGCACAAAATGTCTTAGTGTTAGTGTGAAAGTAATTAGGCCTCCCATACCCTCTTCAAGGGTCTTGGCAATCTCTAGGAGCATCCCAACTTTGAGAACTACTGATCTAGAATAATTGCTAAAAGAATTATTCATGTGCCAGTACTCGGCTCATAATGTCTTTAGTAAATATTTATTGAAAGGGTGTGGACAAAATGATAAAAGTAAGAGTGCAACAGAAGCCTTGGAGAATAATAGTATGTGTATATATGTATATTAAAAACTTATATGTAGCATGTTATATATTATACATTAATATGACATATATGATTTATACTTTTAATATTTATTTCTAAGAATATATGATAGAACAATAATATGAACATTCTACTTTAACTGGGGGGATTAGAAGATTAATATTCTCTGAATCACAAGCAGGGAGTGCTGGAAGTTCACTAATAGCGCACTCCAGCAAAATGCCCACAGTTTATCTGGTGTTCCTTACCTATGTCCATAGACACAAAACTACATATAGAACTGCAGAAACTCTTACTGTCTTTTGAGATAGAAATGTATGGAGTAAAGCAAGCAAATAGTAAAGCAAGCCTAATAGGCTGGGGCTTGGCCCTAAAAACTGTTTCCTTATTTTCTTTGATAAATGAAGGTAAAAGGAGTATTAAATCCATTTTGGGTTTAAAATTATAGACTAAAAGAATAGGTAAATTTGCTTTACTATCTTCACCCTGAAGTATATAAAACGAGTCTTCGGTTTTTAGTAACATTGAATGTATCTGCCATTGTTCAGGAATTGTGATTCATTAAATCATCAGTCAAAGCAAGCTCAGAGCTATTTCCCAAACATGGGAGACCCTGCTCAGCCTCTCTAAGCAACTACATATGTTATGTTATGTTATGTTATGTTATGTTATGTTATGTTATGTTATGTTATGTTATGTTATGTTATGTTAGAGACAGAGTCTCTCTGTGTCATCCAGGCTGAACTGCAGTGGCGCGAACTTGGCTCACTGCAACTTCCACCTTCCAGGTTCAAGCGATTCTCCTGCCTCAGCCTCCGAAGTAGCTGGGAGTATAGGCACCGGGCACCATGCCCAGCTATTTTTTTGTTTGTTTGTTTGCTTTAGTAGAGATGGGGTTTCACTATGTTGGCCAAGCTGGTCTTGAACTCCTGACCTTGTGATCCCCCTGCCTCAGCCTCCCAAAGTGCTGGGATTACTGGCATAAGCCACCATGCTGGGCCCCATATTTTATTTTTTTGAATGGCTAACGTGCTAAGCGCTATCCATAGCTTGAGCCAGATAGTTAAAAGGTTCATGGGCTGGTAGCTTTTCTTTACAGTGTTTTTTTGTTTATTTGTTTGATTGCTTTTATTGTTGTGATTGTACAGCCAAAGATGATATTCAGTTCACAATAAAGTTTATTTTACATCGTTTACTCTTTCATTTGTCTTGTAAATACTGTATTGTCAGATAATAGAAATTTGACTGTCCTACTAACCAAAATATTTCCTGCTAACTAGGTGCCTTTGTTTTAATCCAATAGAATCCTCTTTTTTAAAAAAATCAGAGCTCATTCCAGGAGTCTGTGGGGCATTCTTTTTGAACTATAGCTCCCACTTTCTGGGGAGAAATGGTTGGAACACTAGAGATTAACCACTAAGATGCTTTTTTTTTTTTTTCTTGAAGAGCATAGTCACTGCTCTAAACTTAAGAAATCAATTTAATAAATCAATTTAATAGAATTGTGTAAATATATTTTCTGACAGATTTCTCCAGATTTGTTTAATTTTACAAGTTAAAAAATGGCTGTGACCGGGCGTGGTGGCTCACACCTGTAACCCCAGCACTTTGGGAAGCCAAGGCAGGTGGATCACCTGAGGT
>NW_012102699.1:912528-913738 GCF_000951045.1 Mandrillus leucophaeus
CTGGGTTCAAGTGATTCTCCTGCCTCAGCCTCCTGCGTAGCTGGGATTACAGGCATGCACCACCATGCCCGGCTAATTTTGTATTTTTAGTAGAGACGGGGTTTCTCCGTGTTGGTCAGGCTAATCTCAAACTCCCAACCTCAGGTGGTCCTCCCACCTCGGCCTCCCAAAGTGCTAGGATTACAGGCATGAGCCACTGTGCCTGGCCTTGCAGTGCTGTTTTATGACATGTTTCTAATTCTGACATTTCTATGCCCCCTCTATTTTCAGGATGAAATAAGAACATTTAGAAAATGACTGCTACTAAAGCTTTCTTAGGCACAGCTTAAGTGATGCCAGATGGCTTTGATAAATTTATGAAATCTTTCAGTCGAACTCTCAAGTTCTTTAGGGGTCTGAAAGAAGTACTATGGAGGATTCTCGGAGTATGGTATGCCTACCCAAATAACCAATACAAAGAAATGCGCAAATCGACAATTACATTGGGAACAGAGTTAAGACACATTATAACTAACATAAATTATTTGAAAATTTAAACTAATTTTTTTAATAAAGTAGAAAACCTACAAACCCATGTCTGTTTGGAGGATTAGTTACTATGTGTTTTGTAAGCAAGTAGATAAAAGGGACAACTAATTTGTAGTTTTACTTGTTTTTAGTATGCATGCTTTGTAATGTCTGCATGTAAAATTAATACAATTTGACTTTGACAAACATTTCTGATAACTGGAAAGATCAAAGCAAACGCTTCATTTGGGATGAAATGTCAGTTTATTAAAATTTCTAGGCCATGATAATTTAAGAGTTTGGGGAAAAAACACAAAAGAACAGGTATAAAGATAGTTGTGCATTTGGTTAGAAATAAGCAGTGACATATTTTGACAAAGAGAAGCAAACTAATTGAATGCAGTGGACAGGACTCGTTAGAGACTGTGATAATAAAGGGAAGAGAAAAAGCAAGAAACATTTCTGCCTGATATCAAGGACTTAACACAGACAGCAAATTGGAAATGAACTTGCCGCAGCACTGGGGATCTGGATCAACATGTGTCCAATAAGCATTGGATAGTTGATCCTTCTTTGAGAATATTCTGAAAACCCTGCAATTTACAGACAAAAGCAAGATACTAGAAACAGATCAGAAATGAATAAACATCATAATGAGACATTAAACGGATGAAGGATTTTTTTTTTCTTTTTTTTTTTTTTT
>NW_012102699.1:918009-928993 GCF_000951045.1 Mandrillus leucophaeus
AAAAAAAAAAAAAAAAAAAAAAGGCCCTGCCTTTCTTTTTAAATGCTGGGGAGACTGTATTAGAACATTTTAATAGATCACTAAATTATATTAGAATTTTAAACCTTAAGGGGAAGGCTTTTATTTTAATATCAGCGTTTATTGAATTTGAATGTAGTTTCACCAAAAGACAAATTTTTCACGTTGATAATAACACTTCCTTTTTTTTTTGGTTCTTGTCCTTGTTCTTTCTCTTCCTAGTTTTCTCTTTCATTTTCATTAACATAAAGAAGTTTTAGGAAAGTGTAAGTTGTCCAAAATTATGAGTGATTTTTAGTTAATTCGGAAAGAGGCTTTTCTTTCCATCCCTACTGAGACAGTAACCTCAGATTTGGGGCCTGGTGTTTCAAAATCATAAAAACAAGGGATTGTTTTTGTGGGCTATAAATGTAGAATGCTGTAGCTACTGGGAAAGTTAAACAGAAATCCCATTTATACTTTTTTTTTGTCTTTTCTCCCTTTCTGAACTCAGTTGCTAAAGCACAGTTAACTCTCAGAGAGTTGTGCTGGACAGGGATGACCCTGTTGCTGTGTGTTTGCTTTTTTCTCCCCTTAACAAACAGAAAATAGTTCATTAAAATCTACTGGACCCTCACTTTTCGGCAGAGCTCACTTAGAATTCCAGTTTGTTCGTGGGGTTTTGCCTACATCCTAATTTTCACCTGGCTATGTACTTGGCTGGGCTCAGTCTTCCCTAGCTCCTTGAGCTTGCTGACTTCCTGAGCTTGAGTAGAGTTACACTTCCGTCAGGGTACTCCTGCGTGATGAGGCACTGGGAGGTTCCGAAAAAGACCACGACTTTGGGCACATTTCTTCATCGCCCTTACCTTTGGTTTTCTTAGCTATAAAATGATGATGTGGGACAAATATCTGTAAAACCCATCCCAGCTCTGTTATTACTGTAACCGTAATAGTCCCTCACTTTGGACGGCTTGGTATAGGCTAGGAATCTGTGTAGCCTTATTTAGTCTTTAGAAACCCAGCAGGTGGGTTCCATTATTTTCTCCATTTTACAGATAAAACTTTGAGAAATGGGTGTATTTCCCCCAAGATCACAAAGCTACAAAGGAGAGTAGTACTTTCTTTTCAAAATCTCCCTCTCTGAACTCTGACACCTACTACAAGCGATTGCTGATTCTCGACCAGTTTCTTAACTCACAGTGCTCTTGGGGCATTGACCTCTCCCAGGTAAAAGGAGATATTTATAGTTAGGGGAATGCTGATTGAAATTTAGACTATGATGGGGTGGATGGGTGTACTGAGATGCAAACTATACTTCACGAGCGAACAGCCACAGCCTGTTCTGCTCAGGAAAGAAACCTTATTAGAGCAGCCACCAATGATGACAACAGGTATAGGTGTAGTTTTAGCTTCAGTTTGAGGGGGGTGGGGTGGAGAACTTATTCTCCAGGCATCTCTGGCTTTGCAGCTAGGATTCCTGGCTCAGATTCCTAACTCCTTACTCACCATTATGGGAAGTTGCACTTTTGTTGCAGCTTGCTTCGTTCATTGTTTTCTTTCAAGCTTTAAAAATTTTTCCCGCTTGAAATAAGCCTTCTTTTGGTTTCCTAATAATCATTTGCCTTTTCTCTTCCTCTGAAATGTAGCAGAACAGAGAAGTCAGGCAAAATGGCCAGCAGACCGATTAGAGACAACTGGCACATAGTGGTCCTCAAGGCAGCTGGCTCAGCAGGCAGATTGGATTAGAACAAGCCTTCACACCCCCACAGGGGCTTGCCAGAAGCAAGTGCTGGAGGAGAGGAGTCACCTACACAGCTTCACAGAGAATCTTTTTTCCCCTCCCAGTTCCAACCCTGAAAGTGTTTCTAAAGCTACAGAAATGCTAGTAGCTCTGAGCATCTTCTTGGGCTGGCTGTTTCTTTTTGTCAGTTGTTGCATTATTTGCTTCTCACCCAGAGCAGCCACCCATCCTGAGATTTTATCTGCAGTTAGAGAATTCTCCCTCCATTTCTGTTTTGAGAGCATACTTGTTGGTCAAAGACATCCTCTTGTCTTCAGTTAAACCTGTTTTTCTGAAATACCAAAATCTTGAGAAGAATTTGAAAGCCCATGATAGTATTAAATAAACTTGGCAGTTTCTATTGGATGAATTATCAAAACTACTTTGGTGGGGAATGGACAGGGAGCAGGAACTAGACAGTTTGGATTTGGAGTAAGTGGAGGAAGGAAAGATAGGGTGTGACCACATGGAACAGAGCACATTTTCCTAGAGATCAAAAACTCTGATTGTACCCTGGTTCACAGACTCAGTGCAGAAGCGGGTATATTAAAACCCAAGCCTTATAGTAGACACTGGGAATGCCAAAAGTGAGGAGGGTGGGTGCGGGGCAAGGGTTGAAAAATTACCTATAGATTCAATGTTCACTAGTTAGGGAATGGATACACTAGAAGCCCGATCCCCGCCAGTGTGCCATATACCCATGTAAAAACATGCACATGTACTCCCTGAGACTAAAATTAAAACAACAACAACACAGAACTAAGGCTTGGAAGAAAAAAAAATAAAACTACCCCCTTCTTTCTCTATAAGAAGCAACCACTGTTCCTCAGCCTACATAGAAAAGCAGTCTGTTCTGATTCATGGTTTCTTTTCTCTAAATCAGGCAATGAGAATGAAGGTGCATGAGGTGTCTGGATGTTTTCGATGCTGCTGTCACCATCTGGAGACTCCCATATAGGGCCCAGTGTCACTTCCCTGGCTGCTGGCGGGGGCTATGCTAGCTGGGGACACACTGTGGAGAGAGTCAGGGTAAAGACTGTTATTTACGGAGAGAAATGGAGAGTTGGGACATCAGTTATATTTCAGTTCACCGCTGGAACACGTCCCTACTTAAACTTCCAACGACTGTGTTTTTCCCAGTGACTTAAACAGTTTCTTTCACTAATCACATCTGTTCTCTTGTAAGATGGTTTCTAGGGTTAGTAAGCTGTGAACTGAAGTGTTTACATTTTGATTTTAAGAATTTGATTTTTTTCTCAGAAGGGAGCTAACTCTGTTTGACATGGCTTTGATATATGTGTATGGTAACAACAATAGACTTATTGGTATGGCAATCATGGGAATAAGTTAAGTGCTCAGATAGTTTCACTCAGAATCAGTAACATATTCCTGTGTATCTCATCTGCACAAGGGCACTTTAAAAATAGTTTATTACAAAAATAATTTAGAAAACATAGACAAGTGAAAAAGAAAAAAAAATCCCATCAAGTGTCATTTCTTGATAGGCTTATGAATACTTCTAAAATAGTGTCTTTCTAGTTTTTTTTTCCTGTGCTTTTTTTTCTGTCTCACCAAAAATTGGATCTCAGTACATCATTTTCATGAGCCTCGTAGTGAATACCTTTCCATGTCATTTGGCCGTCTTCTGTAGCCCTGTGTTAGTGACTGTGGACTTTCCCATTGTATATCTTTAAACAGCTTTCATAGTCAACCCAGGTTGTTGGACATTTGGATTACCTCTGGTTGTTCACTGGTATAAGCAGTAATGCAGTGGAATTCTTGAAAACCTTTTATCTTGCTTGTTTGCAACCTGTAGTTAAATTCCTAGAAGTGTAATTTTCTGGGTCAAAGGTTTTGCCAAACTGCTGTCCAGATGGCTTATTTTTTTAAGATTCTGGGTTCAATTTGGGTTATTTAAATACAAGATCTGGAACAGTAATTCTCATCTCCCATTTTATGTACCACTTTTCCTATGTTTGGGGAAAGGGAAAGGACCTCAGATCAACTCATATATCAGCAGGGTCTTCTGGTTTTCATAGAATTATGTATAAAGCTATTACCATAAACTCATACTGCCATTTTTTTGTTTGTTTTTTGTTTGTTTGTTTGAGGGAGAGGGAGTCTCGCTCTGTCTACCAGGCTGGAGTGCAGTGGCTCGATCTCAGCTCACTGCAACCTCCGCCTCCCGGGTTTAAGCAGTTCTCCTGCCGCAGCCTCCCAAGTAACTGGGACTACAGGCATCCGCCACCATGCCCAGATAATTTTTGTATTTTTAGTAGAGACGGGGTTTTACCATGTTGACCGGGATGGTCTCGAACTCCTGACCTCAAGTGATCTGCCCGCCTTAGCCTCCCAAAGTACTGGGATTATGGGTGTGGGCCACCATGCCTGGCCCATGGTGCCATTTAAAAGAATTCTTGGCAACTGATTCAGTCAGCAGCAGTTTTCAGACTTTGATCCTCTGTACACCTTTGGTTAATACCCATAAAAACTCAATGAAGGACCAGAATTGGGCAGAACACAGGTTGACTGAAAGGGTCAACCAGCTGTTCTGTTAAAAAATAATCAGCCAGCCAGGCATAGTGGCTCATGCCTGTAATCCCAGTGCTTCGGGAGGCCAAGGTTGAGGGACAGACTGAAGTCAGGAGTTTGAGGCCAGCCTGGGCAACATACTATAGCAAACCCCTGTCTCTATAAAGAACAGAACAATTAGCTGAGCATAATGGCATGTGCCTGTAGTCCCAGCTACTTGGGAGTCTGAGGTGGTAGGATCACTCAAGCCCAGGAGTTCAAGACTGCAGTGAGCTATGATAGCTCGCTGTACTCCAGTATGGGCAACAGAGCAAGACCTTGCTTTTAAAATAATAATGATAATATTCAACCAATGGGACACTTTTCATTCGTTCACCAATGAGCTTTTGGCCCTGGCCATGTGCCAGGCAGTGTTCGGGGTGCTTGGGATACGTCAGTGAACAAACCAGACAGTGGCTGCCTGCCCTTGTGCAACTGACATTGTAATGTGTGTCTGTGTAGATGTGAATATATTGCCCCGGGGCAGGGAGGGGCTGCATAAAATAAATGATAAATATAATTTGTGTAGTATGTTAGAAAAAGGTCTATATTATGGGAACAAAATAGATAGCAGTGTCAGGGGCTTGGGACATATACAGAATGAAGTAAGATTTCAGCCTCACTGAGATACTAGCATGTGGGCCAAGACTTCCAGTAGGTAGAGAGGGAGCATACTAACTCATATGGTGAGCCTGGCAGGGACGTGCTATGGTCCAGAACTTCAAGGTCTTCAAGCTATTTTTGCACACCCATAAGCATAAGCCCCAGAAATATTCAGTCCCAGTTCCTTCATTGCTCATGGTCCTCTAAAGCACTGTCTTCAGCCTCAAACCTGTCATGCAGGGACAGACCTTGGGAAGCATGTCCTTTTCATGCAGTGAAAAGTGCAAAACACACTCCAGGCATAACCTGTATCAACAGGGGCAAACTAACAGAAAATGAATTGGTTCCAGAAGGAACAAAACATACTTTGTGATGACTGAAAATTGTTTTTCACACTTAGCTAAATAGAATTTGAGATGTGGGGTGCCATGTGCAATTAATGAAGTAGGCTTTCTCAAATGAAAATATGCCATCCTGGGCAATATAATGAGACCCTGTCTCAAAAAAAAAAAAAAAAAAATCATCCTGGTGTGGAGCACATATCTGTAGTCCCAGCCATTCAGGAGGCTGAGGTGGTAGGGTCGCTTGATCTCAGGAGTTCAAGGCTAAAGTGAACTAGGATCACAACACTGCACTCCACCCTTCCAGTTTGGGTGACAGAGTGAGACTGTTTCCAAAAAAGAAAAGAAAATATGGTCCAGCAAGATACCTTGACTTACTGGCTGTCTTACCTGTGTGAGAAAAGGTATAAATAATTCCACTGGAGAGTGGAACTACAAACATTGTTACAAATTCCTAAATGCTAAAGGATCAGACAGGACATGTTTCTGAACTCTCTCCTTTTTTATGGTGGGGAAACTAAGGCCCAGGCAGTTTAGTGAACAGTTCAGCTGTTTCTCACACCAGGTCCCTCCTGGGGCCATGGTGTTGCCATCAAGCTTCCTTGTTCATTAGAAGAGCTGATTGATTAATACTTTTCTAAATACCATCAGTTATAAGATAATTTCCTATCACCTTTCTTTGATGTGATAATTGACTTTCTGCTCACTAATGTGCTGTGTGGCATGCTTGGACACTAAACAAATTACTGAACTTTGTAATTTTCTTGAAGGAAATGTGATGCACACATAATGAAAACCAGACAGGGACTGTAAAATAGAGCTAACTGGGATTTTCAAGCCTCGCCACATTTCAGAACCAAAAGGGCAGAATTTACCTTTAACCTCAGTGAACTGGTTAGGTGAGATTTTTCAGATATGGTCGGTTTTGTTTCTAGCCACAATCTAAGTCTTTCTGTTGAATCTCACTGTATCATATCTGCCTCTGAAGGGGCTACTTTGCAATTCTTTGCAAAGGCATTAAGTATAATTTTAAAAATATGTTAGGCCTTATTCACAAATATCCATTAGATATCAAGTGATTGTCAAGAAAATAATCAACAAAAGTAGAAGATATGCCCTTATAGTAAGTCTGGACAGATATTACTCATACATCCAGTAAGAAAAATCCAGCATCGGCTGGGCTTGGTGGCTCATGCCTGTAATCCCAGCACTTTGGGAAGCCAAGGTAGGCAGATCACTTGAGGTCAGGAGTTCGAGGCCAACATGGTGAAACCCCGTCTCTACTAAAAATACAAAGCCAGACGTGGTGGTGGGTGCCTCTAATCCCAGCTACACTGGAGGCTGGGGCAGGAGAATCACTTGAACCCGGGAGACAGAGGTTGCTTAGATGGCACCACTGCACTCCAGCCTGGGCGACAGAGCAAAGACTCCATCTCAAACAAGAAAAAAATTAAAAAAGAAAAATCCAGCATCCAGTAAGAACAATTTCAGGGTGACAGACAATTTTTTAAAAATAGTCCTTTTTAAAATTATAATTAAAACTAGTCTTTTCCTGTATTTTTTTCTATTTTTCAGATGCTCTTAGTTCGTTATTACTTTCCATTCTCATCATTATCCTTATCTTATTTTTTTTATTTTTTGGTTTTTTAAATTTGTTTATTTTGTTTTTTTGAGACACAGTCTTGCTCTGTCACCCAGGCTGGAGTGCAGTGGTACAATCTCGGCTCACTGCAACTTCCTCCTCCTGGGTTCAAGCGATTCTCTTGCCTCAGCCTCTTGAGTGCCACCACACTCGCTAATTTTTGTATTTTGGGTAGAGACGGGGTTTCATCATGTAGGCTAGGCTGGTCTCGAACTCCTGACCTCAAGTGATCCACCCACCTTGGCCTCTCAAAGTGCTGGGATTACAGTTGTGAGCCACCCTGCCTGGCCATTTTCTTCATCTTATCCCAAATATCTTACCTTTAAAATGTCTGTCTCAAATATTTAGTTTAAAAGCACCAAAACACATCTTAATTTTTACCCTCTTTTTTTTTCATGAACCTTATTACCCGAATTTCTTTAAATCAAATAATTAGAGGTTGAAAATGCACCAACATATTAGGTGCATTTTATGGCCCAGGAAGTGCATTGGCATTTTATATACAATGCATTCAATTTCAAAAATCGTGCTTATTAGGTGTTACTAGGTGATATGATCATCTTAGAGATGAAGAATCCAGCCCAAGAAGATGAAATTGCCCAAGTCACAGATGTGTAAGGCACAGAGGTGGCACGTAAACCTTGGCAATTTTGAATTCAATCCTTTCTCCTCCCCTTTCTGCCATTACCCTGGGCCATTTTCCCTAAACTGAGTTTTAAATTTTTGAGTTGGATTTTAGGTTTTTTGTGTTTGGAAGGGTTCCCCCCCGCCAAAAAAAAAGACACCAAATGCCTTTTCCACTTCTTTGCGTAACTCCTACCAGAGAGCCATCTCATATTCCTGGGAACTGGCAGTCAAGGTAGAGACTAAACAAAAACAGTAATTCATTCAACAATTACTTGTTGAACATAATGCAACTAAAAACTCTGCCAGTTGCCAGCAGTATGAGACCTATCGTGTTCTATCTTCATGGAGCACTCAGGCTAGTGGGAAAGAGGGACATGGTAATTGAAAGTGTGGTGGACAGTTCAAAGGGGAAGTAAATGGTGTTAGGAAAGAGGGCTAGACATTAAGTTTTAGTCAGTGGAGTGGACTGAAAATGGATTGGGCATTCGGGAATGGAAGTAGTTGGGGCAAACTTGTTGGAGGTACTAGAACTTGAACGGCAGGGCCATCAATAATTACAATAACAGAGAAATGAGCATTGCAGATGGGGCTGCATTGTTTGCCATGCAATTTAAACCTATTTTCTCCTGCCCTTGTCTCATAAAAGTGGGTCATTCCTGTTAGCCAAGAAGAGATTATACTATTCAATCAAAATCTTTTGAATTTGTTATTTTAAGTACAGAATGGGATCATATACTTGTATGTGAAAATCAGTAATTGTAAGTAGGTTATAGTAATTGTTTTCATACTCCTCCTCAAATAAAAAGCATAATTTGGTGGAAGATATACATTTATTACCCACCTATATTTTTTCCCTAATTTGAAAAATAAATACAAGAGTCTCAATAAATGTGCAGAATCCGTGTTTGAAAATATGTGAACTTGTCTGTCAGCAATTCAGCTTCGATTTTCAAGTGTTCTTGAAAAAAGCTGATAAGTTTTTACCTATTCTCATCATTACATGGGGTGGTGAAGAAGCTATTTCTGTCTCTGAGACTATTGTACTTAGTATTTATAATGCTAATACAAAGTTCATGAAAACCAATAATACCCTTATAATGATAGTTTCTATGACATGGAATAGGGAATATAAACAAATTATATGAGTACGGAATCTTTGACTATTCTTTGGGGAGAGTTGGTTTACAAGACAAGCATTGGAGGCATTATTAGGTGTAGAAAAATGTGACAGAGTAATTGCAGTTACCCATTCATTCGTAGGACTTTCTAATCATTCTTGGGAACATCCCTATTGAAAATGGATAGTCTCAAATGATTCCAAGTATGAGTTTTTTGGTTACTGTGTTGAAAATCTAGTTGAATGATTTGTTGTATTACATTTAATTGATGATAATAATAGATATGGCCATCTGTTTTAACTGATTTTTCCTCAGTTACTCTGTGTGGAGAATTTTGACCTTTTAAGGTTCTATTTTGTGGCTAAGAGGTAATGAAAGTCAAATTGAGACTATTGCTGTTGTAGATAGCTCACACTCCTACAGCTCTCCACAGTTTTTAAATGCTTTCTCAGAGGCTGGAGTTGAAGCCAGCTCACTGATTTATTACTGAGTGACCTGGGGCAAGTCCCACTTTCTTCTTTTGTAAGTAGGGATCCTAATAATACTTACCATATAGGGTTATTGAGAGGCTCAAAGAGATAAGGATCAAATGAGAATTAATGTCCAGTGCTTAGCATAATGCCTAGCACCTAGGAAGCAAATCCCTTAATAAACAGTGGCTAAAAACAGTGGGTTTAGGGCGATCCTGTGAAGGAGATATGTTTGCTTATCTTCATTTGAGGGTTAAAACAGCAGCAACAACAATTATAATAGGTCCCTTTCATCCAGCAGGTAAAGTGCTAAGTGCTCCATGTACATTACTGTATTTCATTTGCTCTCTACAACTACTGTAAAAAGGAAATTTGTTGTCATTCAGTGGAATAGAGTGATTAAGCAACTTGCCTAAACTCCCCCAGACAGGGATGCGGTTGGTGCTAGAAAGTTAACCCAGGTCTGGCTGACAAGGCCTCGTTCTCCATCAGCCAGTCAAAGGAACAGGAGCCCTGCATCCTGTCCTGCTCAGTAGGGGAGGAAAGGAGACAACTCCTCCTGGGAATCTAGAGGAATTTGTGTTCTCTGCCTGAGCTGGCTTGGGGCCAACTTTGTGGAATCCTGGTGCCAGTTCTTTTTCTGTTTCAGGGGCTTTAAAAAAAAAAAATCAATAGTTACATTTTATGTTTACCAATAGAATTATATAGCAAATGATATTTTTTTTAAAGCCATAATATCAAGTGTCTTTTTAAAATATAAGGTAAATAATAATCCTCATGGTATGCAGATGTAGCAGAAAATTGTGCAGGCGGTATGTGGGCAACTGGATTTTGGGAAATGCTGCTGCATGTCGTGCACCTCTCCATATGTAGGTTTTTCCTCTTTATTTTCTCCCTCTTTTCAGCAAAACTCTCCCCTCTACTTTCCCACTGAAAAATAGCAATGGTGAGTTAAACTAGTTAGTCTGATCATGGTGTGGACAATGGGTGGGTTAAGATTCTTACTTCATTTGATTTGTCCATCAAGGCCTTCTTGTTATGTCACTGACTTTGAGTGATTCCCATTGGGTGCATGATTGAAGTATAAAGGGATGCCTTTAGCATTGTGGCTTCTGTGATTCTCCTAATTTCCAGGAAAAGGGCGACGAACTCATGAGCTCAAATTCTGAAGCTCTTTAGTGGCATTAAACCTGGCTCTGATCTATGAAAGTGGACATTCCCAAGGCGTTTTTCCCATTCCTGAGAGCTCCGTGGAGATCATATTTGCGGGAAGCAAATCCATAAAGTCATTAGCAGATAAGTAGATGGACCTGCCTGTGGTGAACACCCAGGCTTTCAACCTAATAGTTTGCTGGCCTGGCTCATGGTTCCTGCTGAAAATCTTTGGGGATAATTGGCACAGCTGACTGTTGCTGAGCCAGGTAAAAAGTTAAATTATATTTATGTTTACACTTATTCCAATGGCAAATATATGGACTCATGTAACTTCTTGCCTTTGACTAAAGAGGTTTATTTAGTTTGTGTAAAGGATTTAATTTCTTAAAAAATTGTGGTGTTTAATTTCATTCTAGTAGTTCTAAGATGCAGGGTAACCAGCATCTTTAGATTTGAGGAGTATGAAGGAAGTTAGTTATCAGAAGCAATGATGAAGTCATCTCTGACATTCTCCTTTGCATTTAGCGTGCTGTTTGCTCAAGCCTAACCAGAGAATTTGGTTTTCAGAATCTTAGTGGGTCAAATAAATTACACTGAACCAGATAGAGGTGGGAGGGTTCTTCACTATCTCATCACCACCCCCAACCACTTCCACTTGGTCATGACCTTTCCTTCAT
>NW_012102699.1:929043-933294 GCF_000951045.1 Mandrillus leucophaeus
CTACTGTAAAAAGGAAATTTGTTGTCATTCAGTGGAATAGAGTGATTAAGCAACTTGCCTAAACTCCCCCAGACAGGGATGCGGTTGGTGCTAGAAAGTTAACCCAGGTCTGGCTGACAAGGCCTCGTTCTCCATCAGCCAGTCAAAGGAACAGGAGCCCTGCATCCTGTCCTGCTCAGTAGGGGAGGAAAGGAGACAACTCCTCCTGGGAATCTAGAGGAATTTGTGTTCTCTGCCTGAGCTGGCTTGGGGCCAACTTTGTGGAATCCTGGTGCCAGTTCTTTTTCTGTTTCAGGGGCTTTAAAAAAAAAAAATCAATAGTTACATTTTATGTTTACCAATAGAATTATATAGCAAATGATATTTTTTTTAAAGCCATAATATCAAGTGTCTTTTAAAAATATAAGGTAAATAATAATCCTCATGGTATGCAGATGTAGCAGAAAATTGTGCAGGCGGTATGTGGGCAACTGGATTTTGGGAAATGCTGCTGCATGTCGTGCACCTCTCCATATGTAGGTTTTTCCTCTTTATTTTCTCCCTCTTTTCAGCAAAACTCTCCCCTCTACTTTCCCACTGAAAAATAGCAATGGTGAGTTAAACTAGTTAGTCTGATCATGGTGTGGACAATGGGTGGGTTAAGATTCTTACTTCATTTGATTTGTCCATCAAGGCCTTCTTGTTATGTCACTGACTTTGAGTGATTCCCATTGGGTGCATGATTGAAGTATAAAGGGATGCCTTTAGCATTGTGGCTTCTGTGATTCTCCTAATTTCCAGGAAAAGGGCGACGAACTCATGAGCTCAAATTCTGAAGCTCTTTAGTGGCATTAAACCTGGCTCTGATCTATGAAAGTGGACATTCCCAAGGCGTTTTTCCCATTCCTGAGAGCTCCGTGGAGATCATATTTGCGGGAAGCAAATCCATAAAGTCATTAGCAGATAAGTAGATGGACCTGCCTGTGGTGAACACCCAGGCTTTCAACCTAATAGTTTGCTGGCCTGGCTCATGGTTCCTGCTGAAAATCTTTGGGGATAATTGGCACAGCTGACTGTTGCTGAGCCAGGTAAAAAGTTAAATTATATTTATGTTTACACTTATTCCAATGGCAAATATATGGACTCATGTAACTTCTTGCCTTTGACTAAAGAGGTTTATTTAGTTTGTGTAAAGGATTTAATTTCTTAAAAAATTGTGGTGTTTAATTTCATTCTAGTAGTTCTAAGATGCAGGGTAACCAGCATCTTTAGATTTGAGGAGTATGAAGGAAGTTAGTTATCAGAAGCAATGATGAAGTCATCTCTGACATTCTCCTTTGCATTTAGCGTGCTGTTTGCTCAAGCCTAACCAGAGAATTTGGTTTTCAGAATCTTAGTGGGTCAAATAAATTACACTGAACCAGATAGAGGTGGGAGGGTTCTTCACTATCTCATCACCACCCCCAACCACTTCCACTTGGTCATGACCTTTCCTTCATGACCTTTCCTTCATCTGAGAGGGTTATTTTAAACTTTAGGTAAAAATGTGTGAGGTGGCTCACATGTGTAATCCTAGCACTTTAGGTGGCCAAGGCAGGAACATTGTTTGAGTGCAGGAATTCAAGCCTAGCCTGTCCAACATGGCGAAACCTCTACTAAAAATTCAAAAAATTAGGCATGGTGGCACACACCTGTATTCCCAGCTACTTGGGAGGCTGTGGTGGGAGAATCACTTAAGCCTGGGTGGTGGAGGTTGCGGTGAGCCAAGATCGCGCCATGGCACTCCAACCTAGATGACAGAGTGAGACCGTGTCTCAGAAAAAGAAAAAAAACTTTAGTTGAGTTGCTTAGCTTAGTCATCCCGAATGTAAGTAGACATGGCAGCTTCCAGAATTCAAGGGACTTTGAGGGACATGGGGAAGGATTGTTGCCCCAAATTCTGTCTCCAGACTCCTTGAAATGACCAGTTCCTTTCTTTTGAAGCTCCTGGTATCTAATTTTATCAGCAAATTCTTAGGCTAGTGGGTTATAATAGAACAGATTGAGATGGGGTGGGAGATACAAGGATGTGGAAGGAAGAATATCTTGGAACGTGGGCCAGTGCCCCAAGAGTTCATGCCTAGGCCGGAAATAGGTAGGAGATTCCACAGAAGACAAGTGGGACCAGGAGGAAAGACTCGTGTGCCTTTTTTATGGACTTACCCAAGGGACGCCCAAGCCTAATAAGCTGTGTGAAGTACCCATCACGGACTACCTGTGTTCTGTACTTACGAAAAAGGAATGCCAAGAAGACTTTAGATATATTTTTTTCCTTTCTTCTTTTCTTTTTTTTTTTTTTTTTTTTTGAGATGGAGTTTCACTCTTGTTGCCCAGGTGTAGTTCTATGGCGCGATCTCGGCTCATGGCAACCTCTACCTCCCAGTTCAAGTGATTCTCCTACCTCAGCCTCCCGAGTAGCTGGGATTACAGGCATGCACCACCACACCTGGCTAATTTTGTATTTTCAGTAGAGACGGGGTTTCTCCATGTTGGCCAGGCTGGTCTCCAACTCCCAACCTCAGGTGATCCCCCTGCCTTGGCCTCCCAAAGTGCCGTGATTACAGGCATGAGCCACTGCGAAGGCGTTAGATATATTAATGAGAACTACCATGATCGTGAAATCTGAATGCAAACGTAATAGATGTTTCATTTATGTCCTTAATTCACTCATTGCCTATGCACAGAGCTGCTTTTGGATATCTTGCTTCCCCTCGTTGCCTGGCCCAGAAGCAGTGTTGTGGCCAACTTTTGCTGTCTTTCTCCAGGTATCATTTATTCTTCCCTGGCTACGCACTGCCAGTCTTTCCCACCCCTTCCTCCCCCTTTCTACTTCTTCCTACCCCTTCCTTATTATTATTTCTCAAGAGATGTCACTGAAACAAGGACACCTGCCCACAAATGCCTAAATACATTATTTACAGTAAGGAGATCAGCTTAGTGATTGGGTTCCTATATATACTTTCATGCGGGGTCAAATTTTCAACTCCTGAGAGCACTGCAAGTAAATACAAAACAAATAGGCATCTTTGCTATCAGCCCTATTAGAGAATACGTAAGCATTTATTTCCCTTGGGAATAAAGCTAAGCCTAAAAAAGGATAATAAATATAATAATGTAATAAGGTTCATTTCCTTTTTGTGCCCAACCACCTAGTAGGTATTGGCTGTTCTATCTTGCATGTGCAAACAGATAAAGATATTTCATTGTGCTAGTA
This sequence comes from Mandrillus leucophaeus, assembly GCF_000951045.1. NCBI lineage: Eukaryota > Metazoa > Chordata > Mammalia > Primates > Cercopithecidae > Mandrillus > Mandrillus leucophaeus. Next base: position 932,276 of record NW_012102699.1, read on the forward strand.
AACATCTGTTTGCCACCGTTATTACAATTCTGTTTCTGTTCTTCAGCTAGCTTCGGCTAAGTGGAGTGTTTGAATGTTGTAACATCTTGAAGATTAGACCCCAGGGGATGAATACAAAATCTTATTGTATTATACTTTCCAATACATTCTTCTTTCCAGCGAAACAAATTTGCTTGCTATTCCTTCCCTCTAGTGTCTTTGTGGGAACATTCTCATGACCTAGAATATCCTCTTATTTTCCTCCAAGCTAGATCTTCCTTCTGCCAGACTCCACCTTGGACTTTCTGTTTTTCCTTTCAAATTGGTCCTTACCCAGGGAGAGTGCACTATCAGTTTGTATAACCTTCAGGTGTATTGTGTTGGTTTCTATGTGTACTTAAGCCCCTTTCTTGTGTCTGTGTATTGTATCCCTGAAGAGGCTGGTATGCTATTAAAAATACAGAAACAGGAGTCAGAAACCCTGAGAGTCTTGGTGTGTGAATTTGGACTTTGTCTTTGTTTCTCTGGGCTTCAGCGTTTAAATCTGTGAAATGGAAGATAATCTCTTCCATGCCAGTCACACACATTCGTAGTCAAGAACTAAGTGTGCTGAGATGTGTTAAAATGTGCGTTATATTCTATACCCTGTTATGAAATGTATGTTTGTATTGTGGGTTTCTTGAAGGCAGGAGCAGTTTTTTATACAGTAGAGCTGTATATTATAAATTTATATGTATATTAATTATAATTTAGCACATGGTAAATTCAGTTTACACATTATGTTTCCTCTGAAGCTAAACCTTGACTTCTATTGCCCCAGGGAAGAGAAAGCTACAGTTGAGATGCTAACAGAAACAAAAGAAATGATTATTTTTTGTCTTTTAAGCTTCCAAGAACTCAGATCCTAGTAGTTTAATGGTAATTTGACAGTGATGTTAGGAATTTTCACATGGTAATTTGACCATATGTAATTTTTAAGTGCTGCTTTACAACCAAACCACAATGCATTTGCACTGCATATTGCGTAGTTGCAATTACTT
>NW_012102699.1:933344-1043112 GCF_000951045.1 Mandrillus leucophaeus
ATATAATAATGTAATAAGGTTCATTTCCTTTTTGTGCCCAACCACCTAGTAGGTATTGGCTGTTCTATCTTGCATGTGCAAACAGATAAAGATATTTCATTGTGCTAGTAAACATCTGTTTGCCACCGTTATTACAATTCTGTTTCTGTTCTTCAGCTAGCTTCGGCTAAGTGGAGTGTTTGAATGTTGTAACATCTTGAAGATTAGACCCCAGGGGATGAATACAAAATCTTATTGTATTATACTTTCCAATACATTCTTCTTTCCAGCGAAACAAATTTGCTTGCTATTCCTTCCCTCTAGTGTCTTTGTGGGAACATTCTCATGACCTAGAATATCCTCTTATTTTCCTCCAAGCTAGATCTTCCTTCTGCCAGACTCCACCTTGGACTTTCTGTTTTTCCTTTCAAATTGGTCCTTACCCACGGAGAGTGCACTATCAGTTTGTATAACCTTCAGGTGTATTGTGTTGGTTTCTATGTGTACTTAAGCCCCTTTCTTGTGTCTGTGTATTGTATCCCTGAAGAGGCTGGTATGCTATTAAAAATACAGAAACAGGAGTCAGAAACCCTGAGAGTCTTGGTGTGTGAATTTGGACTTTGTCTTTGTTTCTCTGGGCTTCAGCGTTTAAATCTGTGAAATGGAAGATAATCTCTTCCATGCCAGTCACACACATTCGTAGTCAAGAACTAAGTGTGCTGAGATGTGTTAAAATGTGCGTTATATTCTATACCCTGTTATGAAATGTATGTTTGTATTGTGGGTTTCTTGAAGGCAGGAGCAGTTTTTTATACAGTAGAGCTGTATATTATAAATTTATATGTATATTAATTATAATTTAGCACATGGTAAATTCAGTTTACACATTATGTTTCCTCTGAAGCTAAACCTTGACTTCTATTGCCCCAGGGAAGAGAAAGCTACAGTTGAGATGCTAACAGAAACAAAAGAAATGATTATTTTTTGTCTTTTAAGCTTCCAAGAACTCAGATCCTAGTAGTTTAATGGTAATTTGACAGTGATGTTAGGAATTTTCACATGGTAATTTGACCATATGTAATTTTTAAGTGCTGCTTTACAACCAAACCACAATGCATTTGCACTGCATATTGCGTAGTTGCAATTACTTTCCTCAGTGCTGAGTGGATGTTCAAGAAATATTGAAGAGCATATAATAAAATATGGTAGGAAGTTATAAGAATTTAACAAACAAATGATAGCATTTGCCATTCAGGAAATTTTGGATGCACATGCTACCTATTATTTGATTTGGAAGAACTGCTAAAACATATATCTTATTAGCCCTGGAACAAAAGTCTGAATTCCATGTACATGAGATAATAATTTAGGGCATAGCAATGTTTTGTCCAAAGTTTCGGTCTCTTCCCTTATGCCCTTGCATATGGTCATTTATGAAACCATACCTCTCCCTCACCCCATGAAAATCCAAGTGCTGCACAATCAAAAGAATATTAAGTTGTCGTATAGGAAGATTTTTCTGTTATGCCACTTGTCCACTTAGGAAGTAAAATTCTGCAATTCTATCATAGATCAGAAAAGAGTTATGTTTTTATAGTACACTTTGAGCAACTGACACATCCTTATTGCTCCATCTGCGAGCTGCTGGTGGAACAAAGCAAAGTAAGGATATGGGGAGGAAGCCACCAAAAGGCAGCATTTAAATCCCTGGCCTTTGAAGAAGATATTGAAAGGGATCAGAAAAGCCCACCACTGTTAAGGATCTCTCTGAGATTTCATAAGAAATCATCCCACCTTCCTACCCCTAAAATACAAAACACAAACCATGTCTGTGATTTAGAGAAGCAAGGAGTAATTTAAACCAGTCTGGGTGTTTTGAAAATAACCTTTCTCAGCTTTATATTTAATCTGTCTCACCTGAGTAGACTGCTGGGCTGGCTACTCTTATCCCTGGATCCTAAGTAGTGAGTACTAATTGTGATTTGGAAAGACAGTGCTGGGTAAAGGACTATTTATCTTCCAGAGAATCCAGAGGACTATACCTTAAGAAAATAGTCCCATAGACTACATCTTAAGAAAATTGCCAACTAGATTTTAGTTTCTTTAGCTACCATGTGTAATTGTAATATGGATTATGTTGGAGGCAGGGTCATAACTAACCTTTAAAAAATGTTTAATTGACTTTATTTGAAATATAATTTGCATTCAATAAAATATTGCCTTTTCCGGTGTACAATGTGAGGTATTATGACAAATGTATGAACCATGCACCCACCACTACCATTAGCATGTAGAACATTTCTATAACCCTGAAAAGTTCCCGTGTACATTGCAATTAGTCTCCTCTCCCTAGACAACTAATTGCTTTCTGTGATGACAGATTCATTTTGCCTGTTCTCAAATTCCATAGGAATGGAATCTCATAGTATCTATCATTTGTGTTTGGCTTCTTATATTCAACACAGTGTTTTTGAGGGTTTTTTTTTTTTAATGTGCTTGTATCAGTTTATTATCCTTTTTTATTGGTTAGTAGATATTTTATTTGGAATGTACCACAGTTTATCCATTCACCTCTTGATGGACATTTGAATTGTTTGTCATTTTTGACAAAACAAGTATTTATCTCAAGAGGAACGTGACTGGAGTGAGACCTAGCCATTGGTGGGTAAAAAGATAGCACCCAAAAAAGGCGTCAAGCTTTCTTGGGGTTTCAAACTGCTTCCTGTAACCTCATTTATATGTAACAAGTGTGTTTATCAATATCACATAACTAAATTATCCCCAAAAGAAATTACTCAAAGATTCTCTATTAGCTGATAAAGCTCCCATAGCCTTCTCAATGTAGAAGATCACTTTGTGTCCCAGTCTTGAAAACTGTCAGATCAGCGTACTCGTTTATTACCTTAAAGATTTATTTAAAAGAACCAGGTGATAGATGGAAGCAGTTATTTTTCCTATTATTCTGGCTGTATTTCTGATTGCAGGTGATTCAAAGACCTTAAAGAGAAAGTCCCTATTACGAAGACGTTATCTAGAAGAGAATCTATGTCTATACGCATGTAGATATAAACTTTATAAAATTTTCACATACTTATCCATTTACCTATCAAATTAAAAATTCTAAATGTTGCCAGAGTTCGGTGTAGCTGCAGGGCAAGAAAAGGCTAGTAGCAAAGGAGACCTTGTCAGGCTTTGAGGACTGGGGAGTGGGGAGGGCATTCCCAGGAGATGGATTTGACTACAGGCAGGGCAGAGAGGACCACTTAGAGGAGAGTAAATCAGGGCAGCAGATCGTAAAATTATGTAGGCAGGAAGTGGCCAAATTAAGGAGTATTTTATAGGCTGCATTTTAAAGTTTGGATTTTATCCTAGAAGCATTTGAGAGCAGCTACGAATTTTTCTAGAGAATAATGATGTCATTAGAGTAGTATTTAGGAAGGTCTCATTCCTGTCTTCATCTTTACTTTTTTATATAGCAAATATGGTTGTTTACCAATTCTGGTAACTAAATTATCCCAAGAAGGAATAATTCAAAATTCTGCATAAGCTGATTACATTTATTTAACCTTTTTAACACAAAAGATTGTTTTCTTATACACCCAGTAAGCGTAGCATAGTATGACTTATTAATTTCATCGATATTCTTCTGACATTTTCTTCTTATGCATTGGGGTTGGGGCTAGTTTTTTCCACTGAAATGAAAATGGCTCAAAATTGAAGAAGCGGGGAAAACATAGGTTTTTATTTCTTTCAATCAGTTTTGTCCTATTAATTAGACAGCTAAATTTCCCCTCTACAATGTCAATTTTTTGTTTTTTCCTATTGAAATGATGATAGAATGAATAATTACTTACATGATTAGTTTATTTAGAAATCAAAATTTTATGTAAATATTGACAAAGACAGTGGAGAGACAATTGAAATAATGTTGTTCATAATATGAAGTATATTGACTGAGTCCCTAAATTTAACTTGTCCCCTGGTATTTAGCATTTATATTTCTTCCCCTCTTCCCGCCGCAAGACAGAGTCTTACTATGTTGCCCAGGCTGGAGTGCAGTGGCATGATCTCGGCTCACTGCAACTTCCGCCTGCTGGGTTCAAGCAATTCTCCTGCCTCAACCTCCCGAGTAACTGGGATTACAGGCATGCGCCACCATGCCTGGCTGATTTTTGCTTGTTTGTTTTTTCTTTTTTGGTTTTTTCTTTGTTTTGAGATGGAGTCTCGCTCTGTCACCAGGCTAGAGTGCAGTGGCCCGATCGCAGCTCACCACAACCTCTGCCTCCCGGATTCAAGTGATCCTTCTCCCTCAGCCTCCTGAATAGCTGGATTACAGGCACGTGCCACCGCACCCAGCTTATTTTTGTATTTTTAGTAAAGATGGGATTTCACTATGTTGGCCAGGATGGTCTTGATCTCTTCACCTCCTGATCTGCCCGCCTCTGCCTCCCAAAGTGCTGGGATTACAGGTGTGAGCCACTGCTCCCGGCCAAGCATTCGTATTTCTCAAAGAGTTAAATTTTATATTTAAAGCTGATTTTGGGAAATGTCATCATTCCAGGAGAAATTTAATAAACTGCTTCCTTATTAAAGGTAAGTCCATTAATTAAACTATGCCACAAATCGTTAAGTATCCTCTGATTCATGATTGATAATGTTTGGTCTGTTTCTACAGGGGTTGGCCTTTTGCTAAAAAAGGTTTATTGCCATGTACAAAAGTGACCATTAATATTGAACACCAAGAATGTTTGGATTGGATGGAGTAGGTTATTTTGAAAAGTGTAACCATTTGCTATTATTTCTATTACTAAGTATATGTTTGTTTAGCATACACAGAGGAATACTATATTCATATGCTATATGCTGTGATATACACATGTACTTATAAAGGCTAAAGTATATGCCAGTATATACTGATGCTTCTCCTTATTGCATCTATGACAAGGGATGATCATAGATACATATAATTGACCACCCTTAAGCAAAATCGGCTTTACTCAGGTCAGGGAGGGCTGATATTTATGCTGGCGGGCTGGTAAAGTTTACATTGCAAAGCTAAATTGTTTGTCAAGTTTGATAAGTTGTTTATGCTCATAGCATATTTGATTTCTTTGAAAGGGGCTTAATGATGATGTGGCCTTTGAAAAGTTTTATTCCTGCATGTCTTTTTATACCTGTCTCTAGTCCTCTTCCATAATACCATGGTTTGGAATAATCCATATTGGATGGGCCAGCTCTTAATAGCATGCAACCTCACTTCTTAGAAAGGACTGCAGTTGAGAGTCCAGATTGTTTTCCTGCACATATGTACTTGCATGTGATGCTTCCATACACATTTACTGTTGCTCTTCCTGAGGGCTGCATACGGAAGGATTGGCGCCTAGGTTTAAGCCTAAGCATGCTCTCCCTCTGCGTGACTTTACTTAATTCACGTACTTTGGAGTTTGTTTCAGATGAGTATATAATCTTAATAAATTATGATTTGACTGCAAAATTTTAAATCAATCACTTAATAATATTATAATGTTATAATAATTACTTATAATATAAGACTCTACCATATATTTAGGGCACAGCCCTGGTCCTTTTTGGAGATCTTTAATTTTGTTTTTATACTTTGCCTTGATCTAAGAGGATTTTAAGTAGTTTATAAGGAGCAATGTAAGTTGGAAGTATTATAGTTTAGAAAAGGAAAGCAGTAATTTGGGGATCTGGTTCAGGCTTCTATAGAATTTTTTGTTCAGTTGAGGAAATACAAATTAATTTTTCAAACAATAAAAAATCCTGTGTTGATTGGCTCCAGTGAGTTAGCACAATGAGCACTCTTGGAGAGTCCAAGAGAGTTCCCAAGGCGGTGGAAAGTGGGGGCCAGGGGCATTGTAGCTGGGATGCTCAGGCAAGGAGATGGGGTTTGAGCTGCGTCTTGCAGTGAAGGGTAGGGAAGATGATGCAGTCGATCTCTGAATAGTGATAAATGTAGAAAGGATGTTCAGAACACACTTTGTCTTACTTAAGGAGCTCTGTTTTCAACTGGTACATTTTTCAAGCTCAGTAACTACCTACTTTAAAATTCAGTAGGGAAACATCTTTTAATTCTCAGCTTAAGATGCAAAGCATAAATATATTTCTTTAAAGACAGTACATTAATTAACTGTAGAAAATAATAAACTCCAGATGACGACTATCTTTTAATAAAACTCATAACTTTATATACCTTCATTTTAAAAGGTGTATTTTAATTTAGACAAAATAGTGTCTAAATTTTATAACAGCTAATTTCCAAGCTTATATTCATTTTCAACTCAAGATAGTGCTGTTTAGTTTACATTTCAGGAATACTCAGTTTTTATTTTTATATTTTTTTATAACTCATTGCTGTATGCATCTAAAGTTACTTTGTGAAATTTCTAGAGAACTACTCCTGATTGGGTTATTTTGTCCATCAGTATGATTAGTACATGTGACTGATAATTTGGTAATTTGCTCAGCTATGGCTTTTGTTAAAGACTGACAAGATATCACAAGTAACCCATTTCGCTGTGATGATTTGGTCTAGTTTTAATTTTTAATTTATTATTATTTATTTATTTATTGAGACAGTACTGGGCTCACTGCAACCTCTGCCTCCCGGGTTCCAGCCATTCTTTTGCCTCAGCCTCCCAAGTAGCTGGGATTACAGGCACCTGCCGCCATGCCCAGCTAATTTTTGTATTTTAATAGAGACAGGGTTTCACCATGTTGGCCAGGCTGGTCTCGAACTCCTGACCTCAAATGATCTGCCCACCTTTGCCTCCGAAAGTGCTGGGATTACAGGTGCGAACCACCACACCTGGCCTAAATTTTTATTTTTTTTAAATCACTGCTCAACTTTATTTTACCAGCTAGTGATACATATTATGAAGCAGAATTCATCAAGTATGGTTGCTTCTTTCTTTCTAGGAATATTAGAATGAAACACAATTGTCTGAGTCCTCACTGAACTTCTGTAAACATCTATTATAGCAACTTTCACAGTTTAATATATATTCCTCTTCTAAACAGTAAGCTCTTCAAGGGTAGGGATACTGTATCTTAATTATTAGGTATCTTAATCATTATATTCCTAGCACTGGAAACTGTACCCAACATAGAGTAAATCTTTAGTAACCATTGACTCAGTGAAAGCTTTAATGAGCATTGCTACAACTAATTATAATCAGCCTCACCCAACTCCATATTACCATTTTGCAGCACTTGCCAACTCAGTACTTCATAGACTCATACAACAAGAGAGATGGTGATTTTTTTAAGGTGACCTAATTTCCTTTTTTAAGGATGGAAGAAAGCTGAGATCCAGAGAAAAGATTGACTTGCCATGGGACAGAGAGCCTGTGACTGGCAGAGCGGAGCCTGGAATTCTGGGCACCTTGTGGTCAGGCCTGTTCTTATGCCACTCCTTGCTACTGCTTACTGACCATTCAGCCACCTTTCTCCAGCAGTTAAACTTGTCACATGGTCGGTGACGCTGCTCTTTACACATAACAGCTCCACGGACTTTGCTCTTTGGTATTTACAGTGTTTAATTGGGTTGCTTTGAAATAACATTTTTCTGACAAAGGCTGATATCTAACCTAGTCAGAAATTTCCTAAAGTTTCAGGATACAGATTACATGATGCAGAAAGCTTTCTTACTGCATGAGTTTAGTAATTTCATAAAAATCACATAGGTAAGGAAGAAGAATGACCCTTTATTCCCGTAATACTATAAGTCACATGTAGTTTCTTGAAATGATATTCTGAAAAAAGTGTGCACCAAATGCCATCATTTCGAACTGACTTTATACTGACTCTTGATTTGATGATTGGCCTTGATGGCCTTTTAGGTAGGAAAAGAAGTATGGAAGAGCAGAGTGAGCTGTTTGTTAAGTTCAAAGAAATTCATAGATTACTAACAAATGTGGAGGCATTCTAGGTTTTAATAAATGTGGCTCCATTTGCAGCTTAGGATGAAAGGGGTTAATTTTCTTTTAGTAGGTGAAAAGGTGTTAATTTTCTTTTTGATGGGGAAAAAGCCAAATGATAAGGTAGGAGGGATACGTGATTCCAAATTCCAACAAGGGCACACTCAAAGTACCCTAGAGTAGGGTTTATTTGTAAAGAGGCTGTCTACAAAGGCATGGGTACGGGAACCACCAAGGAGATTTCATGATGTGGTACAAGACAGTTTGTTTCCTCCCCAGGCCTGAAAGGAGAACAATGAACAGAACCAGAAAAGAGTATGTTCATTTCCTATTCCTGCTGTAACACATTACCACAAGTTTAGTAACTTAAACCATTGGAGACTTCTGGAGGTCAGAAGTATGAACTGGTCTTACTGGCCAAAACCCAAGTGTCACTGGGGCTACGTTCTTTTTTGGAGGCTCTAGGGGAGTGTCCATTTTCTTGTCTCTTCCAGGATGGTCCCACATGCATTCCTTGGCTTGTGTCCTGTTACTCCATCCTCCCAGGCAGCAGCAAGAGTCAGGTCCATCTCACTTTGCATCACTCTGACCCCCTCTGCCTCCTTCTTCCACTTTAAGGACGCTTATGATTACATTGGGCCCACTTGGATAATCCAGGTTAACCTCCTTATCATAAAGTCAGCTGATCAGCGACAGTAATTTCATCTGCAACCTTCCTTTTACTATGTAAAGTAACTTCTATGGTTTGGATATGGTTTCTTTGCCCTTGCCAAGTCTCATGTTGAAATTTGATCCCAAGCGTTGAGGTGGAGCCTCATGGGAGGTGTCTGGGTCATGGGGGCGGATCCCTTATGAATGGCTTGGTTTCCTCCTCCGGTAATGAGTGCATTCTGTGTTAGTCCCTGAGAGAACTAATTGTTTAAAAACAACAACAACAACAGAAAAAAAAAAACCTGCCACCTTCCTCCCCTCTTTCTGCCTTCTTCTCTTGCCATGTGGTGCTTGCTTCCCTTTGCCTTCTGCCATGAGTGGAAGCAGCCTGAGGTCCTCCCCAGATGCAGATGCTGGTGCCATGCTTCTTGTACAGTCTGAAGAACTATGAGCCAAATAAACCTCTTTTCTTTATAAGTTACCCAGTGATATGGTTTGGCTGTGTCCCCACCCAAATCTCATCTTGAATTCCCACGTGTTGTGGGAGGGACCCAGTGGTAGGTAATTGAATCACAGCAGCAGGTCTTTCCCGTGCTGTTCTCGTGATTATGAATAAGTCTCATGAGATCTGATGGTTTTAAACACGGGAGTTTCCCTGCATAAACTCTCTCTCTTTGCCTGCTGCCAGCCATGTAAGACATAACTTGCTCCTCCTTGCCTTCCATCATGATTATGAGGCCTCCCCAGCCACGTGGAACTGTAAGTCCATTAAACCTTTCTTTTATAAATGGCCAAGTCTCGAATATGTCTTTATCAGCAGTGTGAAATGAACTAATACAGTAAATTGGCACCAATGGAGTGGGGCACTGCTGAAAAGACACCCAAAAATGTGACAGCGACTTTGGAACTGGGTAACAGGCAGAGGTAAGAACAGTTTGGAGGGGTCAGAAGAAGACAGGAGAATGTGGGAAAGTTTGGAACTCCCTAGAGACTTGTTGAATGACGTTGACTAAAATGCGGATAATTATATGGACAGTGAAATCCAGGCTGAGGTGGTCTCAGATGGAGATGAGGAACTTGTTGGGAACTGGAGCAAAGATTACTCTTGTTATGTTTTAACAAAGAGCCTGACAGCGTTTTGCCCCTGCCCTAGAGATTTGTGGAACTTTGAACTTGAGAGAGATGATTTAGAGTATCTGGCGGAAGAAATTTTTTTTTTTTTTTTTTTTTTTTTTTGATATGGAGTTTCGCTCTTGCTGCCCAGGCTAGAGTACAATGGTACAATGTCAGCTCACTGCAACCTCCACCTCCTGGATTCAAGCAGTTCTCCTGCCTCAACCTCCTGAGTAGCTGGGATTACAGGCATGCACCATCACACCCAGCTAATTTTGTGTTTTTAGTAGACGGAGTTTCTCCATGTTGGTCAGGCTCACCTCAGGCCCATCTCAGATCAGGAGTGGGCCCAATGGAATCACAAGAAATTCTAAGAGATTTCTAAGCGGCAAAGCCTTCAAGAGGTGACTTGGATCCTATTACAGGCATTCAGTTTTATAAGGGAAGCAGAACATAAAAGTTCAGAAAATTTGTAGTCTGACAATGATAGAAAAGAAAATTCCATTTTATGAGGAGAAATTCAAGCCAGCTGCAGAAATTTGCCTAAGTAACGAGGAACCAAATGCTAATCCCCAAAACAGTGGGGAAAATGTTTCCAGAGCATGTCAGAGACCTTCTCAGTACCCCTCCTATAACAAACCTGGAGGTTTAGGAGGGAAAAATGGTTTCATGGGCCTGACCCAGGGTCCCTATGCTGTTTGCACCCTAGGAACTTGGTGCCCTGTGGCCCAGCTACTCCACTAGTAGCTGAAAGGGGCCAAGGTACAGCTTGGGACGTGGCATCAGAGGGTGGCAGCCTCAAACCTTGGCAGCTTCTGCATAGTGTTAGCCTGCGTGTTCACAGAAGTCAAGAATTGAGGTTTGGGAACCTCCATCTAGATTTCAGAGGATGTATGGAAATGCATGGTACCAAGGCAGAAGTTTGCTGCAGAGGTGGGGCCCTCATGGAGAACCTCTCCTAGGGCAGGGCAGAAGGGAAATGTGGGGTCTGAGCCCCCACATAGAGTCCTTCCTGGGGCATCGCCTAGTGGAGCTATGAGAAGAGACCCTAGTGGAGTGACAAGAGATCCTCTAGATCCCAGAATGGTAGATCCATCAAGAGCTTGCACCATGCACCTGGAAAAGCTACAGACACTCAACATGTGCCTGTGAAAGCAGCCAGGAGGGGGGTATACCCTGCAACACCACAGGGGCAGAGCTGCCCAAGACCGTGGGAGTCCATGTCTTTTTTTTTTTTCCCCAGAGTCTCACTCTGTTCCCCAGGCTGGAGTACAGTGGCCTGATTGCAGCTCACTGCAATCTCCGCCTCCCAGGTTCAAGCAGTTCTCTTGCCTCAGCCTCCTGAGTAGCTGGGATTACAGGTGTGTGCCATGCCACCATGCCCGGCTACTTTTTGTATTTTTAGTAGAGACGGGGTTTCACCATGTTCGCCAGGCTGTTCTTGAACTCCTGACCTCGTGACCCCCTGCCTCAGCCTCCCAAAGTGCAGGGATTATAGGCATGAGCCACTGCGCCTGACGTCATGCATCATGTATCAGCATGACCAGGATGTGAGACATGGAGTCAAAGGAGATCATTTTGGACCTTTAAGATTTCACTGCCTTAGTGAATTTTGGACTTGTATGGGGCCCGTAACCCTTTGTTTTGGCCAATTTCTCCCATTTGGAACAGCTGTATTTACCCAATGCCTGTACCCACATTGTATCTAGGAAGTAACTAACTTGCTTTTGATTTTACAGGCTCATAGGCGGAAGTGACATGCCTTGTCTCAGATGAGACTTTGGACTATGGACTTCTGAGTTAATGCCGAAATGAGTTAAGACTTTGGGGGGACTGTTGGGAAGGGATGATGGGTTTTTAAATATGAGGACATGAGATTTGGGAGTGGCAAGGGGCAGAATGTTATGGTTTGGCTGTTTCCCCACCCATATCTCACCTTAAATTCCCACGTGTTGTGGGAGGGACCCAGCCAGAGGTAGTTGAATCATGGGGGCAGTTCTTTACTGGGCTGTTCTTGTGATAGTGAATAAGACTCATGAGAACTGATGGTTTTAAACACTGGAGTTTCCCTGCTCACGCTCCCTCTCTTTGCCTGCTGCCATCCATGTAAGACATGACTTGCTCCTCCTTGCCTTCCATCGTGATTGTGAGGCCTCCCCAGCCACATGGAACTGTAAGTCCGTTAAACGTCTTTCTTTTGTAAATTGCCAAGTCTTGGGTATGTCTTCATCAGCAGCATGAAAATGGACTAATATATCCAGCCTCAGGTATTCTTTTATAGCAGTGAAAATTGGCTTAAGACAGTAATATGTTCACAAATTCTGGGGAGTAGGATGGTGGATATCTTTGAGGGGCTGTTACCCTGCTTACCACAGAGAGTGAGAGATGAGGAGAGTTTGTTGCCTTAAGTGGAGTCATGAACTTCAGCTGGGAGTACATCTAGCCTGAGGCAACCTCCACGGAAAAGCCAGGGAAATAAATGCTGTGCCTTCCAGTCCTGTGGGGACTGTTCAGTGTGTTATAGAACGGGTTGCGTTGGCCCCAGGCCATGGACCAGTGAGCTGTGGGCGAACTAGCACTCACTACCTGAGTATTACTGCCTGAACTTCGCCTCCTGTCAGATCAGTGGCGGCATTAGATTCTCATAAAGTGCAAACCCTATTGTGAATTGTGCATGCGTGGGATCTAGGTTGCACGCTCCTTATGAGAATATAACTAATGCTTGATTATTGGAAGTATAACAGTTTCATCCCAAAACCATCTCCCCACCCGCCTCACCTACTCAGTGTCTGTAGCATTCCACAGTCTTTGTAGCAACAGAATACCCCCTGGGGTGGGGTGGTGCAGTCAGCCTTTTTTTGAGAACCGCTGGCAGTGAGATGGGGTCATCTTTAGAGTCAGACCAACCTCCTCAGGGCATTGTCTGGCAGGGAAGCTAGTCAGAAAGGTGGGCTGTCTGAACAGGCCTAAGACAGCACAGAGAAACCAAACACTAGTGAGCTACCTTCACTCTCTAACTCAGCCATGAGCTCCAGCTAACCCCCACTCAGACACCTGTAGCTGCCCAGGTGGCCATGGGCCATGCTACTAAGAAGTAGCGAGTCTGCTGTAGGGAAGCTTTAATATGAAATCTCAGTCTAGGAATATTTTATGGCTTCTATTTGGAGACGTTAGACTCCTTTGAAAAATTTTGCATGAAACACACTGAATCATTTCTTTCCTTTCTGTTATAAATTATAGATGTCTGTGCATTTATGTAGGGATTTTTTTCTTTGCCCAAGAAGAACTTAAACATTTTTATCACTAAATTTTTTTACTAAATCCAGCGCAAAAAGTTATAATTTTGCTAGCTTACTAGTAGCTTGCCAGGACTGATGGGAGCTTCATTTTTTTGAGACCAAGAGGAACTGTAAGGTAGGTTCAAGCAATTACTCTTCATCCTACATAGCCAGCCTCATATTTTACTGCATTCTGTATGGCTGGTGCTAGTCTAAAGGTACTTTAAAATACCATGTTAAAATCGTGGCTTCCACTGAAAAGCTGCTGTTATGCAGTCTGTCCAAATCTATAAACAAATGAACATCCTAAATGGAGCTAATTTTCTTGAGCTTCAGGTCTTCTTATAACTCTGGGTCTTATGGTTACCAAGGCTTAGAGATGGTGTGTTTAAGTTGAAAGGCAACCGTTGTTTCTTTAAAGCAAAAATTCCAGTTTACACTAATGGAGATAATTCTTTTTAAATCATATTTTCAGGTTTCATACTAATGACTTATTAAGCTTGATATGCTTTTTACTATATACATAGTGTATCCAAACAGATAAATGGATCTAAGTGTAGGATTGATTTAATGAAATTATTAAATTTATCATTATTTCACATCTCTCTCCTTCTGTAGTCAAAGCAAAACAAATCCATTAAGGGAGTGAATAGGATAACTCTTCTAAATATACTGTAAGAATATCCTTTCATTAGCTCTTCGTTTCTGGGTTTCATTTTGTTACTCATCAGCAGCGTACGAGGTGTCACAATTACATTATAGAATAGTGCTGGAAAGAATAGAGGCCTAGCATTCAAGGAGACCAGAGAAAATTTACAGGAGTTAGCGCTTAGAGCAGGTACTTGTACTCCCACAGGCCATGTGAAATTGGGGGTATCAACATGGGAAGATCATTTTAGGTAGGAACAGACAGGACTCTGCTGCTGTGTTTGATGTGTTAGGCAAAGAAGTAAAAACAGTCCAAGAAGCTGACATTTATAGCTACTGTGGTGTGGCCTAAGTATGGAGATGGAAAGACACGAATGGAAACAGGAAAATACAGAGGCACCAAGGAAAGGAGTGAATTGAGGTGAGATGCCTGCAGACCATTACAAAACTCAAGTGTTTTGAAGAGGACCTGAGTTAGGGAAGGAAGAGACTTGGCTGTTACTTGTGTACAGGTGATAGCTGCAGCTCAGAGAATGGCCAAGATGCTCAGCGGATTAGTATGAAGAGAAAAGTAGTGGGCTGGGCATGGAATTCTGGTAGATGATTGCACATGGGATCAGTAAAAGGAAAGAAAGCAGCCAAGCAGAGAAAGGAAGCATGGCTGGAGAGGCTGGTGGATAACTAGGCAGCATTTCCAAGAAAGGGGTGACTGATGGTGTCAGACACTACAGAGTAGGGTGAAGACTGAGAAGAAACCACACGTAGACATTTGGAGACCTCTGAAAGAGTTGTTTCCATGTCATTGAGAGCAGAAGATTGATTGAGAGAGAGTGATTAAGGTGATTAAGGGAATAGGGAGAAGTGAAGACAACAACTCATGATCTGGCGTGAAATGAAGGTAGATATTGGTTTCTCTAAATGGTTGAGGGGGGCTGATGGGGGCAACAGAAAACCCTGCCTTCTTTGATTTGCTCATTCCTATGGATTTACAGCAATGGTCTTCAACTAGGTCAGGCTACGTATTGTATTGAAAAGATTTCCCAGGTTATGTGGTCAAAGTCCTGTCTCTGGGTTGGAATCCCAGTGCTGGAGGATGAAGCACAGAACCCACACTGCTGCTGGGTTTGGAGACTGAATCTCATGATTGCGCCAGTGCTGAAAACCATCTCCTGCCCTGAAATCCTAGATACTCCTCATGCCAGGGTTGGGGTGAGCAGAGAGAACTGCTGTGGAAAGCAGGAAGGGGAGATTGAAAAGCAGGGTTTGTAATGGAAATGCTGCAGTAACTTTCCCACTTGGTACTTGTTTCATCCATGGGCTCTTTGTAAATCAGGGACTGGAACAAACAGAGCTGACAGCTCTGTTTAAAAAAGCTTTTGGGGAGTTTGCAAAGAAATAAAAAGAAGCCTGATGCTATGTGAAACATGTAACTTCAATTCAGAACTGGAAAGAAAAAAACCTTTATTGCCTTCTCAAAATGTTTTACCTATAAATTGTTTTTTCATTAAGTTAAACAGGAGAAAAGAAAATGGCCTTGAAAAAAAAAAGAGTATAAAAGTCTTTCCTCTTATTATTAACAGGCATTAACATTCAGAGCAGAAATTTAGGTAGACTCCTTCCTCCCTTCCCAGTTTTCCTTTCTCTCCTTCCCCTCCTTCCCCTCTTTCCCTCCTTCCTTTTCTTCCCCACCTTCCTCTCCTTTCCTTCCCTACCCTCCTCTCCCTTCTACCCTTCCCTCCCTCCCTCCCTCCCTTCCTTCCTTCTTTGCTTCCTCTCTTCCTCTCTTTCCCTTCCTTCCCTTCCTGCTCCCTCCCCGTCCTTTTAGATTGGAATACAGTGTGTACTACATATGATCTGGATCCCTGCAGGTTAAACGAAGATCTAGGTAAGAAGTGTAATGTTAAAAATGGTATTTCAGGGAGCTGTACGCCACCGATCTTAACAAAGCTAAGAGATGTAGGTCGAGCTCTAGATGCCTGTTGAAAGTGATTGAATTTCACAACAGAGTAATCCATGTTTGGTACAGAAATGGGCCCGCGGTTGCAAGATGCTAATACCAGCAGTGATGAAGAGAATCTGGTAATGCCATGTTTGGGTTTTTCACCCACTTGAGACTTGACAGGTCTGAATTTCACTCCACTGCCTTGCCTAGCATGTCTTGCTGAACCTTTCAGCTTTTCTGTAGTTTTAGAGGTGATGGCGATCAGAATGCTAAGAAAGTCAGCTCACAGTTTTCCTTGAGGAAGAGGAGGGCATGGTGACAGAGGGAATTTGGAAGAGTGGGTCCAGATGGCACTAACACCTCTTGGTTTCACAGACTATGTCCACCCTCTTTACAAATTCCCTTTCAGCTAAACAAATATTTAAGAGAACTGCTGGTACCAGGTCATATTAAATATTTCTCTTATTTATTTCATGATACTGCTGTGCAAGGTTAAACAATGAAAAGTAATAAAGGCTTAATACAGCCTAACTAATTTTTCCTGGAGGAATCATTAATTTCCTGCTAAGCAGATGCATTTAGAAATTATGCACAGTATATATTATAAAAATAATTTTAAAGTAATTACTTATAAAGAAGTCTCCTTAAATTTGGTAGATAGTCTTTCTCAGTCTTTCCTCTTCTGCTATAGTCATGTTGAAAGTCTAAAGTTCGGGGCAAGGCTTAGTCTCCTTAAGAGGGTCTCCATCAGAAAAGAATCACTTAGATGTTACCTGCTGCCAATTGTAAATTATTGTGTATGAAATACTGATATTATTCACTTACTCTAGAAGAAAATCCTAGTTTCCCCAGTTTATTAAAAAGTTGAGTTACTTCACTTGTAATAGTTAAAAACACACCCACCCCATCCCTTCCTTCCTATAGAAATATATATGTATTTTGAAATTTTCCAATTCTTTCTATATATAATACATCAATCATTGGCATATAAAATGTTCGTCGCCCCTGCTCTGGGGTATTGCACTTGGCTTTCCTAGGAACCGGCTAAGTCTGAAATCACAAGATTGAGAACTGGATGCTGCTTCAGTTCCTCCAGAGTTGGAGAGAATCACTTACAGGGTAAACCACACCCATAAATCACAGCCTCTGCCCCCATCAGTCAGATAATGAAAGTATTTGTGTAGGCCCAAGAAGGCCTTTCATTGAAAAGCCAGCACTACCCATGCCAAAATATAAAACACATATAAATGATGTGTACATTATTATTCATTCAGCAAATAGTTGGTAAGCAAGATCTGTAAGCTGAGCCCTATGTCAGCAATTTAGCTATCGTCTGTGTTATGTTTCTTGTTCTTTTGACTAGAAGGTTTGTTGTGTTATGTGCATATATAGATACATATACATTAACCAAAGTGTGTATAAAATATAAGAACTAGATTAAAATATTCTTAATGCAATTATAAAGTGACAATAGATGCTTCTGTTAGAGTCACTTTTTTAGTTATCATATTATAGCCAGTCATGACATTTATAGCAAATGGCAGAGGCCTTTTTTTTTTAAGATTTCATTATGTTGCGTTTTTATTGGTAGGTAGTGAAACTGACTTTCACTAGGAAATTAAATCTCAGCATCTTTTCCCTGAAATACTTTAATACATTAACATTGAGTGATGGTATTTGTTTTCTTACTGTGGGTAATCATATTTATTTCTGCATGTTTAATTATGGGGTTTTTATTCCATCATAGACATGGTCTATGTTTTCATATAAAACAGACCTTATTTTGAAGAGCTGAAAGAGGGTGAAAAAAAGATGATATACTTGGGCTAGTTGTATAGATATACTGTGCAAAATCAAACTATAAACCTGCAAAGTCATTTTTTGGAGAACTGCGATTTAAAACACAGCTTAATATCTCTAGCCAGGAAGCCACGGGTTCTTTTGTTTGCTTTTATTGATTTTTATTTTTTACAAATGGGGACTTTAAAAAAAATAACTGCTTATTGGCCTTTAACTAGGATCTCTGCATTTCTTTTAATTTATTTATATCCTCTGTAATTAGTTTTCCTTTCTTTATCCTAATTTTTCTTGATTCCACTCCATTACACCAATTTTCATGTCTCCTCTTGTTTCCCTTCTAAATTTTCATTTATGTTTTCAGATAAATTTATTCACTATGATGCCATCTGACCATTCTTGTGATACAAGGTAGTGCAATTTCTTTCAGGCTTGAAACAAGGGCACACTAGGGCACACTAGGGCACACTATTGATACTGTCATATGTTGCCACTGATGTCATTTCTGGGATAAGAGACAGTAGTAACCAGTAAAATATCTGCAGAGCTTTATTAAATATTCTCTTTTCCTACTTTTTAAGTACCCATTTCCCAGAAAAACTGGTTATTTGTTCTGTGAAAATGTAAGCTTTTTTCAATTAAACTTTTCCATCCCACACAAAACCCTGAACTTTTAGGTGAGCAAATCTTATTGTAATTATACTCTCTTAATAGAAAAGCAGGATCGATACCATTGTCCTGCATAGCATGCCAATCTATAAATTATACTGTGTGCCCCTTGGTCTCTGTAGATTGCATTAGGTACACTGCTCCAGGAGTGTTTGAACTTCGTGGTTGTGCTGGTTATAGTATATGGAGAGAGGAAATAAGCTTGCCTTGCCCTTATCTTCTTAAAAGGCATTCACACATTTGTTTATGAATGAGTAGGGCAGTCCAGGGCAGAGAAAATAGGACATTTATACCTCTTGCTGATTTGTTTCTGGCTTCAGGGGCCATTTAAAGAGAAAGAGTAAGCATGAACAGATCAAACCTGAAGCAGTTAATGAGCAGATAACTTCCCAAGCATGAGCATCACTGCCACTTAACCTGTGTTTAGTCTTTCTCCATGACAAATCTTTCCTGTTTTCCTTTTTAACATTTCTTGACAATAGCACGTATTTTCAGAATTCTGATTTTGAAATTGATGTGACCTATAATTCCTAAGCAATAAGTAGGGGTATCAATTGCATTAGGTCAAACCTCAAAGTTGGATGATTCTTATTTCTCATGAGACATTGTTCTTTAGCCATTGTATCTTTAATAGTCTTTTAAACACATTCATCTCTGGGCTAAAAATGCTTTTTAAAAAAACCAAAAATTAGTACTTTTCCAGAAGCAAACTTCATTGTCCTCTATATTATGTACTTATGGATCTTCATGTTAGAGTTATAAAAATATACAGGATGTAAGACATGCATGTGACCCATATGAAATAATGGATCTATATTTGGGTTGTAGGATAAAAATCAGAGATTCTTCCAACTTAGGTTCAAAAATAGTTTGAGCCCCAAACTCATTTTTTCCTATAGCAATGGCTTATCGTCATATCAACAGATTTCAGAAACCTCTGTCCTCTTGCCTGGAGGCGCTTCAAAATTCATTTAGGTGGTTTATGTAATAGTGGAAAGATTCTTAGAAATGGGACAGGGTGGATATAAGGTAATTGCTTTTTTTTTCTGATGAAAAAGTGCCTGTGGGTTTTTTTTTTTTTGGGTAGTAATTTCACAAAGATCCTAAATTGAAATTCGATGGAATAATAGGACACACAGGAGTAGCCGCTGTTCTCTATTACATACAACATGACTGTATCTGTGACCTATGGTTGTGCATATTGTAGGTTTATTTTTCTAACTGCCAGTTAAGATTTCCCAGAGTTTGACACAAAATGTACAATCACTGAGCCTCTACTGATACATTTTTATTGTCAGGAAGGCTGTTGAGTTCTTGGTCAAATGAATGGCTTCCATGATTTCCTTTCATAGTGAATGGTTTTGGAAATAAAATTGTATGCTCATACTTACTGAGGTCAGAATCCTGAAATTTCATCCAGTAGTATAAATAATAATAATATGTCACAAGGTATATTAACCCTTTACTTTGTACTAGGCCCTGTTACTACTATTTATATACATCATTTCACGTAGCCCTGTAACATCCCGTTTGAGATAACTGCTCTTACATCCTTATTTTCAGATGAGGAACTAAGAAGTTAAAAATATGCCCAAAGAGCCACATAGTAGCATTAACTCCAGCTCAGAGCTGACTCTTGGCAGCTGCCAACAAATTCTCTTTGTTCTTCTGGGTGGAAGACCATGAAACAGGAAAGTATTAACAACATGTAGGGTACTCTTTTCTAAAATGTTCTTCCCGTTAACATAGTTTGGTTGGTAACAATTCTTACCCACTTTTATCTGTCTGACTTTTCTAAAATACCATCCATTTTTATAGAAAGAGACAAAGGAAAAATGGATGGTCTTTTCTCCGTCTGGACATTCTTGAAGGTATATGCTGAGAGAACCATTATTCTGTAGTGTGCCTTACCACTGACAGCCTGGGTATATATTCTTCAGCCTTATTTTGTTTGTTTCTCTACTGGAAAAATGAAGATGAAATCACTGTGCCTTGCTATCAAAGTAGGGATGGACTAATGTCCTTCATAATTACAGACAGTATAATTATAAATAGTAGGCCAGGGATATAATTGTAAATATAAAAATGTCAGGTTTCCTCATGAGATACTGAGTTATCTGAGCAGCCTGCAAAAGGTGCTGTGTGTCAAAGGACATAGAACACTGGGAGGAGGAAGAGCAATGAGCGATCACATAGTCCCAAAGCTGAGCAGGGATGCTTTCAGGAGAAGCATACCTGGAAAGAAGATGTAAATTCACCTTGCTGTGGAGGACTGGAGGAGCCAACCTTTTAAATCCTGCGGCTAGTGGAGGGTCTTCAGTGTGCCTTTGGGGCATGAAAGCCAGGAGCCAGCACACCCTGTTTAGCAGACATGTGGCTCCAGGGCCTTGGCAGGCAGAACAGGTTGATTATGCATTGCCATGGTTATTCTGCTACTGAACAGTTATACTCCAGCCCCTTTCTTCATTGCTCTGCCAAAGCACTTATGCCTTGGAGCTCTGAGTCCAGGCATAGAAGGGACTGTCCTTAGTGGGTGAAGTGGTCAGGATGTCACTGCAGGCACTGGGAATTTATTAAAATGAGGATGAGGCAGAATGGAGGGTTTTCTTCTCTGTATTTGTGAGAGCTTTCTTCCAGTGCAAGAAGGAAACCCCATCTAGTTTCATGAAAACATGAACCTTCCCTGACCAACTTGGCTTCAGGCAAACCAACTCTGCCCCCGTGTTTTGAAATTTGGGCTCTTTCCTCTTTCATGTTCTTTTTCATCAAGTGTGAACTCCTGATTCTATGTCAGCAGTTGATCCCCATTACAAATAATCTTCAGCAGAATCTTGTTTTCCATATCCTATTGACTTTGGCACCTGCTCTGTTTACTTAAGCTCTCAATTGATAAGAACTGGAATCTTTACTGATTTTTACCTAGAGCTAGAAGAGAAAGCCTTCCAAGCCAGCAAAAATAACCTTCCTCTGAAACAATACATCAAAGGAGTGGTGCCAGCTCAGTTGGTATTAGGTTGTGCATTGCACGGGTTGAAAACGATGGAGTATAAAGAAAGGGGGTCTTTGCAGCAGGAAGAAGTAGAGTAACAACAATGAAAGTAAACAGAGCAAACTTTCCACAACATGCTGCCGCCAGCATTTGCAATAACCTCCAGGATAGGACCCTACTGGAAGATGGGTTGGCCAGTGGGAAACTGACAGGCGGAATCAGGAGGGAGGAAGCAGGACATGGTTACTACAGCAGAGATACATGATAAAGGCTTGGAGATAGAAACAAAAGCAAAACATTTAGAATGGTTGACACTCACTTGATGTCATTTACCTGTCCCAGTGAATTTGGGTTCTTTTCAGTGCCCTCTGTAAGGACAAGAATGACATCAGAGCATACGTCCAGCTCTACTTTCTAAGGAGCCACAGATCTTGGATCTTCACACAGAAATACTCAAAATATCCAGATAATGACACATATCAGAAACCTTATCACTGAACATTTTAAATTCCATGCTGGGGAAGGAAGCATGTCCTACACAATAGGCATCCTGTTTTGGGGGAGGTTTATCACGAAAACTTTTTATTGATCACTGAGGGGAAAAAAATGGGGTTTTCATCTGAAACCATGGGTGTCTCAGTCTTTTTCTGTCAGATTTTTGGGGTAGCCGTACCACTAAGTTGGATTTACTGTCTCCATTTTCGGTGGAAGAAATGACCTTGTTAGGTAAAACAAGTACGTTAAGTGTCGATTCATAAACACAGGTTTGTATGGAAAGAGAGGATATGAAATTAGACATACCTGTGAAGATCTGGGGATGGGTGACATCCTTTTTTTTCCCAGTAAACATGTATTGATCCTTTATGAGGTACCAAGCACTTTAGTAAGAGCTGGGGAGAGGAGAAAAGAGCAATGGTGGTCCTTGTTCCCCAGGAGCTCTCAGACCCTGTGTGAGACAGACGTGGGGGTAGAGATGTGCCATGGTGGTGAGCAAGCAGGAGTGATGGTGCCTGGGAAGAGGCAGGCGAGGGTCACGAGAGCCTGCAGAGAAAAGGAGGAATTTCAGTCGGTCGTGAAGGACACACAGCAGTTTTTACAGGTGGACAAAGGACATGAAGGCAAAGGAGAACCTCATAGAGAGAAAGTACGGACATCTGGATGGGTTTACCAGGTCTGGGGAACTGAAAGGAGGTCTGAGTAGCTACTAAGATAAAGACAAAGAGTGGGAGGTGAGGAGGCTAGGAAGTTCTAGAGGGTTCAAATCAGAAATGCTTTGTCCTGTAAATCATGTGGAGCTGTGGGAGAGCTTTAAGCAGGTGAGTGATGTGATTAGGTTTATGTTCACGAGAAATCATTCCATCACACTGTGGAGAATGGACTGGAAAAAGATCTTCCTGGGTGCAGAAGATGAGCATAGACACTGTTGCTGTGGCCCGAGCAGGAGAGAATGAGGCCCAGATCCAGGGCAGTAGAGGTGGAGTTGGAGAGGAGGGACACAGTGAGAGAGGGATGGAGGAGACTGAAGAACACTGAGTGAGTAAACTGGAAGTGGTGGATGCAGGAGACCAGGAGGAGCCAGGGTTGTCCAGGATTTCTGGCAGAGGTGACTTGGTGAGTGAGGGCATTATTCACTTTGACAGATAAATGAGAAGAAAATCAGCTTTTGAGGGGTAGTGGAAGCAGATAGGGACATGTGGGGCATGTTGGGACGTGTTAGGGCATGCTGAGATTGAAGGGGCCTGCGGCCATCAGGTGAAGTGTGTAGCTGACATTTGGAAGTACTGGCCTAGAGCTTAGGTGAAAGCCTGGCTGGAAAGGTAAGGTGCCACGGGTATCACAGAATGAGGAGAAAGTCGTATCAGAAAATCACAGAAGAACGTAGTTTTAGACAGAGTGGTCAGTACAGCATTATCAAATACTGCCAAGGGCTGGGCAAGGTGGCTCATGCGTGTAATCCCAGCACTTTTGGGAGGCCAGGAATTTGAGACCAACCTGGGCAACATGACAAGACTCCATCTCTACAAAAAATTTAAAAATTAACCAGGCATGGTGGCACGCCGGTAGTCCCCAGCCACTCAGGAGGCTGAGGTGAGAGGATCGCTTGAGCCTAGGAGGTCGAGGTTGTAGTGAGCCATGATCGTGCCACTGCTCTTCAGCCTGGGCATCAGAGAAGGCAAGTTAGAGAAGAACTGAAAGGGGTCCATTGGATTTGATCATCTCCCGCCAACTCTTGCTTTGTGGAATTGTCGTGAAGGTGGAAAATAGATTACAACAGGCTGGAGGCGGCAGGGTAGGACGCAGGTTGATAAGCCAGTACGGATGACCAGATGACCATTTTCCTTCAGTTTAGCTGGGAGAGGATTCAGAAAGCCCTGGCAGGTAAGGGACCCAGGGGGTCAGGTTTAAACAGTCATTCTAATTGTAGACACCATATGGCTCCACGTTGAACTCCTGACCCCACTCCAATATCAAGGCTTTGTCTCAGTATTGTCTGTGGCTGAGAAGTAGTGCACTACCAGCTCTATACAATCTCTGGTTACAAACAACTCTTATTATTTCTATTTTTTAGATAGTTTTAGGATGCTTGAGAGTCATGTTTTAATTTCCCCATCCCTGCAGTGAGATGTTCAGTTCCAGAAACAGTTCCTTTCTGGAAAACCTTTGGTAGTCATCAGTTATCCTCTTCCACAGTTAAATAATCGATGTCCTTTGCTGTCGGCTGGAGCAGGGGATGCTGTCCTGTGACTCATGTGTTCTCATTCACAGCATGTTGAGCAATGCACTTGGTGCTAGTGCCTAATAAAGCATGCTGAGGATGTTGTCACTGAGCTCGAACTTTCCTCAATGGGGCTGGATTTCTGTCACCACACATTTTTCTTCATGCTACGCTCTGACACTTCTCAATGAAACATTTGTCCTTTTTTCCTTTATTATGTCTAGAATGGTGTCTTCTCTAACTTAGCATTGCATTTTGCTGTCAGGTTTTTATCTCTGACTCTGAATTGTATTTTTAGTGTTGCTTGTATTCTTTCCTTTTTCTTTTTCCCCAACAAAGAACTTCTTGGAAGGTCTTCCATCCCTGTCTCCCTCCAGACTACCTTAAGGAAGCCAGAGCCATACACAGTGAGACTTATGATGTGGACACTGGCTCTGATGAGAGGCCAATGCCACAGCCCTCAGAAGGGCAAAGGCTCGGCTCCCTGGATAGACCACGCCTTGTTCCCACCACACTAATTAATTGCCATCTCAGAAGGCAATGAGACCAATTGTTCTGGCATTGACCTGGCCAAGCCAACTCTGGAAGAGGCAGCGAGCTGCCAGCTTTTCTGCTGTTGGCCAGGAATCTGTATCCCAGCAATCTGTTAGGGGAAACAAGCCAATTTGGGGTTTGAAATGCTGTCTTAGAGATGCCAGCAATGGGATTGCTTGTTAAGAGAGTTGCACCCTAAGACTCTAGTGAAATAGCTTGAAGATCTGTGAGAGTGGTTTGAATTCCGACACATGAAAGTATGTGCTTTGCTTGGAAAGTGGAAATTTCCCTATTCAAGTGGGCTAAGTCCCCTTTGCCACTTAGCTTGTCACTGAACTTAAAATCTTTGTTCTTTACTTTCAACTTTACTGAGGGGGAAGAATGTGGTGTTAATAGATGTGAAAGCTGTGTAGGAGATATTACTGGGCACATCAGAGAAAGAACTGTGATTTTTAGATTCTTGGCAGTGGCTTCACAATGGCCCTAAGGAGACAGGGGCAGGTGGGACTGTTCTCATTGATCCTGATAGAGAAAGTGAAGCGGAAAACCACTTACATGATTTGTCTAAGGTCCTGCCTAGCTGACTGAAATCCAGAGCATCCAGCATGACTACATCACCTGACACCTAAAATGGCATGGCCTTGAAGGGACAGAAACTGAAATGGACAGATACTCGATTGCAGGGCTGCTGCTATCATAGAGTGCCTTTGTGCAAATGGAAAAGGAATCTCTAGGCCCCGTGGGCAGGCAAGTTACACAAAGGTGCTTCTTACTGACTAACCAAGGCACATAGCTTGGTGAGCAGAATGGCTGGTTCCAGGCCCCAGGCTGATCTCCACCACATGTCCCTTTGCGCAAGGCCCAAAATGCACAACCATACAGGGAGGCCCTGCATAGACGTTTGCCTTGACAGTGGACTAATTCATAGATATTTGTAGCCAGTTGACCAAATCCTTATTTTATCTCCCCAGTTTTCATTCCCAAGGTAAAAAATAAAGTTCATCTATTAAAAAACTAATTGTAAGTGCCCCACCTTAACAGTATTCTTAAGGAGCTCTATTTTTTAAACCACTTTTCTCTCCCCGTGAATTATACTACCCACCCTTCCTTTTTGATATCTGCTGTAACAAATTGTAAGGCAGCACTCTGCCCACAGGACGTGGTCTTTAAAGGAGTCATTTCCTCTTCCATCTCCTCCAGGCCAT
The DNA here is from genome assembly GCF_000951045.1 of Mandrillus leucophaeus. Taxonomy (NCBI): domain Eukaryota; kingdom Metazoa; phylum Chordata; class Mammalia; order Primates; family Cercopithecidae; genus Mandrillus; species Mandrillus leucophaeus. Next base: position 958,806 of record NW_012102699.1, read on the forward strand.
TCCCATCGTGTTTTTCGTGGCACTGGCAACAGGAAGGCACACTGAATAGCAGCGCTGAAAAAGCACTTTGTTGTTTATGTTATTACTGTGGGTTTGTCTCTGCCTAATAATTAGTGTTTCCGGCTTTCTGAGTTTATTTGCCAAAATATTTGCAGGACTTTCGTGAACAAATAAGGGATGTTTCTTGACATAACTGACCACTGCCTTGCAAGGCTGAGCAAGGGATGTTTCTAGGCGTAATAGACCACTCACTGCCTTGCAAGGCTGAGCAAACTTCTGGCTGTCAGAGTGTTTTTAGATGAATTTGCTCAGGGAAAGATTATCCTAGTAAGGGAAACACCTTCTCAATCACTAATCTGGCATTGATGCTATCTCAGCGACCACAGTTCAGGAAGGTTGAAGTATTCCAGTGTTCCTTTCAGGACAGGGTAGGTCATTACTGAGGGGTGGCAACTTCTTGGGTCCCAGGGGCAAAGGCCTAGTCCTGTCTGAATTCCCTCCCAGTGAAGTTCGTGAGCCTCAGCTTCCTCATCTGCAATGTGAGATAATCGTATTTGTCTGGTCTGGCTCAGAATTGTGGTTGAGGGTTAAATGAAAGAAAATGTATGTAGAAGTGCTTTGCTAACTCTAAAACATTACAAAAATGTTATTTATATTAGACTCTAAGGATACTGTTCTCTGAGGGAGGATGAACCAAGGAGAGAGCCTTATTCACTATATTTAGGTTAAAAGGGACGTGCTTCACTCTCGCTGCATTTTCTCCTCATGTAAAGGAGAAAATAAGATGATAAACAGTTCGGCCATCTCCCTGGCCCCTTCCTGACCTACCTTACCCATCTAACTGATTCCTTCTCTGCCTTGTTCTTTTGAAGAGGTCTTCTTGGCCTACCAGGATTGCCCACGTTTCTTTGGAACCATTGCACACCCATATGGACCACCCCCTTCATTCTTCTTTTATCCTATCATAATCAGCCTCTCCTAACCAGCTTGTTTTTCTAGCTGGGCAACAGTAACTCAAATCCCTACAAGTGTGCAGGTGAATGGAGCAGGCAGGGTGAGGAATTGATGGGATTGAAGCAGGCAAAAAGTGCTTGCCCCTCCCAAGGGGCAGCTGCAGCTTGGCTGTAACCAGCTCTTGCCTTGTGGAATTGAAGGTGCTGACTTGCCACACATCTCTTGATTTTTCAAGAGAAGGCAGAAATTAGGATTTTTAAGGGAAATTTCCTCATTTTTAATGTTGGAAGCTATTTCAGTATTTTTAAAATTATATTATGCAAATCAACAGAGTGTGGCCAAACAGCATGTTTGTGAACTGTGTTTTGCCCACAGACGGCTGGTTTGTGACCATCTTCAGGTCTTTGAGCACAAGTGTGCCTTGTTTCCTCAAAGTTAATACACATGGATGCAGTGCTCAGCTAGAGCATCGCCTCCTGGCCTACCTCTGACTCACTCTAGTTTCACTTGGTCACATTTCTCTTTGATCTGCTGTGACATGACTCTCACTTTAAGCAACAACTCTTTCTTTAGTTGATGGTGACATTTTTTAGGACCCTCTTATCTATACTAGCCTTGGCCTTTCTGCCCTCAGTCCCTGTGCTAGACCCTCCAAGATACCACCCTTTTTTCAAGCTGGGTGATGATTGCCCATGTCAGTCACTCTCCATCTGTTGCAGATTGTTTATACTGTGTAAATTTTTACAGTAAGTGTCTTTGCTTCTTTCAGTGTTTCTGGATGAGATGGTCGTCTTTCTTTTTATAAAGAGATGGTTGTGAGACTCTGAGGAAGGATAGATATAAGCCCTTATAGTGAACTTGGAATTGTGTTCTTTATGTACATATGGAATTGTGTTCTTTAAAGTAACTTTGGGGGTTCATATGAGAATATAACCCTGCTCAGAAGAAATTACTTTTAAAATAATATCCACAAAGGAACTGGTTAGATTTTCTAATGTGTTCTGCAGATATTTACCAGTGTAACCTACATTTTTTTCTTGATGCCATATAGATTGTAAGGAATTTCCATTATTCCATCTCAAGTTTATAATGAAATAATACACTGAAGCAATTCACCACCAAGAGTTTTGTTTAAAAAAGGAAGTTCCAGCTCCAACTTAGGTTCAACAATTGATTCTGACACTTGCCAGTGGCTCACTATAAGAAACAAACAATAGACATTACCAGTGGAGGGAGAAATGCAATACCATTTTAGATTTTCTGACAAGAAGTGGAGCCAAGGACTCCTTCAAAATGGATTGTTTTTAAAATCTCCAGTTCTTTGAGTTATATTTCCAATGAGTTACAGTTTTGAAATGCTTAAAAAAAAAAAAAGTAATTTCATGTTAGAGTAGTACTTTGCAGTTTAGAAACTTTCATATATATTATTTAACTTCATCCCCATAGTTTTGTAATAAGTAAGATGGTTTTGTAAAAGGTTCTAATTTTGTTTTATACATTAAAAATAGGCAGATTCCCAGTACTTCAGGAGGCCGAGGCAGGCAGATCACCTGAGGTCAGGAGTTCAAAACCAGCCTGGCCAATGTGGTGAAACTCTGTCTCTACGAAAAATACAAAAAATTAGCTGGGCGTAGTGGCAGGCGCCTGTAATCCCAGCTACTCGGGAGGCTGAGGCAGAAGAATCACTTGAACCCAGGAGGTACAGGTTGCAGTAAGCCGAGATCACGCCATTGCACTCCAATCTTGGTGACAAGTGAAACTCCATCTCAAAAAAAAAAAAACCAACAAATAAAATTTAAAAATAAATAAATAATTTAAAAAGCAAGGACACACAGCAGGTAGTATATTGAAATTCTGATTCACATCTTCCATTTTTAATTTCTTCCTACAATTTGTGGTTTTCAGTATCTTAGGGATCCATCTTGGCAGCTGGTTGAAGCCTGGAATCTTGTGATCAGAATTTATTCTGATGGTTTATTTTATTCCTATGCATTTGTCTCTGATTATATAGAGAAATAATATAAAGAAAAATCCTTTAAGCCAATATGGATTTTTCATTTCTAAACATGATTTTAATGGAGGAATGGCCCAGAGTGGATGGGGTTGTTGAGGAAGAGAACAGTGGGCCCCTTCGTGGCCTCTTTCAATTTGACGTGGTCTTGTCCTCTTGCCCAGGAGTAGGATCATTATTTTAGAGGTAAAACCCTTGGTAGTTTCCATTGTTTTCTGCCAGATGAAGGCTTAAAGGGACCAATTAGTGCACCACAACCCTCTGGGAAGTAGCCTGTCGTGATAACTTGAGATTAGTGTTCTGTTTCAAATCCCAGGAACTCCACACCTGGAATTTTGTCAGTTACCCCAAAAAGAAATTGAGGCCAATCCTGGGAGACGTGTTCTTTACTGTTTCCGTGGCAGATTGCATTAGAGTAATTTGGCACCTATTGGATTCTGCCAGAATTGTGGGGTGTGGTCAGGATAAGAAGTTTCTGAGTTTTAAGGACCTGATATGATAATGAACCCAGACACAACCCTCTGAGTCATAGACCCTTCCAGGCCCTCAATTAAGGGCCTTGAGATGGAACTGCAAATGGAAGCTAAGGGTTTTAGGTGGCTTAGTCTGATGAGTAAGCCATGACTGACCCCATGCAGAAAACATGTCCAGGAATAGCTGTTTAAATTGTGTTACAAAGAAATTACATCCCCATGTTTGTGTGTGCATTGTATTTCCAAACAGACCTTTAGGTTCCCTGTAGACTTCCTTTTACCTCTACCTCAAAAACCAACTTCAGAATAAATGGTTCACCTGACACCAGTTTCCTCTGACTTCCTAGGGCAAATGTGCCAAACTACTCTATCCAAGGGGTCAGCGTCCATCCCACCCATGCCTCTGCACAAAGCAGAAGTTAGTAGTTCTTATCTAGGAAGACTGACAGCTGGCGCGTCCTCCATAAACAGCAAATCATCACTCAATTATCTGGAATCACTTTGGTGGGGTCTGTGGAAGGAATAAAGAAATTATTTGGCTTTGACCAGTAAAACCAGGCCAGCTCTGAAAGGGCTGTATCTCTCACCTTAGCACTCTACCACTCACTCCCTCTGTCCCTGCCTCTGCAGCCTCCTTGCTGTCCCGCCTAATGCTCTGCCCATCTGCCTGTCTTCCCCCAGATATCTGCATGGCTCAAGGTGGAGGAAGCAGGCCAGCAGGAGGAGCAGGGAGATGATCACATGTTTTGTTTCAGTGCCACATTAATGTTTAAGGATGGGTTAGATTGATCTTAGATAATGATATCTAACTTTTGTAAGATCCAGTTAAGTCTTTCAAATTGTATTATTAAGAAGGCAATAATGCATTAAATAAAATATGATCAGATTACACATACCTTAGTCTGTGTGTGCTTTTATTTCTGTATATTTCTTTCTGCAGATATCCAAAATAAAAGGTTTGAGCTCAAAGACTTTATGGTCTATCATTTGAGCCCCTTCAGTAGGGATGGAAGGACGGGGATTGAGGGACTGTGGATCTTTTGGTGCCTCTCTTAATGGGTATCTTTGCATTGAGATTATATGTAGAATTTTAGGAGCCTGGCAGAAGGTACATATACCCATTGGAGCCTTTTTGAAGATGCATATGCTCATCAAAGTATCCCAAGGTTCCAAAGTCATCTCTGCTTGGGTTGGGCCATGTGCCTGGAGGTCCCTGATGGATGCTGCAGAGGTGCTATTCATCCAAGACTGAGAGAATCCCAGCATGGGAAACCAGGGTAATCTCTCAGTGTCTCAGCATCCTCAGCCTTGGAAAGCATGCTGTAAGCAAGATGACCTGTATTTCTCCACAATTCTGTTTCTCTAGGCAGTCTTCAACAAAGCGCCTCCAAAACATAGCAAATATAAATCAGAATTCAACAAGTGTCTTTTCTCTAAAACAAGTTTGTTTTTCATTCCTAAATATTGAGGTTCCCTCTACATTCCACCCAATAGCATGTCTGAACTGGTTTTAATGAAAACTGATTTATTTTCTCAGCCAAGGAATGTTGCTTGCCAATTCTGTGCCCTTCTGCTCACATGGTACTGTCAGGATTGATCAGACCATAAAGAGGGAGCCTGGTTGATGGTTTCAGTTCAGCTTTTCTTACTACAGTTAAGAGCCTTGAAGCCCAAGTGGTAGTTCCCATCCCAGTGCAAGGCAGTAGCTACTCCCATCCTTTCCTACTAATAGCTAGGGTTAGAAGAAAGCCAGAATAGGGGATAGGAGTTGTAGCTCTGATGACAGCTCTCTGTGAGGGGAAGACAGTCAAGGAGTTCACCTTAATATAATTTCTTAAAGCAGAGAACTCCCCCTAGAGGGATTTGATTTATTGAAAACTAAACTTCTAGGTCACATAGTTATTAACTAATTTCTAAGCTATACACTTGCGGAGGAGTGAAAAGGCTATTCTCATTTTTAATATTTTGGCATAGATCATACAAAGTTTTGTGATAACCAAAACTGAAGCCATGCTTTTGGGCAGTAGAGGGCACTCCCAACTTGAAGACACAGAATAGAAGCACTTTACTCTACCAAGAAACCACTGAGCCTTCCTACGAAGAACTTACTTATGACTCAGTTTCTCCTTGTTTTTAAGAATAAAACTTGAGTATTAAGTATGGTGCCTAGTCAGAGCCTTCCATACAATGAAGGTGGTCCTGTGTCAGAGGACTTTGACCAGTGCCAAACTGTGTCTTGAATCGTTTCCATATTATTTGTTTTACTTACTCATGTATATGTTTATGTATAATAGTTGGGCACAACCCTTGATAAATCTAAAATAATGATTCTTGTAGCTTCATTTTATATAAAAATTCTAGGATGCAGCTAATTTGGAGGAAAGGGGGAAGAAGAACCTTAGAATAAAATATAATGTGTACTCACAGAAATACACCTGAAAGGAACATTTATACCAAATTGCAGTGATTTCATCCAATTTATTGTGAGAAAATTGCCGAACACTGATTATTCCGTTGCCAATCATTTCTCTGTGGCCGTGCTGGTTTAAATATATACCGAGAGCTTTGGGCTTTTTTCCTCCCATTTGCCCTTGCAGGAAATGTCAATGTAAAATTTGACTCCAGTGTGAGATGCTGGATAATTTTTTATTTAAATGCTTCCAATGTCTATTTTTAATGCCAGCCTCTCACCACAAAGCAGTTAAGAAAGCTTTTCTGATATATGTGTTATACATTCAAAGTTTTCTTTTTTCTTTTTCATTTACAGGTAAGCATAAACTCCCATGGGGGCAGACAAATATTACTGAAAATTCTTTGTGTGTGTGTGTCTGTGCTTCAATACAATTTGCTTTTGCTGTTTTGTTGTTGTTTTTTTTTTTAACATGAATACATGAGGCATGATATCTGGGTTTCATGTGTAACAGCTTGAGCTCAGCAGTGACTGGTAGAGGGAGTGCTGTTTCTTCTACGTGTCCTCCCCAGAGTCCAGATAATACTCCTTGTATAGTGCTCAGGAGTGGCCTATTGGTCTGCTTTCCCTACCTGTGTCCTTTTCATCTCTCTCCAGTGCTCTCGCTGAAGGGAAGAGTATGAATTGTGACCCTGGGCCCAGATAAAGGAACTGCCCCACCAACTCAAGGTCTATGCCCAAATCATCATCTTCTCACCCCTTCTCTAGAGACAAACACATTGTCATGACCTAGACTATAAAATCAAAAATGGAAGACTGAAAATTCATTTATTCTTTTTTTCTTTTTTGTTTTGAAGTATTTGGTTCAGGTGTAAGACCAAACATGTTATGTATGTTATAAAACAATCAAATGCAGCCAGGTGCGGTGGCTCACTCCTGTAATCCCAGCACTTTGGGAGGCCAAGGCGGGTGGATCACCTGAGGTCAGGAGTTCCAGACCAGCCTGGCCAACATGATGAAACCTCGTCTCTACTAAAAATACAAAAGTTAGCTGGGCGTAGTGGCGCTGGCCTGTAATCCCAGCTACTTGGGAGGCTGAGGCAGGAGAATTGCTTGAACCTGGGAGACAGAGGTTGCAGTGAATTGAGGTGATGCCACTGTACTCTGACTCCGTCTAAAAAAATAATAAAAAATAAAACAAATGCACACATCTGCACCAATACCCATTTAAGAATGAGAACAGAGATAATAAGCTTGCACATACCTACATGCTAATTCATCCATTGTTTTTTGAAGGGGGTAGTGTTCTATTTAGAAGTATACAAATTATTTCATATCACTAGACTATGTCTTTAGAAAAGCTATTATTCAATCACCATTTACTGAATATGCATCCAAAATGGCAGAGGAAGAATTGTAACATTTTCTTAAAAAATGAAACATGTACTTTGGAGCATTTGCAGAGGAAAACGTCCCGGTTCCCAGACAGGAAAAATGAATTAAAGATGAATCACTGAGTCATTTGGAAAGGTTATACTCTCCATTTGCCTGTGAAGCAAATAAAACAGTCAAAAGTTGAACTTGGCTCTCAGAAATCTCAGAAGTGTTAAGAAACAAAGCTCTCTGTCATCATAACTTGGCACAGGAATGCTAAAGTATTAGGGAAGGCATTTTTGTTTTAATGTTCTAATTAGATACATAGTTCTTGTGTATTTTTCAGCACTTGACCCACTATGGAGTAAGGTACTTATTCTTAAATAGAAAGCTTCCACCCACCTAAATTGAATCCAATGTTTCCTCCAAGTTAAAGTATAGCCACTCTAGTGATCAACCCATACCTTCTTGCCCTTCTGGTTATCTCCAGCTCTTGGAGCCTTGTTCAAGTTATGGCCCACGTGATGCTTCAGGGCAGGCAGCACATGCTGCTGCTCTATCGCTGGCGGTGCCACGAGGATTTCAGTACCACAGGGAAGCACATACCGGAATGCAGAATGTTACCTTTTTTTGGGAAACCTGTATTTAAAATCAAATGAGGAATCTGAAGGCTGTAATTTGGAAGTTTGAAATCTCTTAGCCTTCTCTCCCCAGTATACTTAGCCCAGGACTTTTGGTTCCTGGTACCAGTCTCTGGGTAAAGTTGAGAGATGTAATGATTTATGGATAGTGGAAATTATCATATCAATCCTACTTTAATTATCTTAGTCTCAAACAAGCTAATGAGGGATTATCTGAAATAAAGCAGTTGTTGAATGGCCATCCCATTTTACTGTAAAAATTGAAGCTCTTGATCAGTCAAGTCTGACTTCTAGTTTTGGTTAACACATGATTCAGTAAGAACTTTGATTATTCACCAGCTGCTGTAGCAGCTAACAGCATATTGCTGTTCACCACGAGGCCTGGGGGAAAAAGAGAGATGGAGTCTGAGAACTAGAAGTGAAGGTTCTACTAGAGGCATCAGGGAAGGGAAAGAGGCAGTCCCCAGCCCAGCCAGTATGGACCCCAGAGAAGATGGTGAAGAGGGTACCAGATGAGTACTCTTCTCCTCATGAAGAGTCAGCTCTCAGAAATTAAAGTTTTGGGATTTTTTTTACAGTAGAATTTTTTTTTCCTCATAGGAGCCACAAAGACTATCTAGAAATCATCTTCTCTTCAGAATTGCCACTAAAAATCTCACCAGCACCCAAGTGAGAATTGTTAGGGGTCTCTTTTTAATGTATACATTTATATGTATATTAAGTTACACAAGTAATGTAGCTCTTTGTAGACAAATCAGAAAATGCTGCAGCAAGTATCAATTTAAAAATTCTTGTGGCCCTCACCCCTGTAATCCCAGCAGTTTGTGAGGCCGAGGTGGGTGGATCACCTGAGGTCAGGAGTTTGAGACCAGCCTGGCTAACATGGTGAAACCCCATTTCTACCCTGTTTCTACGTGGTGGTGCATGTCTGTAATCCCAGCTACTCGGAAGGCTGAGGCAGGAGAATCACTTGAACCAAGGAGGTGGAGGTTGCAGTGACTCAAGATTGCGCCATTGCACTCCAGCTTGGGCAACAAGAGTGAAACTCCCTCTCAAAATAAATAAATAAATAAATGCCTGTAATCCCAGCACTTTGGAAGGCCGAGGTTGGTGGATCACCTGAGGTCAGGAGTTCAAGACCAGCCTGGCCAACATGGTGAAACCCTGTCTCTTCTAAAAATTAGCTGGGTGTGGTGGTGCATGCCTGTAGTTCCAGCTACTCGGGAGGCTGAGGCAGGAGGATCACTTGAACTTGGGAGGCAGAGGTTGCAGTGGTTGCAGTAAGCCGAGATCGCACCATTGCACTCCAGCCTGGGCAACAGAGCAAAACTCGGTCTCAAAAAAAAAAAAAAAAAAAAAAAAAATTAAAATCACTTAGTATCTCACTGGGTATAATCACTCTTAATATTTTGCTATATTTCTTTTAGGAATTTATGCACGTAGATTTAAAAATAAAAGCAGTGTTTTATAATCTACTTTTTAGTTCCAGTATTCATTTTAGCATCTTTTCATGCCAATATATTTAGAAGTCATTTTGATATTTTTTTAGAATAATTGTATTCCCTTTTTGGAAAATGGTACACTGTTGGTTTTTTAAAAAAAATCAATCATATGATGAAACAGCATTTTTTTTAATCTATTTATTTTTTGAGACGGAATCTCAATCTGTCACCCAGGCTAGAGAGCAGTGGCATAATCTTGGCTCACTGCAACCTCCACCTCCTGGGTTCAGGCGATTCTCCTGCGTCAGCCTCCTAAGTAACTGGGATTACAGGTTAGCACCACCTCACCCGGCTAATTTTTTGTATTTCTAGTAGAGACAGGGTCTCACCATGATGGCCAGCCTGGTCTTGAACTCCTTACCTCAAGTGATCCACCTGCCTCGACCTCCCAAAGTGCTGGAATTAGAGGCGTGAGCCACCATGCCTGCCAGAAACAGCTTTTATAAGTCATTCAGAATTCCACTTCTGAGAAACAGCTGTCATCAGCATTAGGCTAATATCATTCTAGATCAATAGAGAGAAAGACTGATTAACTTATGTCTTTCCATGTAAATATATGTATGTTACTTAATTTTACTTGAACTAAGAAGTAATAGAAATTCAGGAGACCCTGAAGAAAAGCCACTGAATTTTGTATGTCCATTTATTCTCACAGGAAATTAATTCCTAAAAGTTCCTCCTACAAGATAAAAGAGAACATACTTAATTTTGAAATTATTTCTTTAAACCATACATTTCAGCTGAAGCCTCATTTATTTGCTCGCTGCCATGAAAGATAGAAAAATAGAAAACTTTTATGTCCTATCTCTCCTCCACCTGTGCTTCAGTATATGATAGTTAATATTAATATTTTTACACTGTCAGCTATTTAAACATAATTTTCACAATTTAATTTTAGTTGTATAGATACAGGATTTAATATTAATTTAAATGGATATAATTTAATATTAGTAATTATCTATAATATAAATATATGATAGTTTGCATACTACTAGATTCAGCAGATACAGGATTTCCTACTATTCATTTCTCCATTTTTAAACATCTTGTAGTTGTGTTTGTGTTGTTTTGAGAATGGTTGATGCCTTCTTGCCTGTTGAGAATCTTTGCTGAATTCCCTCCTTCCTTGTACTCCAGTGTCTTCCAGCATTGGTAATTAGAAGACGAGAGGCAATAAGATTTTTCTTCCGTAGAACCTGGTTTGCTTTTATGCCTAAAGGTTTGTTGTATAATTTAAAGGAAGAAATAGATTATTTCAAACAGAATAAGATTGCCTAAACAATGGTGTATTTTCTGCTCTAAAGAATCTTTTGCAAGCATATCTGCATTTCCAGACTTGAACGTTCACTTGCTAAGGAAAGAAATCCTACAACTTACTTACGCCTGCTGGGAATTTGACCAAGTAGCACAGTTAGGGAATACCTGAAAGGATATTGGATTTCTTGGAATTGGAGGAGAGAGCTTTGACAGATCCAGGGGGCTTTCCATCATAGGGAGTAGGAAATAAGGGTATTTTGAGGGGAAATAATTAGGAGAAGGCTTGCAGGCCTAATTTACTACACCCGATGACTTCCATCCAGTCCATGTCTTCAGTCATAGTTTCTCAAGTTTACCTGTCTAGATTGGTTATTTTGGCCATAAGTTTAGTGCATGTTCAGTGAGTAGTGAATGTTCAAATTTCGGATTTTTTTCTTCTTCGCTTTTCTCAACACCTTAAAATCATCTTACTAGAAAACCTATTTTGCAGTCACTTTTGGAAATGTTCCCACTATACCAATAACCTAGAATTACTATCTTCAGCTTTTTAATACAAAAAACATACACAAATAACTTTTGCTGTATCTCCATTATTGGTGTATCGTTACGAGGTAGGCACTCTGGAGCCAGCCTTACTGGGGTAAATCTTGGCTCTATCATTCCTAGGCAAGTTATTTATCAATCTTCCTGTGCCCCACTTCAGTTTTCTGAGCTATAAATGGGTCTAATAGTAGTATCTACCTTATATGGTGACTGTATAGATTAAATGCATACTCTGTGCTAACTGCTTAGAATGGTGCCTGCCTGGTATACAGTCCATGCTCAATCAAAGATAGCTATTTTTTTCTGTCTTTATATAATTTTACATATATGATTTTATGCTACATAAAATTTTTCTCTCTACTTGGTTCAAGATGGCCCTGTGAAAGTTATATTCTTACCCAAGTATTATTAAATCATTAGATTTAAAGTATTAGATTTCCTCTCCTCACTAGCCTTTCCTTTCTAGTCTGAAGAGTTAGTAGCAGCTGCATAAATTTATAAGGTCATTATTTTTTGTCTTGGTTGAAGTTTAGCCGTTACTTAACAACTTGAAAAAGAAATACCACCACCCCAAACAGTAGATACCCCTTATCTGTGGTTTCTCTCTCCATTATTTCAGTGACTCGTGGTCAAACATGGTCCAAACATATTAAATGGAAAAATCCAGAAATAAGCGGTTTATAAGTTTTAGATTGCATGCTGTTCTGTGTATTGTGATAAAATCTTGCCCTGTCCCACCTCATCCTGCCCGGGGTGTGAATCAGCCCTTTGCCCAGTGTGTCCATGCTGCACAGTTATGTATGTATAGGAAAAAATGTATACTAGGATTCAGTACTGTCTGTGGTTTCAGGTATCCACTGGGGGCCTTGAAACGCATCTCCCTCAGGTAAAGGGGGAAGTACTGGAATATGTTATGCTGACCAAAAGTTGAAAACTCAGCCAGTATGATGACAGCCCTTGGCTATGTACTTCTCTTGAAACTCATTGAATTCAGAGACCTGAAAGTAGATCTTCACTATTTTCCTTTCCATAATTTTTTTAAAGAGACATATTGGGAGTGGGGCATACGGTTTTATCTCTTTGGAGAACTGTTCTTACTGCCATGTACACAGGAAGAAGGTTCTTGATAATCTTATGGAAATGTCAGAAGTCACTATCTTTCTGGTACCTACAGGCAGCTCTTGCTCCCACCAGCATCTACGCTGGGAATCTGATTGCTTCAGGATATTTTAAACAACTATGGGCAAGGCTTTGTCCTCAAGTAAGGTTTGTAGTTCCTTCTAAAATCAACCAAGATTACAGAATATGATGCATCAAATTTGGCTAACTATGTAGAATTCCGAAGTATTCTGTTAAAAAAGTAAAGAATAGTATATTTGAAAGAACAGTCCCCAATTTTAAGAATTCTTTAACAAAAACCATTCAAACCATACAGGCTCAATTCAAGTTGGCCTAAAGATACAAAATCATATCTACTCAGACTCACAAACCTTAAACAAATGAGTAAAAAAGCAATATGCTACTTTATTTAGCAGTTCATGTTGTTTGTCATAATTAATCTCTCTAACCAGGGTTTCTTGAAAATGGTTGTAAACTACAAGAGAACAAAGATGAGGAAGTGCAAAATATTGTAACTGAGCTTCCTCCATCAAAGCCCACCTGCTGTGCATTTAAGGGCCAAGACTAAAATCTCAAACTGCTGTATTTCAGCATTCACAAATACATAGTTGTAGTGTGACACTAAATCATTATTGTGTAATTATTATTACTTATTTCCTATTTTAATACTGTGAGAAATTTAGACATTGAATTTCTAAAACTGTTACTATTTATTGGTACACAATCAGTTTCTAACTGTATGATTACATATTTAAAAATTTTTTCTCTATGTTAGAAAAAAATTCAACACCATTTTCCATGTGGTTTTAATTTTATCAAACTGTAGGAATTTTGGAAACTGTCTTTGCCTACATGTTGGAAGAAAATATTTTTTCTGGAATAGCCAAATCTTTCATACTTTAACTATTGGATCAGCTTCTTCTTGTGTAGAGTGTGTATTTCTACAAAAGAAAGGGTGGCAACTGTAAGATTTACATAAAACATTTACAGTTTGCCTTATTGAGCAATTTGCCTGCTTAGCAATAGAATGCAGGTTTAAAAATAGATGTATGTCATGGCACGTATATACCTATGTAACAAAACTTAAACGTTCTGCACATGTACCCCAGAGCATAAAGTATACTAATAAACAAAAGGTGTGTATATGACCAGACTAATTTCTCAGAGAGAAAGTGGAGCATGCTTGCTTCCTTGCTCTCCAAGGCCACTCTTAATATGCAAGATGTTTTACAGGAAAACTTGTCAATTCTCACTTTATCTTCAGCACAAGCGTCTGAACAAGTGGAAACTAAACTTTAAGCCTAGGATGCGTTTGTCTTTTCAAGAATGGTTTAGTGTCTACACATAGCCAAAGGCAGCGATATGAACTGGACAACTCTAGAAAATAACAAGAAGTTTTTCCAACTCACCCTGGAGACTTGTCATTAACCTAAAGTGACTGAGTGCCAACTTACCAGTTGCTTGCTTTGTACTTTGGAGCCACACTGGTACCTGAAACACGGGCATTCAGAACTAGCTAAGGGAGTCCATTTAGAGAATTGGACTGCCCAAGGTAGAGAGGTGCTACTACCCTTTGGGGAAAGTCTAGCTAGTAGATGATATTTTAAAAAATAAAATGGGCCAGGTGCAGTGGCTCATGCCTGTAATTCCAGCACTTTGGGAGGCTGAGGTGGGTGGATCACTTGAGGTCAGGAGTTCGAGATCAGCCTGGCCAACATGGTGAAACCCTGCTCTACAAAAAATACAAAAATTGGGTGTGGTGGTGCATGCCTGTAGTCCCAGCTACTTGGGAACCTGAGGCAGGAGAATCGCTTGAACCCAGGAGGTGGAGGTTGCAGTGAGCCGAGATCATGCCTTTGCACTCCAGCCTGGGAGATAGAGTGAGACTCCATCTCAGTAAAAAATAAAATAAAAATAAAACAAGAACAGCACAAGGCAGTATATAATGAGCTGTTCAGTTATGTAGCACATGCTGCAAATGCTGTTCAAAGTCAGGGAAGAGAAGTGTTTCTGAGCTGGTACAGTTAGTGCCTTTCCTTCAGTCCTGCACTTAGTCTGAGCAGTGTCTTGCTGTGAAATTGAAAAGGCCAACCTGTGAGTGGACACAGCTTGTGTGTGTCTGGCCAGTAGCCTGCAGCTGTAAATGTAGCTCCCCCTCTCTCTTGGATTAGGGCCTTGTGCAGTGAATAATTTGACAACCATACAACATAACCACACTAACCCAGCTTCCTTCTCTGAGCTTCCTTCTCTGCCTCAGAGATTTAAGTGTTCAGATGGACATGTGAATAGCTCCTAGAAGGATTTGCATAGATCCCTGGTATATACATTTTGGAGGATACCTTTTAATTGAACCCATCTTTGTCCATGTCCTTCCTTTTGTTTTTGTTTTCCCATCTTTCCAACCATTTTTGGTATCTCCTAATGTGCCAGTCACAGTGCTGTGCACAAACCAGGTGCTTAGATAGGTATTAAATAAAGTATTTCACATACAATAACCCATAAATGATGAAGAGAATAACGTTAAAGGATATTTTATAACACTGGGAAATATGCATTCAGTTAACCTTAATGAGAAGGGGGACAGATGATACTTGTTGTAGATTTGAGTACTACCAAGGTCATGTTTTTAGGGATTTCTTTGGTGCTTTTCTAAATACACAATGTAATGTTAACTTTATGGATGCTGTGTTTTCTCACCCAGATAAAATACTATGCTGCCATACACTTTGACTCCAAGCATCTCCTGCCTCAATCCTCTTCCAAGTGCACCACATCAGTTTCTTCCCACCCTGTAGTGTAGCACCTCAGCATAGTACATGTAGCTTTACAGAGCTGGGTATCTAGTTTGTGTCATAACATTCAAACCAGACCACTTCGTGAATAACTGAAGCAAGAGTTTTGTTACTGGACATCTGGATTTAAGGAAAAATAAAGTGTCCCTGTAGTTGAAACTTAGCCTGGATTTACTTTTTTCATTTTCCAGCTCCTCTCTGTTATCAAGTAGCAAGCAGGGAGCAAGTCATTTCCAGTACAATGGGTAGAGGAGTTGTGATGGGTACAGTATGGAAAACATTAAAATCATGATACTTGGTTTTACTTTTTATTTTCTGTCTGAATTTTCATTCAGATTTTTGTGCCCCATATTGAAAAACAGAAAAGTGTTGGAAAAGCCAAAAAAAAAAAAAAAGTGCTCTAATCTCTCCAAAGGATGTCTGTGACCTACATGTGCTATACCCTGAGAGTTACCCAGAGCAGAGGCACCTCAGGTGAGAGGAGCACATGACACAGAGCCAGTGGAGGATTCTTCTGCTGGTTAATGCATTATGAGAAGGAGCTGGCCAGGGCAATTACATACAACCAGTTTAGGTCACATGAGACTCTGACAGTCTTAGAAAACTGAAGGGCAGGTATATAGATACATAAAAGTGTTCATGAATACTTATTACCTGCAGCTCATCCATTTTCCATAAAGATTTTCATTTAAGGGTAAAATTTCACAAAATCATGAACAGTATTTCTGTGATCAGATAAGATGTATTCTCTATATACCAGTGTCCATTATATCACATGGGCATTTTTACAGGCACAGTAATATTAAGGTCAAGATGTTTAGTGATTCCAGCAACAAAACCAAATGTTAATACACGGAGTATGAAACAGATAATTCTGTCACATTGAAAGCATATGTCATCTGGTCCTCAGAATGCTGTCTAGTAGTTTTCCACTGTACTATATTTAACAGAGGCTTTTTATAAATACAATGATACCAATTAATAATTTTTCCACTTCTGGTGGGTGACCATCATAGATACTAGAACACATTATCAATGATATGAATGATGGTTTTATATTGCATGGGTGGAAATTGATCCTCCTGATTTTGGTGTAGGATACTACTGAATACCCAGGGTAAACTGCCTGTTAAACTGCATGTGGTCCTAACTTTTAAAATCATGCACCTCATCAATAAAAGTTAGTTTGGCTTTTATTAAAGTTCTATGTGATGAAAATTTTTAATCCTTTGTGATATAAAACATTTTAATTTTTTTAATTGATTAATCATTTGTGACACTTTAATCCAGTGGTCTGGTAGTAAGTTCAGCTTAAGTCAGTACTTAACTTTGAATACCTCATAAATAAAAGGACATCACACAAGATATGTAGTTATAAATGGAAAGAGTTACTAACTCTGCTTACTACATCATGATTCTTTTTCAGTGTTATTCACCAATTATGCAAAGGGTTTTAATTGAAATTTTGCTAGTAAATGTCCATCTTCACTGATGTCAGCTGTTCTTTCAAACTAACTGAAAGATGTTGCATTATTCATGTTTAACAAATGAGTTAAAAACCCCACTGAAACTCTTTCTTTAAAGGACTTTTTCTCAGGTTTTACAAGTTTATACATAGATGTGTGTGTGTGGGGGGGGGGTATAACACCTTAACAGTGATTTTGACAGCAAAATCACACCACAATGGAAACATATTCAAATATCCATTTTCAAAATGCTTTTTTTGCAGCACAAGTTTTCTAGCAATTGCTTTCACACTCATTGTTGAAATGCTCTTTGGCCTTGAAGGGATAGATGAAATGTGTTCATGCAAAAATCTCTGCCAGATAGGCTGCCACTTCAGCCCCTTGTCATGACAACAACAAAAAAGGTCAGCATATTTGGAAGACTACCATTTTGTAAAAGAAAAATGTGTTTTTAAGTTATCTTTAAGTTATTCAGGTCTTTCAAAACATAAAAAATCTCTTATGTTTTAACAAAGATACTTAGTAATGACTCCTTAGAACTCCTGGACATGACCACATGTCCCTGTGATGACCACACAGGGACATCAGACAAGTCCTGGCACCATTGTTACTCTGAGCATTAAATATGACAAAACGTACGATCTTTGTCATCCTCAGATTATACACATAGGTTTTGATAGTTTCTCTCTGTGCCCCGTGGATGATGTGTGCCCCATACTTCAGATACCAAGGTCTCTACCAGTGTAGACCACTTAGGGGGGCATTAAAAAACCTTGGCCAGGCCAACCACAGTGGCTCACACCTATAATCCCAGCACTTTGAGAGACCAAGGCAGAAGGATGACTTGAGCCTGGGAATTCAAGACCAGCCTGGGAATCTAGATCTTGTCTCCACAGAAAAATTCAGAAATTAGCCAAGCATTAACGTATGCTTGTAGTCCCAGCTACTCGGAAGGCTAAGATGGGAAGATCACCTGAACCCTGGAGATCAAGGCTGTAGTGAGCTATGATCGTGCCGTGTACTCACTTCAGCGTGGGCAAAAGGGTAAGACCCTGTCTCAAAGAAAAAAAATTGGTCACATCTCAGACCAATTAAATCATAATGTTCAGTGGTGAGATCTAGACATCAGAGTCTTTTTTTTAAGCTCCCCAGGTTTTACTGATGTTCAACCCAGTTTGAGAAGCACTGATCAGCACTTTCCAAACCTTAATCTGCACACAGATCACCTGGGAATATTGTTAACCTGGAGATCCCTATACAGTGGATCTGCGGAGAGGCCTAGAGGTCTGCGTTTCTTACAAGCTCTAAGGCGATGCAGAAACTGCTCATGGGTGGACCACTTTGAGTCCAAGAGCTACGCCAGCCCTCCCCTCTGTTCTCTGATTCATTCTCTCGGACTCTCAAGGCTGCGGGTGGGCCACGAAGCTGCAGCTGTGTCGAGAGGAGCCTCAAGCTGCAGTCATTGCTGCTTCATGCCACAGGGAATTTTATTGTGAACACTAAATAACATTTTTCTCATCTGTAAAAGCAGGATAGCAGTCATATGTGTCCTTGGCTTTTCCACTTTATTTATTGAAGAAAGTAGGGAACATAGTATGGTTTTGGGCTCCTTATTGCGAGATGAGTTTAACACTACTATGGAGAAGCCAGGAATTGTTACTTGGCTGCCTCAAAAAATGTTGAATTATAAGGATGTGAAGAAGAACAATCAAAAAGATTATTGATAGCATTGATGGGAATTTGTTTTTATTTTCAGATCTTTAAGCATTCGTACCTTTCACATAAAAATAAAAACTTTCAAATAAAGTAACGCTTATGACTCTAAGGTGTTACTTATATGTTGGGTTGGTATTCAGCCCCTACTATTGATAACACCATACCTGTGTTAAAATGTTTTTAAAAGTATAATAATATGGCTGCTTTCCCAAGTTCCATGAATGACCCTAGCAGCTCTGGTCCCACCCCAGGACATCCTGGCCTTTTTGTGATCCAGCACCTAAAAGGCTGATGTGAGGCATGACAAGGAAAGTCCGGGGCCTTGCTCTGTTCTATTTGACCGGTACCAATACCATACCACTGGTTAAATATTTTAATTTCACTTTAGCCACGTTTGAATGTGTGATCATAAACGCAAGGCATCTCAGCCATTATATAAAGGTTAAGAGACTGGTCCTAGACCTATAACAGAGGCTCCACCAGGCCTTCCAACTGCTTTCTCTGTCCTGTACTGGTCATTGTATCATCTTTTCCTCAGTCTTGTTAGATCACATTTCTGGACAAATATATAAGAGGGCAAGACAGCACAGCTCCATTGTAGAAATATTTATTGATCTAACATGAAAATTGTATTAGACTGCAAGAAATATTAGACAGTCTCTGACCTAATTTACTGCATTGTTGGAAATCCTTTATGTACAAAACATGATCAGTGGAAAAGCAATGACAGCCACGATATAGCTTGGTGCCTGACAGTTGTGCTGTGAAGATTGTGAATGGCCCAAAAGAAAAAAATAATCAGGAAAGGCTTAATTACAGGAGGATGGATAGGATTCTGGAAAGTCTGAGGCCCTACTACACATCCATTCTTCACCAGATCTATAGGTTAGCACTTCCTGTGCAATGTTTACTGGCAACCCACTCAGATTGTTTCTGCTTAAAATTTTGAATATATTGCTTGAAATTGCCCTTTTTTACAAAAAAAATTTTATTGCTATATAATTCATCTATCTTAAATCTGCTATTAATGAATAGAAAATAGAATAATATTTTCATGAAATGATAATTAACCCAGGTAAAGGATTCAGAAATTTCTGTCTATATGTGCAGTGGTTTATCACCTCATACCACCATATCAGCTCTGTTTTCACTGCCCCTTCTTTTCTTTTCTTTCTTTCTTTTTTTTTTGGGGGGGTGGGGGAGATGGAGTCTCACTCTGTTAGCCAGGCTGGAGTGCAGTAGCGCCATCTCAGCTCACTGCAAGCTCCGTCTCCCAAGTTCATGCCATTCTCCTGCCTTAGCCTCCTGAGTAGCTGGGACTACAGATGCCTGCCACCACGTCCGGCTAATTTTTTGTATTTTTAGTAGACACGGGGTTTGTTTTCTTTCTCCTGAGTCTTCTGCCTTAGGTTAAAAGAGATGAATTTCTTCCTCTAACTCATATATTTTTTAACAAGAGATTGGTTTAATAAAAAATGTTGATGCTCTGGAAAGATCGATATTTCTACCAACAAGTGAAGGGAATTTTTAAATATTTAAAATGTACGTAAGTGGTGCCCCTAGAAATGAGAGAGAAGAATGAAGCGGTCGTTATATTCTATCCATATACACTCCTTGTTTGCAAACACAGAAGAGGTTAGTGAGAGGTTATCTTTCCTCTGAGAGGCAGTTTCTGTATAGGTTCCTCCGAGTGAAGATTAGAATGTTATCAGACACTGGCTGTAGCTCAGATGACACAGTAAAAAGGAAGTAGGGGTTAAATTTAGAAATTACATGAAAGCGTTTCAAAAATAGATATATAGCTAAGAACACATAAAAGAAGCAATATGCATTTTTATCTTCTTGAAAAAACAATGCAAGTTGCTAAGTTTTTGTTTTTGTTTTTGTTTTTGTTTTGAGTTATTTAAACATGGATTTGGTTTGATTTCATGACCACTGCTGTATCACCAATCACTTTAGCTTTTCATGGGAAGCTCATCAGAATTCAACGGGAAGAGCATGCGTGGATATACTCTCTGGTAAAGTCTTCATGCACATATATTTCCATCTCTTAAACAAGGTTTTATTCAGGTTGTGGTCTTTGCCTGTTTTAAAAACTCAACGTTGAGATGAATGCAATGTAATAAAATTTGGCCTTTTCTGTAGAGAAAAAAAAACTGTTTCTATGTCACTTTAAGTCAACGTGCTTCCAGTTGCAGAACAATTACAACTGTAAAATAGTCACTGTAATTATTATATGTAACCCGTATCTTGAGAATTTAAAATGGCATTTTCTTAAACTAATAGTGCTGCAGCATGTTGGTAAAAACCATAGAAATGATTATTTTTGTAACAGATGCCCAAAAGATCTTACACTCAAAAGGGTTGTTTTACTGAATACAAAAAAAGGGTTGTGTGAGGACATTTCAGTATCATTCCTCCTGAGTCATATCTGACGTACAAACCAAGGATTGTTTCTGTTTACTGACCCATTAATGTGTGCCTATTACTATACTGTTTTGTATGTATTATTACCTTTAATCGTTACAACAGTGCTGTGACATAGTTATCATTACCTCATTGGAGGGATAAGGAAATTGAGGCTTGGAGAGATCCCAAAGCAAGGAAATGGAAACATGGTTTGATTCCATGTGTTTGACTCCAAAGCCGTAGACCCTTATCCACGTGCATATGACCACCCTTGACAACCCAAACCATGTGGTACCATTTGGCACTTAAGGCATGCCTTAGTTCCCTTGTTCAGATTTGTGTGTGTTGGAACTCATAGCACAAGCATCTAGGGCATAAATTAAAGGGCTGGTGGGGAAGGAACATTAGATGATCCCAGGTGCACATTTTTTAACTGATTCTAGCCAGGAAGCTGAGAAAATGCCCACTCGTAGGAGTCAGATTCAGCTTAATTCTCAGTTGAGAGTTCATAAGCTTCCTCATCTCATGACACAACAACGACACCAGACTTATGGGGAGTTGGGCATGGGGGTAGGGTGCAAACTCATTATTTCAGGGTCAGGCAGGTAATGAGAAGCTGGCCAGGTTCTATTATTTGCCACAGCATTGTTTGTTTTTGCATTTTAGAACATAGAATATTTTTCACCTTTATAAAAATTTATGTACTCTCTCATTATTCTTGACAATAGTGGGAAGCTATTGGCAGTCTTCTTAGCTACAGCCTGTTGTCCTCTTGGAATATGGTGCAGTGTTGCTGGGACTTCTAATCTGTCAAGAGAATTAGGACATCTGTTTTTTGGGTGTGTTTTTTGTTTTTGTCGTTTTTAATGCTAATGCTCTCAATTTTAGATACTGACCCCTTTACAAAATTTTGCTGTATCAGGTAGATGTGCAGACCGTTATCTCACATTTAGGCCTCTTATATCTTGCTCAAGTCTTCCCCATGGATAGGTTGATCGTAAGTCCTAGTTTGCCTGAGATACTTGTGTTTACACCTGTTGTCCCTGCCTCCCACCTGTTTAGCATTTATTCCAGTTTTTTAATTTTTTAATGAAGCTTTCTTATTAATAGCTGCATTAAAATAATCCAGGATGTATTTAACAGACATCCACTTTGTATTTCTAGATTCTGCCTTTGCAATTAAACAGATTTCTCACTTTACACTTGGTTGAATCTGATATCCCTTCCCAGATGCATTGTAACTGCATCTCTCTTTCAAAGACACTATGTGGGCATTCCTGCTAATATGGAGTGAGCTGGGACAAAAGTGACTAGGGACAGCCAAACTCTTCCAGTACTTGTATCCATCAATCATGCTATGGTCTGGTGTGTAGGCTGCCAGGTCCACGAAGACACCACACTTCTATGAGAAGGGTCAGTGGGCAGTTGCTAGGTATATGTGAAATGTGTGTGGAAAATGAAGGCTGAAGCAGTCTTACTGTGGAGGTGTGAAAGATTTTGCAGTATCATTTACTGTTTGATGTAAATCTGTTTTATTGTTTCATAATGCTTTTATTTTGCAACATATCTTTTTGGCCATAATTTTTTTTCAAAACTTGAAAATGCGTGTTTAAGAAAAAATTAAGTACTGTATTTTTGTTTCTCAAGAAAGTCGATAATGTGTAATTCATATAAAATTATTTATCAATACTTAACATCCACCATTGTAGCCATGAATATAATCAACCACACAAAATACAAAAGACACAAGTCTTCAGAAAGAGTATCAACATCTACTTCAAGAGTTTGCTGTTATTTTCAGAACACTGTGCCCAAAGATGACATTTTAGCTTGTGCAGCAGCAGAGAATGCATTTTTATATCACTCTGAGAAGCATGACTTTTCTTTTAGATCAAATGACTTTCTTTCCAAGTTAATTTAGCTCATTGTTTTCCAGGTTTTCTTATGCATGTACAAAAAAATGAAGCAATAGCAATTAATCTGTTAATTCTCTTAGCAGAAGAAAAACTTTGCAGGTAATTGATGGTTTGGTTTTTTTCTTCATTAATTCATGGAATCAAGATGAAGCTTTTAGAAGTTCATGCTGATAAAGTGAAATATCCAACATGGTTTTGATTGCTATAGTAAATGCTTTTTGCTTCTTTAAAAAATTTTAAAAGTCAGTGTTCAAAGTAATGTATTTTGTGGTACTGATATGAGTGTAGTTTTTCATGGAGCATAGTGTCATGGTAAAATACTGTATATATTAAATTAATAAACCAATGGACCAGAAATATTCTTAGAATAGTTATGGCTTACGTCAGTCACAGTTGTATCCAAACAAGCTGCAATAATCTGTTTATGAGTTTCATCTCCTAAACGTATTTGTGAAATAATAGTATTCTGAACTAATACCAAAATATAGTTCTATGAAAATATTTGAATTGAAATAGTTGTCCCTCCATTTGAAAAACATAATAGAGTGAGATTACTTACCATTCAGCAGACCTTGTTCAAAGCTTACCAAGTATTTTAGCCAACAAGAGAGACTGTTTCTGAATTAAAACTATTAAGGTCTACCAACAAGAGCATGATTGAAAATGTCAACAGTTTCAAATTTATTGACCTAAAATGGTTAAGGCAATTTTTAAGAATGTTACACACAATTCTATGAAATAGTTAAATATATAATATGTCAATATTGAAAAAATACAGTTATCTGAAGGATGTTAGGGACATGATATTAGAAAGAGTTACGGCTAAGAACATGACTAAAGTACATGAAGTACATAAAGTACAAGAAAAATATTTCTGCTCATTTTTTACTTTAAAGTCTATATTGATATATCAAAAGTTTATATTTTAGGAAGAATTTTATATTTGAAAAAAAAATTTTAATGCACACACTTCCTTGAATAATATCAATGTAATAACATAGATTTGCCAGTCAATAAATACTTCAAAGACATACAACATTGTTATGATTTGGCTCTGTGTCCCCACCCAAATCTCACCTTAAATTGTAATCCCCACTTGTCGGGGGAAGGGCCTCGTGGGAGGTGATTGGATTGTGGGGACAGATTTCCCCTTTGCTGTTCTCGTGATAGTGTAGTGAGTGAGTTCTCACGAGATCTGATCGTTTAAAAGTGTGTGGCACCTCCCAATTCTCTCTCTCTTTCCTGCTCCACCATGGTAAGACGTGCTTGCTTCCCCCTCACCTTCCACCATGATTGTAAGTTTCCTGAGGCCTCCCTTTCATGCTTCCTATACAGCCTGCAGAACCATGAGTCAGTTAACCTCTTTTCTTCATAAATTATCCAGTCTCAGGTAGTTCTTTATAGCAGTTCTTTATAGAACAGGCTAATACAAACATTAACTAGTTTGGTAGCTTTTTTATACTCAAAAGTGTATAGTAGACTAGAACTATTTTATTACACTCTCAATGGAAAGTTAACAGTTTCTCAACACTGGTCCAGGTAACTTTTTACACTTCTTATCTATAATATTTTCAAACTTTGGGTCTTTATTTAAAGTGACAAATTATATAATTTGTTACTAAAAAACCATGCCTTGTAGAATGTGAGTTATTTTCCTTCCCTTCTTCCTACTTAAATTCTAGGCCGGGCGTGGTGCCTGTAATGCCAGCACTTTGCGAGGCCAAGGCAGATGGATCACGAGGTCAGGAGATGGAGACCATCCTAGCTAACATAGTGAAACCCCATCTCTACTAAAAATACAAAAAATTAGCCTGGCATTGTGGTGGGCACCTGTAGTCCCAGCTACTCAGGAAGCTGAGGCAGGAGAATGGCATGAACCCAGGAGGCAGAGCTTGCAGTTAGCTGAGATAATGCCACTGCACTACCAGCCTGGGTGACAGAGCAAGACTCTGTCTCAAAAAAAAAAAAAAAAAATTCTGACTGCTTCATTACTCTTTTTCATAGGATAAAGAGGTATTGCTTTTGTTTCTTTCTCTATTTTATTAATAGAACAGTTTCTTGCTCGTTAAAGGGGCATTTAAGCAAGGTATTTTAAAAGTTCCATTCCTTCCCCAAGATTCTGGGAAAGTGAGCCTTTCACTTTCAGTTTTTCCCAACACAGTTTCTTGAATGTCTGAAGCGTCAGTGGTCAGATTTCACATGGGATGTTCCAGAAAGATATTTCCTGTGTAAGACTTTGAAATTCTTGGGAGCATTTGGGCCTTTTTTTAATCGAAGAGCTTGTTCTTTTTATTTTTTCACCTGTCTGAATTCTACCAACTGAACAGGGAAATCTTCTTTATCTGTTTTTCCTGTTGTCAAATAAAATAAAATTCCAAACCAGCAGCAACATACTCCTCTGGTTAATAAGATTGTAGGAGCACAGACATTACAAAAGACTAAAATGATTAGGCTTTTTCTGAGATGTAATATCAGGAAATGAACCACATAACATTATGTGATCTCAGAAATGAAGATGATATGAATCTATAAAGCAGGCATTTACCTGTTATGCCAAAATGGGGAGAAATCAGTCAATCAGTTGTTTCGTTTGTGTAAAATCAACCTATAGTTGGTTGTTAGGAGTCTCAGTCTCTAGTCAGTGTTTTCAAAACATGGTTTAATACACCACCAGTCTCGTCAACAGATCTGGAGGCAAAAAAAGCTTCTATGGTCAAACAAGTTTGGAAAATCCAATAATATCCCCAATGCTAGGCTCATGGATTTATAGCGCCTTTCTAGGTAAGGGCTATTGCTTTATTGTAACTCCTGTGTTCTGCAGCACAGACATCTGTTTGACTGTTTATAACCATTATTCTCCCCATTCTCTTACTTTGGCTTCAGAACCCATTTGTCAAATAAATAACTATTAACATTCCAATTAACTTACTTTTCCATTAACATAATTAATGTTCCTCAAATACTCTTTGAAAGCAGCCATACAGACCATACCCTAATTGTTTTGAATTTTAATGAATATGCATATCTTTAAAGTAATCGCTCCTCAATTTTTTAAAATCAACTGTGACTTTGTATAAACTCTCTGAAGATAAACTAGTTTTTTTGGTGATATTAATAATGCACGCACACACACACACACACACACACACACACACACAACACCCATACTAGGATACCACAGCATCATAATTATGAAGATAATAGTAGAACTTCAGAGAGTGCAAAATTTTACATTGTACCCTAAGATTTTATAGACCTGAAGGCAATATTCTTTGTAGTGGGATCATGTAATTATATCAATCAACATACTCTGGAAGTGTTTGATGTAGGTTTTGTCATGCTGCATCAAGCATCTGACCTACAATGTCATTGATACTGATAATTACGACATTACAGACAAACATGAAAAAGGAAAATGTTAAAGAACCAAATAGAAGAATATTTACACGGAAAATGGTAGTGGTAGGGCCAAGAAAGAGATTGAGTTCTTTGAAAAGAAAAAAAAAGAATTTTAAACAATAAAGGAGGAGTATTTCCTCTACCCAAGAAGGAATCCCCATTCTATGTTGGAATGCGCAAATAAAGCCTATAGGCCAACAAAACCAAAAGGAGAATCATAGTTCCAGCAAATATTTTTTGGGAAAGACGGTAGTCTTTGATTGCCTTGGTGACCATAATGAAGATTAAAAATAAAAATCTAATGATAGAAGAAACAAACTTAATAATGAGTTAATAAATCAATTTGTGAAGTCTTAAAGAAAGGATATGTGGCAGTTTAATAAATTTTCTTCTCTAACATTGTAATCTAGAACATTGTATTTAACATACATTCTCTATTGGTGTCTTGTATATTGCCTAACACGTGAGTGATAAATATTTGTTGAAATAGTTTATTGTTAATGGTACTTTTGAGATACCAGAAGATTTCATAGTAATTATAATATTTGTACTAGGCATTTTAGAAACATCTCTTTTACTTTTCCTAACAGCCCTACAACAAATTGTTCCATCTTATAGATGAGGAAACTGAGGTTCAGGAAGGTTGATTGACTTGTCTAAAGATACAGGGCTGGTACATGACAGAGTTATTATTGAAACCTGATTTGGTGTCAGGCTGTTGTTCAAGTTCTTCCTCTTTGCTACTGTGGTTCCCAGAATTACTAATTTGAGATTCAGTAGTTTCCATCTAATACCAACTTTAAGAAGGATGTGGAAGCTTAGCAAAGAAGAAACAGTGGATCCTTACCACTTAAAGACTCCACACAGAAGATCTTTCGTTTTCATGAGGAGCGTCAAAAGGCTGTGTCATGTAGTAATTTCTAATTTTGCTGAGCCACATGTTGAATCATAAATGTGGAGAGGCTGTTTTATGGGAGTGAGTCACTCGCAATGAGAACCCAGCCAGCAGCAGTTCAGTATGACTTTGCTGTTCTTTGTCATTTACGCAGTAATGCTCAGAAAAAGATACAGCAACAACTGTCACACTGCATATGATGTGCCTGAAAGAAGGTCAGCTGTTCAGGTTCTAATGAAGTCAGAAAATGTGAAACAGTCTGATAAATACAGTTCATGTCCAAGTTTTCTGCAGGAGATTTTATGCTAAGCAGTATTTGCAAATTTGAGAACTCAGAGATCTATTATCCAGAGGCCTCCAGACTGTAATTTCACATTTGAGCAAATTTAGGCTTGAATGACTTTCCCAGTGTCACAAGAATCTAGTGGGTATTTGTACCATGGTTTATATTTTTTGTACTATTTTTCCTTTTTTTTTTTTTTTTTTTTTTTTTTGGCATTTTAAGTGACTAGTAGCCTCAGGTGTCTGGCTCTTCCTTCAAGTATTTTATATGTGTTCTGTAATTTAACCCTCTAAAATAACTGCTATTATTACCTTCATTTAATGAGTTATGAGAGGGAGGTAATTAGGAGGCAGAGGTTGAGGATGTTAAATAACTTGTACAAGATCACAGTCAGCTAGTACTGTTGGAAGTGGATTTACAACACAGTCAGTCTTGTCTCAGCATCCATCATTTCACTCTGTACTTTCTTTGAGCGGAAGAAAACAAAACCAAAAAGGCTGAGGCTGGTTTTTTTTTTTTTTTCACAGTTCATTTAAGAGTTTATGATTTTTTTCTTGAGAGTCAAATGCCAAAAGGAAATAAGCACTTAGAAAAAAGTAGGAAGATGTGTGCTGCAGTTCAGAATTGAGATGAACTCTGATGCTGGCTTGTACTTTTTCTGATTTTGAGGTCCTCTGTGTGTGTTGGGCATCCCTTCAGACAGAGCAGGCCTAATAAGCTGGATATTTGTGTCTAAGAGCTTCCACAAATGTGGAAGTTACCATTTGACTTTCTACTTCTGGGTAGGTGTGACATTCCAGTCTAAAGCCGCCTTCAAGCTGTTAATGAGATTTTGAAAATTCTTCCAAAGTGACTATGAGATCTTTTTCATTTCACCTAAAGGCTTGGCCTGCTGTGGGCAGGGTAAGACCCACTGTGGTAGAACCTCAGTTCCTCCTTCCGTTTGCAGAAGCAAACATGGAAACATCAACACATCTAAGATTTACCTGAATTTTATGACGACTGAATTCTGAAAACAAGACATTACCACATTGGCACATCTTGCGGTTTCCATGTGGTCTTTCCCTAGAATTCTGCCAGAGTTTCTGAGAGTAGCTACTTAGTTCTCACAATGTTCCCTCTAAGCCTTGCCACCAGCTTGCTAAGAATTCTGAAAGCTAGCATTCATCATTAAATATTTCCACCCAGTATATTTTAACTGTAACTTAAAATGAAATAAAATTATATTTTACATTTTGTTTATGTGATTCATTAAATCATACTAGGAATTTTTTTTTTTTTTTTTAGCGATGGTATTTCTCTCTGTTATCTAGGCTGGAATGCAGTGGCGTGATCATAGCTCACTGTAGCCTTGAACTCCTGGGCTCAAGTGATCCTGCTGCCTTAGCCTCCCAAGTAGCTGGGACTACAGGCACATACCACCACGCTTGGCTAATTTTTGTATTTTTAATAGAGATGGGGTCTTGCCATGTTGCCCAGGCTGGTCTTGAACTCCTGGCCTCAAGTGATCCTTCTGCCTCAGCCTCCCAAAGTGCTAGGATTACAGGCATGAGCCAGCACAGCTGGCCCTCCCTTGCTTTTCTGTGCACAATGTTCAAAATAAACAGGATAGTCTATTGTAATTGACTTGTTATTTGTAATATTTGAGTTGAGTTTTTTCCTTTTCATCATTGTCTTTTTCATTAATAATTGTTTAATTTAGCATAACTACTTACAATTTTTACTACTATTTCACACTTGACATTTGGACAAATAGAAAAAAGGGTCTCATTTATCTTCCTATTCTAACATAGCTAAAAAAATACTGTTTCCACATACAGAATTTTTTTTTTTTTTAAACAAGAAATTGAGAGTATTGCCTTTCCATTGGTAACGTTTATATGCACAATTTAAAAAATCTGTATGTATTTTGTAAAATGCTGTCATACTTTTAAATAACTTAGAGAATCTGAGATGAAAGCTCTTACATAAATGCAAATTATGGTTGATTATATTTGAATGTCATTTTCCAAAACAGCAAGGATGGAATGAAATAACAAAGCTTAGGAGGCAGTAAAAGTGACTTAGAAATTCCAACCTGGGTGAAGGCAACATGGTGATTGCTCTGTTTTTGAAGGCAATATTCTCTCTTATTTTTGATGGAGGTTGACTTCTGAGTAATGGGTTTATAGCAGAGACAAAAGCTTACAGTGTAGAGGTTAATTTGAATTCAGAGTCAACATGAAACTTTCTCACAAGACAACTTTTTTTTTTTTTTTGGCAGTCAAAAGAAGGTAGCCTCTTTTAACTGTAAACAGTGGTCACAGTTTTTTTAAAGTGCCATGTTTATTTTGTCCATGCTGCTTTTGCTTGGAGGGGTCGTTCATCTTCATCTTTACCCGCCAGCTAAATCCTATCTTCTCTCTGACACCTCGTTTATCCTCCTCAGTCCATACACAGTTGCACTTATGCCACCCCCCTGCAGGATCGCTCATGTGCATATGTAACTGCATTCTGTCCTGTATTGTGTGATACAGTTATTGTGTAATATAGTAAGTTCATGTTTTGCTCAGGGCTACTGGGTACTCCCAGAGGGACAGTGTCTTAACATTTTGGTGCTCTATGCATTGTAGATGTATTCATTATATATTTACAATCATACAGCTTGTGGCTAGATGAGCTCTTTGGTGATTTGGTTCAATTGCCTTTTCTTATGAACACAGAAAATTAAGTTATAAAGAGGAAAAGTAGTTTCTCCTAAAGGTTATGACCAGTGTTATGGGTAAAGCCTGAATTAGAAGTTAGAATTCCTAATTTCTAGTGTTGTTCAGTTCTTCCCTCCCTCCTTCCCTCCCTCCCTCCCTCCCTCCCTCCCCTTCCCTCCTTCCCTTCCTTCCTTCTTTCCTTCTTTCCTTCCAACCAACCAACAAATATTTGTTGAACATCTACCACTTGCCAGGCACCTTGCTAGGCCCTGATTATGCGGTGTTGAGCCTGTCTTGGAACTTGGAACTTAAACCATGATTAAAGAGAAAGACAACAAATATTACACTGCCTAAGAGGTAGAGCACAGCAGTGGGGATTCATTGGGGAGCCAGTGATGCTCTGTTTTCAAAGGGAGAGTCTCAGAGGGGAACGATAATGGAGGTGGGCCCCACCTGGCATGGGATTCAGGAACAGGACTCCAGGCTGGTAAGATCGTAGGTGGGATAACATGGAAGACTGCCTACACAGGGACTCAGGACAGAAAGCAGCTACAGGGATTCATTTTCCAAAATCAGAATACCAGCAAGTGCTAGGGCTTCTCAGTTACTAGATCCAGTTGTCACAGAACAGAACAAATAAGAAAGGTGATTTCTTCAGTCTCAGTGTGTTGAGCTTCCTAAAACCTTAAGTCAAGATTAGTCTATTGGCATGGGGCTATTCCCACACAAGAGAAGAGAAGGAAGGTAAAGATTGGGAACCAGACAGGGCCTAACTGGATTACATTTATTAACATTCTGTCTGCTTAATATTCTGTGAAATGAATAGTTTGGCCATGATGTCATCATGATAGCCATTCACTAACCTTGTTTAGAAGTTTGTATTTCTGCACAAAATCAGTACTATTTCAGTAATTATCAACCGTCTGCCTCCAGTGTTCAACACAATTAGTTATTTGTGTTTAGTTGCATATTTTTATATAAATACTTTATGTATATATATTGCATTCCATAAACCCTAGTTTAATTTTGATTGTTAGGCAGTGGTGTATTCCGGCTAATTTGAGGGTTGATCATAAAATATTTTCATTGCAATCTTATTTAAAAAATTTTTAGTCTCTTTATCTCCTTCCTGCTAAATGAATATAACCAAGTTCTTTTACATTGTTAAAAGATTGAATGGGGGTACTCAATCTGATAATGTAGATAAGACAGATAAAAAACAAATATTTTGAAAGTTTGGGTGCATAAGAGTGGAGAGGTAATTGTCATTGTTGTCCAGATTAAATTACTGCTATTAATTGTTCTTCTAATGGTTTTACACCCTATTCTAAAAGTGAACTAGAGAAGCTAATCCTGATTAGTTCAGGATTCTGATTGAGTTTTTGCTTAGACATACAACACCCATACGCTGGCTATATTATGTGTTAGATTATAATAAACTATAAACATAGAGGAATAATTACTCCTGCCTCCTTTTCTTTTAATAATATTATTTTAGGATTATGATAATATGTAAAAATAGTGGTCCGTGTAAGCATAACATTCTCATTGTTCTGATGAGAGAGCCGAATATGGCACCTTCCTCTAGTTTCCTCTAATCAAATCTAAGTAACATCAAAGTTTACTCTAGAGGGAAAGATTTGGGACTGAGTTCTCGCTAAGAAAAACAAAAAATATGGAACATGACTTTATTTTAAACCAGTTTAAAGACCAGTATATGAAGGAAGTTGTTACCTGAATTGTATGTAATGTAATATGCAAAGCAAAGAAAATTTGGAAAGTAGTAGATTATTAAAACTGCCTTTTTTTTTAATTTAAACAGGCTCATGCACAATTAGTTCGAGAAGTTGATGTGGAGAAGGTGTCTGCTTTTGAGAATCCATATGTAGATGCAATAAAGAGTTTATGGAATGATCCTGGAATCCAGGAATGCTATGATAGACGACGAGAATATCAATTATCTGACTCTACCAAATAGTGAGTATCTTTCCAGGAGGCCCTATGGGTTTTTCTCTTTACTTCCATTTGGAGGTTTTGTGATTATCATAACTTCTTTATTCTGTCCTGTGTATGTCATACACGATTCAAACTTCAAAAGTTAGGGAGCATAGATATTGAACTTATGCCAACCTCATATATCTAAATTAGATTATCAGGGACTAGTATCATGAGTCAGGGAGAATGTTTCTTTTACTGTTTTCTGTTTGAAAAACAAACTGAAGACTCTAGGAATCTGATTTCACCAATCTATCTCCTCCCCCAAATTGCAAACTAGCAATTCTCACATATGCCATTGTGATTTGAAATCTTGTAATAATAATTTTTGATACAAAATTCAGTCGTAATCATGTGCTAGAAAACACCTACACACATTAGCAACTGCAAACAAAAAATATGTTTGATTATGGCTTCTTAAAACATCAGACTTCCTGGTTTCCAGTTTTCAGATCCAGAACTTTACTGCTTTCTGGGAGCCACTATTATGTTGATGGATAGGTTTTCCTTTGCATGAAAATTGCATGTGAGTCTAATTTCTAATTCCAGAATTATTTTGTGAGCTGTCATTCAAATTCATGTCCTGGGAAAGATTTGCATCCTAGAAATCTGTTACTTCTCTGCAATAAATCTCACCTAACAGAAAGGAAGTAAAGATTTGGCAATCATTGGATTAATGTGATCAGTGTAGGCAGCAATGTAGATAACCAGGCACCTGAATAGTGAGTTTTCTTTTGGTAGTATTTAGCCAGGTTTCTGTCTACATTAGTTATATTAATACAGCATCTGCCTCTTGTTTTTTGGTTCTGGGCAGACAGAAGAATGGGTAGAAAATAATCAGCAGCCTTATGCCAGTTCATATGATAAAGTGATCCACTGGATGAGAGTGGGCCCTTGGGGAAAATAAGAGGCCCTGATAGGCTGCTTGACATCACTCAGAAGTGCATGGAAGATTCTAAGAGCTATATGACTCTGTTTTTTCAGTAAAATTGTCATGCTTTTACTCTTAATTCCAGGCATTTATATAAGATATGATTCACATCAGCCACAGAAATGTTTCCTGATCAAACTATTTCTTGTATTCTTATGGTAGATTTGAATTAGGCCATTCTGAAGTGTGGCACAATGCTCATGAGCACCATATTTGTAGTAGTTAATATTTTAACTAGCATTAACCCCCTTGTGAGCCTCTGAAATGTGTACTTTCTTCATTCTTCCTTTCATCATCCTTCCACACCTTCATATAGTTCTTCTCATTTCTGGTCTTTCTCTTCTGCTTTCCTGCCTGCCTGCCTTCCATTCGGCTCTTCTCCCTCCCTCTATCCTTTGTCCCTTTGTTCCTTCCTCCTGGGCTCCCACTGTATAAGTTTCTGTGAGTACAGAGATGAAAAAGATGCATTCAGCTCTTGTCTGTTCTAAATTCTGCCCCCTCAACCTTTGATCAGCTGTCTTTTTTACTCCTGCCCCCTCTGTCCTTCTGTTTCTTTTGCCATTTCAAATTCCATCTATCTCCCCATGTTGCTGCTGTGTCTCATCCATCATTCCCTGTTCCCATTCATTGTGTCTCTTCTGTCTGCTTATTTACCCTCCACCCTCAGCTCTGAATCTCTCTGGCTCTCTCTTAACTCCTCTCTGTTTCTCACTTTGCTACTGTGATGTCTTGCCCTAGCCTTTAAGACTAACTCATCCTCCATTATAAAGTTACATTTACTGATAAATTCTTCACTTTGCATCATTTTTCTTCTAACCTCTATCTTTTAACTTTTAGTTTCAGTCTTATCTTTTCCCCTCCCTACCTGTTGTATTCTTTACCTGTCATCTGTAACTGTTCTCCCTACAGAGAGTCCGCTACTGGGCCGTCAGAGCCCCCCAAGTTACATTTACTGATAAATTCTTCACCTTGCATCATTTTTCTTCTACGCTCTATCTTTTTACTTTCAGTCTTATCTCCTCCCCTCCCTACCTGGTCTACTCTTTACCTGTCATCTGTAACTGTTCTCCCTACAGAGAGTCCTGCTACTGGGCAGTCAGAGGCCCCCAGTATCTAGTAATTATGTGCTTACTAGAGTTACATCTCTCCCCTTAGGGTTTGCCTCCTCCTCCTGGGTTGGACCTTCTGAGAGAGTCCTCTTTGCACCTAGGACACCTGTATTGGACTATGGATATGTTCTTGAGACAAGACTTCATCATATCTCTGATGACATACCCTCAGTTTAGATTTGTGAATTTCTAGACATGGAACCATTAGTTAGTATGAGAATTGGATGCTGCCACATCTAACTTGCTTAGGGCAGGAGCTCTCCTAGACAGCTTCTCCAGACCTGTCCATGCCGTGATCCTGGGAAAAGCTGCTGTCCTAGAGTTCTGTCAGTGCAGGCTTAGTCTACTGTAGAAACGGGCACATTCCTTATGATAAAACAAGACTAAAACATGGGGCCATCTAGCACAGGCTGATCTAAACTCCTTCAAATGATTGTTCTTTAAATAGTTCTACATTCCCCTAGTGGGAATGAGGATAAATTGATTTTCTAAATTATATATATGTGGGCCAGGCACGGTGGCTCACACCTGTAATCCCAGCACTTTGGGAGACCGAGGTGGGTGGATCACCTGAGGTCAGGA
Organism: Mandrillus leucophaeus; assembly: GCF_000951045.1. Lineage (NCBI taxonomy): Eukaryota > Metazoa > Chordata > Mammalia > Primates > Cercopithecidae > Mandrillus > Mandrillus leucophaeus. The sequence continues at coordinate 993,267 of NW_012102699.1, forward strand.
GTTGGAGACCAGCCTGACCAATATGGTGAAACCCCGTCTCTACTAAAAATACAAAAGAAGTAGCCAGGCGTGGTGGGGTGCGCCTGTAGTCCCAGCTACTCGGGAGGCTGAAACAGGAGAACTGGTTGAACCCAGGAGGGGGAGGTTGCCGTGAGCCACGATTGAGATCGGTCACACCACTGCACTCCAACCTGGGCGACAGAGGAAGACTCCATCTCCAAAAATAAAAATAAAAAATAAAAGTAAATTATATATATATGTAGACATACATAACCTAAATCTTTTTTAACCACACTTTATGCTGAAGTAATAAAGTGAATTCTAACAACATGTACTTATATCCTTAGATGTATCAGTATGTATCTCTTTTTTTAAAAAAGTAGGACATTTTCCTACCTAAATAATAATACATTATTATACCTAAAATTAATTAACTTCTTTTTATCATTCTGTACCCAGTTCATATTCAGATTTCCCAAATTCTTCCAAAATGTCCTCTAGAGGTGGTTGATTTCAGGACTTCACATTGCATCTGGTTGTTATGTCCCTTAAGGTTCTTTTAATCTAGTAGAGACCCATTTTGCATTTCACTGGCATATTCAAGAGATTGGCCTAGATTTGCCTGATTGCTTCTCATAGTATGATTTAGTTTGCTCCTGTATCTCATGGATTTACTATAAATTAGAAGTTACATTTAAAGTCTTTATTAGATTCAAGTTAAACATTGTGACTAGAATGTATTATAAGTGATGTTGTACCCATGGTGGATGAAGTTAAGATTTACCACAGTATCAGGGTAGTGGCACTCTCCATTATAAAGTTGTATTTTACTTGTCTCTCATCCTGTTAGTTTGTCACTGAGCAATCTCTAGTTCTTCATCAGCTCTTCATCTGATAGTTTTACTTCCAACTGATAATTCTTGCCAGATTTAATAATTCCATTGGGATTCATAAAATAATTATTTTCCTCTTTTATCAGTTGGTGTGTCAGTTGGTCTACATTGGCATTCTTCTGCATAGAAGATTTTATCTCTTCAACTATTTGATTAATCATCTGAACCAGGACACATTGAGAAAGAGGAGGCTCTATTAATAATTATAGTGAAATAGCAGGCATAAACTGAGATTCTCCAGGACAGGCAGGGACGTTTGGTCACCTTAGCTAAGTGAAACTGAAGGAAGGAGGTTTGTTTCTTTCGTTTTCTGTAGAATACTCTCTTTACTTCAAAGGCAGTAGAATCAATTTATTCCTGCCAGTTATGTAAGGGGTTGTCTGTATAAACCAGAGTTAACTGGACCCACGTTTCAGGTCTCCTCCTGGCATGTTTTGGTACCACCTATACATCAGTGCCCAAGCAGCCTGTCTGACTTGCCTTAATCCCACTGTGCCAGGAGGCCTGAATGTTAGTTACTTTATTCTTCACCGTCTTAATAGTGGGCACTTTACATTTTCCTTAGCCAGGTAAACCTCTCAACAGAAATAGGACCTGGGTGTGATAGAGTCACTCATTTGCTGCTGTGTTCCACATGTTTCTCCAGTGTAGTCACAACAGATGCTCCAGGAACTGCAAAGATGACAGCACTGGCAAAGATGTAGGTCCCATATATTAAACATTGCTGATTTCCCTGTACTAAAAATCATGTTCACGAATAACTCAGAATAATTTTTCTCTGTGTTTGGGATAATTGTTATCCCTTTTCCTTTCTGACTTTTTTGTGTATATTACCCTAGTACATCTTCAGTATATTATCTTGCCTCCTTTTCTTCATATAGGGTTTCTATGTTGTTCCTATCTTTATAATTGAAACATACTTCATCGTTATTCTGGACCTAATTTCTTACTCAGAATATCACCACCTTACAGAAATATTTCTGAACTTAGGACCAACTTCTTTTGGTGCTGCCTGTCTCTAGTGGCAGGTCTTCAGAGTAGATTTAGGGAATACATAACATCTAAATTTCTGGTATTAGAAGACGCTCCCTGCCACACACACCTGCTTAAAGGTTGTCGTGTAATAGCAGTTCTGTCCACAACTCTGGTGGTTGTGAGATTCAGTGCAAGCGACTTAAAAAAAATACTGGGAGCAGAGGCCAAGCATGCCTGTCTTCTTTTCTCTCTAATGAACTCCTATTCATCCTTTAAGACCCGACTCAAGAGTCACCCTTTCTGAAAGCCTTGCCCAACACCAGTGACAGTAAGTCACTATGTCATCTGTCTTAACACTGTGTTAAGACATCACGTTTACTAAAGTGCCTCTCTCCTCTACCCTCAGTTCCTGACAGCAGTGCTCATGTTTGACTTTCACAAGTGATTATTTCATGAAATAATAGATGGGTAATTTCTACTATTTTAATGACCTTGGTATAGGCACCATCTCTCTTTGGCTGTTAAAGATTATGAAGGTTCAGAACTGAAGGCATTCAAGTCTTGTTTCCTGCTGTTGTTGAAGGTCTAGGATCTGAAAAGCCTTATCAAAGACAATAATAGCTGCTATTTACTGAATATTTACTATATGTTAGATTCTGTGCTTAGTCATTTACATTTGTTATTTCATTTAATCCTCAAAGTCACCTGCAATGGTAGATAGTTATTAGCATCCCCATCTAACAGAAGAGGAAACTAGGATTCAGACTGAATAATTTGTTCAAGGCCACATACTCAGTAAGTGAATGCAGTAGGAGTTGAATTCAAATTTGCTTATTCCAGAGCCCAAGCTTTTAACCACTGAACTACAACCTCACATAGGATGGATGGATGGTTGGATGGATGGATGATAGATAGATAGATAGATAGATAGATAGATAGATAGATAGATAGATAGATAGATAGATAGGTGATTGACAGTTTTTAGATAAGATAGATGGATAGGTAGACAGATGAATCAGTAGATAAATACCTATGATTAGGTGTTTTATAAGTCGCTTACCATGAAGAACAAATTATTAATCTTTATCAATATTGTCTACAGATAGTTTCATATTTATAAAGTCAAGAAGGAAAATTATATAAAATTGACTGGAAAACAAACCCAACAGGTTTTTGGTTATCATTATGAAAAGTTAGCCATGTTTAGATAAGCAGCAGTTATCCGTACTAACATGGAAGATGTTCTAAGTCACAGATAATTCAGGAATGTTATTTCTTTGTTTTAACCTACAGTCTTTATCTCTCAACCCCTCTTCCCCAAAATCCAGTCAATCACTTTTACTGGAACCAGTGAGAAGGACACAATAAAATGATTTGAGCTTCCCTTCTACTTTGATTAGCCAACTTGCCTATCATAGTAGGTAATCAGATGACTCAAAGGACAGGCGGCAATGATAGAACCAAGGAGATGGGAAATTCCAGATAATGGATAAGCAGTTGTGGATACATTTGCAATTGGCCTTAATTTGGTGAATTCTTCCAATTCTATTTAATGAAAGAATAAAAAGCATTCAAAGATCCTAGGGAGTTTTGTAGATTACTTTATTAACTTTTTCGTTATTGATAAAAAGCCTGAAGGCTCTGAAAATGATTAAAGAGCACAAAAAACAGATGGTTGTAAGTTCACTTTTTTCCCCCTAGATTTCACCACCTACTTTAATACACCGAGACATCAGGTCAAATGAGTTCACTGCCTACACTACCAAAATCTCCCTGACATTAGCCAGAGGACACAAGTCTCAATCACATTGGCATTTAGTGAGAAAAGGCCTCATATGCAGGCTTTGGCTAGTCTACTGTAGCTGTGTTTGCCTTAAGAGACCAAATAATTTCTAATCTTACTTCACCGAATTCCCCTCCAGGGAGTTGGGTAGATCAGACACCTTCTTGAAATTTCCACATGATCCGGAGCCCATAAAGAACATGAGTAGATTGGCTTTTTGGCATAAGTCAACATTGGAGTTTCACCTTCTAAACGCATGCTTACATTTTTTGAGTCTGATTATGAACTTGCACCAGTATATTATGTGCCATGTTGAATTTAACAAAAGGCATTTCAAGGATAGGGTAACACACATCCACCTGACTTAGGGCCAGTCCTTCTTGAAGAGGAAGTACCTTGCTAAAAAGTTGCTGACTGATGAGTCAAACAGTTGTAGTCCAGGGTTTATTGGTTTGGCTGTTGTATCCATCCACACTTTCCTCTGACAGTTTTTTTGAAAAAGTTTAAGCCTACTTCAGGCTTTTGAAGGCAGATAAGACCGTTGTATGGTGTGAATATTAGGTCAAGGTCCAGCTGGAATTCCCTCTGCTACTCACTACCTCGGGGGCATTGACTAAGCCTCACTTTCCTCAGACATGGATTACATGTGATATGTAATCCTTAAATTCTCCTCCTAAATTCTGAAGTCCTTTGATTCTGTTGCAGTAGATTCCCTTTATCTGAGAAGTCATTATCCTATGCAGTCAAATGAAAACCTGGCACCTTAAAATTTACCTGGAAATGTAATGAACGGAGAAATTATTCTCTACATGATTAAATTACTAAAAATGCTATGTTTAGCCAGGTCAGAAGAGGGCATTGACCTTGCATATGTCTGCTCTTTTTTAGAGTGACAATAATAACAAAAGTGTCGTTCTTTTCACTTGAGTGACATATTTAATTCTCTTCATGTTTTGTTATCTAGTGGGCCACATTTTCCAATCTTTAGTAAAACAACAAACAAAAAGCCGTGCATTTGTCTTCCTCAGTGAATGCTGATGATTCTAAGATGTGGTCTTTATTATTCCCTTCTCAGAATGCTCTTAGAGGTAAAAAGATAAGGCTTAGATATGCTGAACTCTCCTCTAACCTTTATTACAGAGAAGGAACAGGAAAAAGGGCTGAGATTAGCCCCAGTTTATCTGCCCTTTAGGCAGAGTGGATGTGGGCAAGTCAGTTTGCGGTTTGCTCACATTTTAGTGGGACGTTTGTTTGGACTTTGAGTAGTTTGGCCTCTTCTTTGTAGGCCTTTCTACAGTCTTTAATCAGGATGATGATGTGCCTAGTAGAACAGGGATTAGCGTGCCTATTTTTGTAAATAAAGTTTGGTTGGAACATAGCCATGCTCATTTGTTTATGAATTGTGTATAGCTGCCTTGGACCCAACGGGAGAGTCAGATAGTTGTAACAGAGATCATATGGTCCAAAAGTCCTAAAATATTTATATTTACTATCTGATTTTCGTTCTCTCACACACACAAATTCAAACCCCTCTTAGAGGTGAAGAATGACTATTAAAATGCAGTAGCATTCTGCTTATGCCCTTTAGATAAAACGTAGTTTAAGACTCTGATGCTCTGAATTAAACCAGAGATATCTTTTAGAGTACTGAGTGAAGCAATGGCCTACATTCCTTCAGCAGTCCTCTAGAAATACTGCTTTGCACAATGAGACATTTGGTCGGAAGTGAGCAACAGAAAGTTCTAGATAATATTTCCTGGAAGTACCACTAAGTGCCACACAAAGCATGTCTAGCACTAAAAATGGCATGAATGACCAGAAATGTTCATTGAGTTGATTTGGCTTCTGAGTGCAAGGATTGTGTGTCATATGTGCTTGACTCATAGTGTCTGGTATGGTATGGTGGTATGTTGCAGCTGATGAGAGGGTTTCATAGGATTTAGCAATCAATTGAAGCAGAGATAGGAGTGACAGTCTTTTGTAAGAGGGCTAATAGAACATGCACATGACTAGAAGACAACCCCATCCCACTTCCAATCACAGGGAACCAAAGAATCCTGCTGTCTTCATGTAACCCATAAGGTCATTCAGCACCTTTTTTGACTCCCCACTTCCCAAGAAGCCTTGCTGACTCTGGTATTCTTGAGTTCATTACCAGGTTAAAGTCTTTTCGGTTTAAAATAATGAATTGAATTTTGATTTATAATTAGTTTACACTAACTCATGTTAGCATGACCAGCTCTCCAGACCTGATCATCCTTGTCAAAATGAAAGTTCTAATCTCACAAAACCAGTATCCAAATTAAGGTGACATAACTGACATGACCACGGGAGACCCACTGAAATCAGTATGACCTATTGCTCATTGCTCTTAGCTGCAATCACTGGAACTTCTCTTTTGACCCACATTACATCTGCATTGTAGTATGGTTATTTATAACACGTTTATCTTCATTGCCAGACTATAATCTCCTTGAGGACATGATTTGTGTCTTTTTTCCTTTGTAGTTCACGCTCAGCCTAAGCATAGGGCCTAGCTTATTGTAGACCTTCCATAAAATATGTTGAATGAATGATAGAGGAAAAAGAAAATTCTGTACCTTTCCTAATTTCTTCTTATCTCTCGTTTTCTGCCTGTTCAAATCCCATTCTGTCTGCACAGAGTAACCCATCCTCCACCTCTACTGCGCACTATTCTCCAGTGACTACAGTTCATAATCATCTCTCCCTTCCTGTTGCATTCATCATTAGCAACTCACAATTTGGCACTTAATTGTTTCTTAATTGATTCATCGGTGCTCTCTTTGCTTCACAGGTAGACTGAAATCCCTAAAGGCAAAGAAGGTATTTTAACATATTTTGTATGAGTTCTCTGTGCCAGTCTCCCTCCATCTAACACACTGCATTAGAGTTTAATGTATAACAGATTCCCAATAAATATGTGTAATTTAACTGAATTAAGCATCGCCACCCAATTTCAAGGCAAGCAGACCAGAATTAAAAAGTAATCTTCAGCTATTTCTTGATATGTTTTAGAATTGTATCAAAATTAATCAATAGCTTTGACAGTTGTCATATATAAAAGGTGAATAAATTAACAAAGCCAAATAGGCAAATTGAAAAAGACTTCCTTCTTTCTTTCCTCTCTTTCTCTCTCATTGCTATTGTTTTGTTTTCATTTTCAATTACAAAGTTGATTTATTTTTTTTGAGCATTACCCCTGAGAATCTGTTGCTGTGAGCCCAGCCCTGGCCCTGGCATCTGGCAGACACTTAGATGTCTGGCCCTTTCCCTATTTGGCACTAATGTTCTCTTTACATCAGACTTTCAGATTCATAAGTTAATGAAACTTTACCAAATGCAGTGATAGAATCTTTTTAGGAGATATGTAATTTAGTTTTAAAAATCTTATTTTTCTAGATTGGGTTAGTTCTTTGGTAGAGGGAAATTGAAATGCATAATCTTGAAGACTTCTCTTTTATCCTCCAGAATAGTCTCCCTTGAACAGCTTTCAAAAATGGTAGGATTATAACCCACCTGATACCACTGAGTGATCTTTGTTTTGAACCTGCAACTTTGTATTAAAAGCAAACTGCTTGGCCGGGTGCAATGGCTCATGCCTGTAATCCCAGCACTTTGGGAGGCCGAGGTGGGCGGATGACGAGGTCAGGAGTTCGAGACCAGCCTGACCAACAAGGTGAAACCTTGTCTCTACTAAAAATACAAAAATTAGCCAGGCATGGTGCTGCATACATGTAATCCCAGCTACTTGGGAGGCTGAGGCAGGAGAAATCACTTGAACCCAGGAGGCAGAGGTTGCAGTGAGCCGAGATCGCGCCACTGCACTGCAGCTTAGGCGACAGAGCGAGACTGTGTCTCAAAAAAAAAAAAAAAGTAAACTTCTTATGAACAGAATGCCTATTAATAAATGCTGCACATCTTTGAACTCTAACATGTATGCCAAGTATCAAAAAGGAAAAAGGAAAGTTGATTCGTTCTCTGCAAAATGAGCTTTTTAGGAGATGGAAGTGTTTGTGGAGTGAGCAATCTTCTGCCGCTAACCATCCTAACCAGACTACCAGCCAGGCTCCTGTCTGCCACAGGATTTGCCATATGAGGAAGGGACTAGCGTATGTCATGCAACCAACATGTCTCCTTGACTGTCCCCTCAGGATAGCAGTTTTGCAAAACTGTTACTTCTTCCTTTGTTTTTGCAGGTCACTGTACAATTTTTTTTTCACTTTTTTCCTTTGGACCTTTGTGGTCATATAGCAACTGCACGATAACTCTGTGTTTCTGATTTCTCTTTAGCTTCCAGTGCTTTTGACAGTGTCAGATACCATCTCATGGCATGATCTAGCTTTCAACTCCCCAAAGACTGTTCCTCTCACAATGAGGTCTTCTTAATTTTTTTAAACGAAGTCGACCTCATTTTTCTAACCTTCTTTTCAATAATTAAAAATGTGAAGACCTACCCAGAATCATTTTCTGTGCCATGACTTAATCTTAGTATTTGATGTGAACTGCAAATTTGTTATAAATGCAGCCTCTCCATGGAAGGCCCTTACGTAGGGGTTAAAGAGCTCCCCAGCCTCCAACACACACCCCATGTCATGCTACATTGAATGCCCCAAGATGCTGTTTCGTTTATCTTATTGTGTCTGGTCTGATTTGTATGAAATTTCAGAGATTTCTGTTCATACTTAACTACCCACAGGTACTTTTTGCCTTTTGGTGTAATAACTGAGTGTTGTATGCCTCTAACTTTAATATATGTATTTAGAGTCAGGGTCTTACTATGTTGCTCGGGCTGGAGTGCAGTGGTTACACCCTGAAACTTGTGGGTTTAAGCAATCTTTCTGCCTCACAGCCTTCCAAGTACCTGGGACTGTAGGCAAATGCCACCACACCTGGCTTATAAAATTTATTAATTCTAGCTGTAATGTAATATGTTTTACCTGCCAGCTCATATCTCTAAGTTTTAATTTTTTGTTTCCTTCATTTAAGAGAAAACAAAAGCACTTGAATTTTTAATTTCTCTGCTATTCTTCGTCTAGATTTTCAGTTACTCTTCCAGTCATAGGTGGGGGGGGGGGGGGGTTCTTTTTAATTTTAAAAAGGATACTTTTTAAAATCAGTTTTCATTCATGTCAAATGGGAGCATAAATTAATTTGAAGTTCAACTCAAAACTGTTATTGATAAAATGTTGTTAAAATTAAGGAACAATTGGAATTTTTTTTTAAACATATACAAGAGAGAAAGTGTTATATATAATATTGATTTGGGCATATTATTTTAGAGAAGTTGAAGCTTCTGTCATATATTTTAATCATTTAAAGTAGTGGATTATGTCCTGTCTGTGAATTTATTTTTCTTCAGCCAGAGATTATCCTGAAGTTCAGCATGTAAAGAATTTATCTGTTACAAGCTATAAACTAATGGGCATGATTTCTGTGAAGTCTTTCATGCAGTGCAGCCATACTACACAAAAGAATGTTTTGAGGATTATCATCAAGGACTAGAGATTGTTCGAACAGGTTCCCAGAAAGTGACTGTATCCAAAATATATAAAGGTTCATTTCATCTCTGTAAATCTCACCATTCTTATTTTTATGTAACCCTTATTTCTCCACAAGTTGATAAACTCCGTGCAGGGAAGGATCATATCCAATAAATCTTTCTATCTGTAGCATCTACCATAATGTCGTTGCCCAAATATGTTGTTTAATTCCAGATGACTCTGCATTTTGCTTATGGTCAGAAAGGAATCATTGAAACATTAATACACAAGTGTCTTTGTTCCCTCACTTTTCATTGAAAACCATCAAAAACCTCTTTTTTCCATCAAGAAGATTGTGTCAGAAATGTCTGGTTGATAAAGTCCCATCTCCTCAGTTTGCACTGTATTAGACAGAATGCTAAGGCCTGAAAGCTTGAAACAGATATAAAATGGACATACACATTGTGTCATTCTCTAGCCAGGACCTAAAGAATAGCAGGAAGCAAATCTACTAAGTGAAGTTAAATAATGCTTTTTCTTTCTCTGTTGTCTTTGTCAAGAGACATTTTTATTCAGAACTTGGTTATGACATCATGCAGGCCAGTAATAGCCAAGAGAAGTAATTTCGTAAGGATGGATAGCTAACAACCTCTTCTCTCCTGTGTTTTTGCCTTTCTAACCGCTACAGCACTTCCCATAAAATAGTTTTAATTTGGGTCCATGCTGAGCACCTGCAGTGCTCCAGGCCGTTGGCTAAGTGTTGTTGATACAGCCGTGGACGAAGGCACTTGTGGGTCCTCACCACCGAGTGTGAAGGGCAAACATGTGGCAGAATATTGAGTTCGGGGTTTATTTTTTTAAATAAAATTATAAATTAATAATTTATAATGTCTCAGTACAGTGAAAAGTCATTAAATCCCCATGGAGGGATTGGAGTACGGTGGGTTTAAGAAGCTAAATCTCCCATTTTCTAACATGAATAGCTTGTCTCCTAGATACTTAACAAACCTTATGTAAAACATGGGAGCTTCCTCTCCCTGACATCAGGAGAGAGTCACTGCCAGATACTTGTTACACATACATTGCCTTGGAAATGTACCTGTGCCTGGCACCATGGCAACACCCTTGAGAATGACCTCGACAGCCACTCAGAATCATTCCTACAAAACAAATTATGGCTATAATTAACTCTCTGAATTTACTCTACAGTATAAATTTGTTCAGACCTTGGTTGTTTTTTGTTGTTTTTTTTTAAGGTTGAATGAATGGAATAATTTAACAAGAACCCATCCCTCATATTCCACCAGATTTTTTTTTCAGAATAGAAAATGCTTCAATGGAAAGTACAATTCAGTTAAGAGATTATTTTATTACCTTTTCTCAGTATGTGACGAGGACCATCAAATGAGGATGTTCTACTCTTATCATGCTGGAACTCTAGTTCTAGGGAACAAAGTGCCTTTTTTCTCTAGCAAATGTGAGATACAGAGAGTGCTGAGTCCTGTGAGCCCAGAGTGAGGGGAGTTGCATGGGATTGGGGGTTATGCGGGCAGCAGCTCTTTGGTCCCTTCTTGGCAATGAAAAATGCGGGGTTTTTTTGTTTTTTTGTTTTTGTTTTTGTTTTTTTGAGACAGAGCCTCACTCTGTTGCCCAGGCTGGAGCGCAGTGGTACAATGGTGGCTCACTGCAACCTCTGCCTCCCGGCTTCAAGCGATTCTCATGCCTAAGCCTCCCATGTAGCTGGAATTTCAGGCATGCATCACCACACCTGGCTAATTTTTATATTCTTAATAGAGATGGGGTTTCGCCGTGTTGGCCTCGCTGGTCTCAAACTCCTGGCCTCAAGTGATCTGGGCCTCCCAAAGTGCTAGGATTACAGGTATGAGCCACTGCGCCCAACCAAAAATGCGGTTCGTGGTCTATACATTTTACCTGCTTCATAAATTGTCTGTAACATATCTTCACTCCTGGGTAGCTTCTCAACTCCCCAGATTTTACTCTAGGAGAAAATAGTTTGTATGTCTTTTGTTTAGTTGGAGGTTTTGTTGTTTTTCTTTGCCTTGTTTTGGGTTTTGGTTTGGTTTGGTTTTTGGTTCTAGATGATGTGTTGCAACTAGCAGAGCTAGATACAGTTCCTCTTAGTCTTTTCTTTTGTTAAGATAGATTAATTTAACTCTTTTACCCCAAGCAAAGTGAGCCTTCCTCTCTGTCATTCAACTGAGGCAAAGCAAAAAGAATGGCAAGCAAAAACTGTAGCTTCCTTTTAAGTTAACCAGAAATTTATGAAGCATCTTTAATGGCTGTTTCTTTGCTGTAATCTGTGTTGATACCTGGGCAATGAATAGACAGAACAGAGCCTGGCAGGCAGCAGGTGCTCAGTGTTAGTTGTTGTTATGCTGTTGTTGTCATTCTCTGTGATCTATACTGCCATTGAAAAGATGAAGAGGAAAAAGTATTCTTGCAGGTATGAATGTCTTGGATATTCAGTTCAGTACCTTGAACTTAGGAGTGATACCACTGACAATTTTTTTAGGGTAGCCTTTAACGCCTTTAAGTGGAAACTTTTCTAGTGGCAGGTATGTGCCTGATTCCATCTTATCCAAGCAATGTGACAGGTAATTTCCCACTTCGTGTACTGGTTCCTTAAATTACCTTGTGCTAACACTCATCTGTGCTTTAGTATGGAGTGGCAATGAGTAATCTGTTAGGTTTATCTTCAGAAAACAGAAAACCACACTTTCCCTTTACCTCAGGAACAGCACAGCACCTTCCATTAGAAGAATCAACAGCCGTCTGTTCTGACCTCTGTGTGTGGCGTTAAGCGAGTAGAGATGGTTTATCGGGCAATATATTTCTGAGCAGCCTTGCCAGTGGAAATTTCAAGTTATTTGATTCCTCTGAAATAAATTTTTGTATAGAGTAGTTAAATGGTGAACTTGTAGATTTCAAAGTGTACATTCAGGTTTTTCAAATCAAGAAGCTGATAAATGAGAAAACTCCATCCATACAGAGTAGCTATCTGATTTTTTGTTTATGATATAATGAGCTGGTTTATCAGTAGAGTGAAATACAGATCACTTCCTAGAACATGTGCTCGTTAACTCTATCAGACGACTCCATGATCATGGCAAGATATTTACTCAAATTCTGGGTCTGGTTCATTTTTACATTTCCTTTCTGTCTTTCATACCAGTATTCTCCCAGCCTCCCTCTATTTGTCTTCCAACCAGTTTTATAATAGTTGGAGATATCAGACTGGTTCTGTTACTCCATAGAGAGCTGATTGCCCGCTAGAGAATCATCAGTGTATCAGGTAAAAGGGCCCTGGAATACTAATTAGTTTGATTTGCAGTAGGAATTTCTGGGCTGATACTTTTTTGTCTTAAAGAATTGATAACACACCTCCAAAGAGGCAGTAATTTTATTTCTTTGTTAAAGTCAGACTTAACTCTTTGTTAAAGTCAGATTTAATCCTCCTACTTTATGATTTCATGAATCTTGTAGATTTAACTTTTTTTTTACATTCAGTTTCCAATTTAAGGGTATCATTCATACAGAAATACCACTAGTAAGAATGCTATTTAAATAATGCTAAAACTAAATCTCAGCATAGGAAATCATCAATCCATCCAACATATATTCATTAAGTACTATTTACCTGGAATTATTTTTAGGTACTAAGGCAGAAATAAAGATGGGTAAGTCAGAGTCCCTACCCTGAGTAGGTCATGTCCACTGAGTATTTGTTATTGCTCAGTTGTGACATGCTATGCACAAGGCATTCATTGTTGTGTATCTCAGAACTCACTTCTTGTTTGTGGGTATAAAGAGTTGAAGATCTAACCCCTTCCCTTTCTATTAAGGGTCCCACCTTTTCTTTAATCTGGTTCATAAGTTAGTTACTTTGTGCATATACTCTGTAGTTGTCTGTTTTGAAACCATGTCTGTGCCCCATCCTTTCCAGGACAAAGGAGAACACAGTTACTCTTTGAAATCATGAAGATACCACTCAATTCTATCAAATTGTGTCATTCTCAACATTTCAGATTATTTTTTACACTTTGAGAAAATGAAACATGAATAGAGTAAAAGATTCTTGACATGGCAGAATTACACTGATGAAGAACATATGTATGACTGCCAGGGGTAACACAGGGTAACACAGGTAGTGATAGAACAATTCTGTGTCCTGATTGTGGTGGTATTACACAAATCTCTACATATAAAATCTCATAGAAATAGATACCCCCATAATACAGTCAGCCCTCTGTATCTGTGGGTTCTGCGTTTGTGAACTCAACAACCTATGGATCAAAAATATTCAAAAAAATATTGTATCTTTACTGAACACGTACAGACTTTTCCCCGTCATTGTTCTCTACACACTACAATATAACAACTATTCACATAGCATTTACATTTTAAGTAACCTAGAGGTGATTTAAAGTACAGGAGAGGACTATGCATATGCATACATTATATGCAGATACTGTTCCATTTGATATGGAGGACTTGAGCCTCCAGGGATTTTGGTATGTGCAGGAGGTCCTGGGTCCAGTCGCTCACAGATACTGAGGGATGACTGTATACATATATACAATATATAGCATGTGAGTATGTAACAACGGATGAAATTCGTCAGGGCTGTAGTTTTGTTAATAGTATTGTATCAGTGTCATTTTCCTGGTTTTGATAATGTACTATGGTTATGTAAGATGTTATTGTTTGGGGAAGCTGGGTAAAGGGTACAGGGAAATGCTCTGTAATATTTTTGCAACTTCTTGTGAGTCTAAAGTTATTTCAAAAGAAAAAAAATTTTTAAGGGGAGGGAAAAGTATCAAGTATCATAAAACCAGATAAATGTGAAGTTAAGGTGTGGTGACTCCAAACATCGGGAATATCTGACCTTAAGACACATTATTACTGCAGTAATTAGAAATGTCATGGCTTCACATTAATCATGAATGACTTAGGTTCTGGACAGAATTTAGGACACTGTAGCATGCTGTCTTCTCTTAGGGGAATAATGAAATTCATTCCAGGAAGACTCTGACGTTCTGCAAAAAAAAAAAAAAAAAGGCATTCTGACCTTATGTGCAACTCTGTTATCTTAAAAACTGTTTTAATCTTCTGCTTTGGCAACCAAGCCTACTAAACAAGTAGAGAATAGGAAACTAATTTGAATTTCTTTTTCTCCCACCCCCTGCCTCTGAGGAGTATGAGTTCTAATCGATAATAAGAGAATAAATGAGAACTATGGTGTGTATGTAATCCATAGATGGATAACCTTCCAGTAATGGAAGGTTGACTTTATCTTTCTTTTCCACAGACTTCTCTACCACTTTCTGATATTTTTCTTTCTCTTCTTTACTTCTCTGTTAGGGCTCATTTTTGTCCTTCCCTTTCCGTAGACAGCTTTGGTGTGATGGTGTCACTGACATTCTCATTGTGTCTTCCCTCCTCTAGCTATCTTAATGACTTGGACCGCGTAGCTGACCCTGCCTACCTGCCTACGCAACAAGATGTGCTTAGAGTTCGAGTCCCCACCACAGGGATCATCGAATACCCCTTTGACTTACAAAGTGTCATTTTCAGGTAGTAATTGAGTCCATAAAACCTATTTCCCAGCTTTTTATGCCTTGAGTACATTTGGTAAACTCTATAAATACTGGAATCATGTATAGGCTTTAAAACAAGATAGCCTTTTTACCAATTATTATTAGTTACACAAATAAAATGACATATTCCTGAAGGAGGAAACAAAGATGTACTAGAGGCCGGGCGCAGTGGCTCATGCCTGTAATCCCAGCCCTTTGGGAGGACAAGGTGGGTGGATCACCTGAGGTCAGGAGTTTGAGACCAGCCAGGCCAACATGGTGAAACTCCTTCTCTACTAAAAATACAAAAATTAGCTGGGCGTGCTGGCGGGCGCCTGTAATCCCAGCTGCTTGGGAGGCTGAGGTGAGAGAATCACTTGAACCCAGGAGGCAATGAGACGAGATTGCACCACTGCACTCCAACCTGGGTTACAAAGTGAGACTCCATATCAAAAAAAAAAAAAAAAAAGGAGAAAGGTGTACTGTCCTGGAACATTTGGCGTTTCAATTTAAATCACTAAGAAATCAATAAAAATCTTAGTTTTGCTTGTGGTTGAGTAAAATCGGTTAATAAACCATTGGTCTTAACTGTAATTTCTTGGGCAATCATTTTAACTGTAAGGACAATGGATATGTTTTTAGAATTATGTAAGCTATGAATGATCTTACGGTGTTGTCAAGCACAAATTATATAGTGTCAGAAGTTTTCATGCTGGTGTTTTCCCCGGGTCCTCTGGTACCAATGCAAAATTTTTCAGTAGCAAGAATAATATGTGATATTTTGTGTTCATAAAATATGTTGCTTAAAAAATTTTGAAATACATGATTTTGAAAATGGGTTAATTAACCTAGTCTACATTTACCTAGCAAAATAGAATGAAATTTATTACCTCATCTCTCACTGCTGCTGTTCTGTCTGGATAATACTTCAACAGAAGCATTCTGTTGTTTTGTGTTTAGGATGAGAAAAAATAAACAATACTGATGTACTTTCATTCGATCTCTTATTACGCAATCACTCAGTTCTACTTTTAGTTAGAATACAAACTACATGGTGCTTTGAGAAATGAGAATGTGTCTTGGAGTGTGGAGAGTTGATTTTCTAGGAGCGCCCACCCCGTTGAAGATGGATGTGTGCAATATTGGTTATGAAGTAGAAGTTATTATCTCCTGTGTCACTCTGCCAAGTGATTCTGATTAGCAGGCCCACCTTCATTCCTTGCCGTGACACTGTGTTTTCTTCTAATCGGCCTCTGCACCTGAGGTCAAATCTGGCTGCCATACATTGCTCTAATAGATATTGCCACAAAGCAGGTGGCATTTTGAAACTGTTTCTGAGCCTCAGTTTTTTAATCTGTAAAATGGTTGTATTGCATTAGATGATCTCCAGGGTTCCTTGTAGCTCCAGCATTCTATATTACTTACGTTTTAAGTTTATAGTATATAGATTTAGAAATCTTTAATTTGAGACACCCAGATCTCCTTCCTCCATGTTACAAAATATTTTTAGAAAACATTGCATTTCATGGGGATTTTCATCTACTTACTGCTTCGCAATTAGTGGATTCTGAAACCAGATTACAATTACATGTTGTTTTTTCCATGGTTTGTACACTAGCTTTTGAAGTACGTTTTTTTGCCACTACAGTAAAAGTAATGGCTTAGAAGTATAATTTTCCACCACCATCAGAAGCATCTTTTAGGGCCCAGTGTGACAGAGTTTCATGGAATGAGGATTTCATGTAAATTAGTAGCATATTATTCACGCCTTGGCATTGGGGAAGAGCCAGCATTTTAATACTTCTGAAGATCTAAGAATTTTGACTTTGATGTCCATAGTACGTGGATCTCCCTGGATCCGTTGTTTTGCCCCTTAGATCTGTCTCCTGTGCCTTACTAGGCTTACGAGCAGTCACTTAGAAGATCCTTGAGTTCTTAGTTTAGGTTAATGCCAGGAGGCAGGAAAACACCAGGAGCGACTGCAGTTTTAAACAAATGTTTAAAGAGCCCTACTTTCAAATTTTTGTACCTAAACCGCTCATTCTCTGAGACTATTTTTTTCCTGTGAACATTGTGTACAGTTCATCCAAGATACAGATTCAACAATTTGGACAAACTTTGACTCAGTGCCAAGCATTGCTAGATATTTTCACACATACATTGTCACTCAAATTAATTGATGTCAGTGTTGGTTTCTGAGCAATAATTTAGCACAGAATTGATGTGTTAAAAACAAATGATTGAAATGGTTCACATGATGGCTTCCGTCTTGTACCTTGTAGTATCTTCATTCACTCACACTTCATTTCCAGTAAGTGACCTGACATGGCTAGACCTGTGCCAAATTCTTGTCAATATTGGGAAGAAAAAATTGCCCAGAGTGCCTACTCTGCTAATGAAGGCTGAGTGGGATCGTATCTGCATTTAGTGGAAGCATCATAGCACCCATATTGAAATGTATAGCATGTCACATATTTTAAGTGTACTTGTAGTCATATCTAACATCCATAAAAAATACATGAGGATCTGTTTTCCGATTTTATAGGAAAAGAAACTGAAGTTCAGTATTTGCCAGTAGGGCTTAACACAAAACTCATTCAGTTTTGGACTCTTCAGTTCTTCATTAAATAAAATACCATTTTGCTTGGCACAGATAAGGATTTTTTTTACAGTGTTACAGTTTTCGTACACACTGATAACTTTCTTAAAACCATCATGATGTCTTACCCAGAATGTCTTGACTTTGAATATTAGGTAATAGGAAATTAGTAATTATTCAATAAGTATTAATTGAATTGACTTGGATGATCATTGTGATTCAAGAGAATATTTTCCCCAAGTTTGTAAGTAGTGCTATATTTATGTTGACTTTTTAGTTTTACATGTTATTAATATGAGTATTGTTAACCTTGCAGAATGGTCGATGTAGGGGGCCAAAGGTCAGAGAGAAGAAAATGGATACACTGCTTTGAAAATGTCACCTCTATCATGTTTCTAGTAGCGCTTAGTGAATATGATCAAGTTCTCGTGGAGTCAGACAATGAGGTAAGTGTTCTTTAGACAGGCAATGGATTATCATTTTATTATCTGATACAAGTAAATGATAGGAAGTAGGGTATGGGGAATGGAGTGAACTGACTTCTTTGCTTTCTTGAAATTTGATTTTAAGACTTTTAAAATAACCAAAAATAATCCTGTTACCACATGGTACACTCAAAGTGGCAAGCTCTTCTGTCAGATGTATGAGCAGGTCTGTGTGTTCAAATCTAATTTGAGCCTATTTGATACTTTTTAACACTATGCAGAGGTTCTAAAAAATGAAAATAACATGGAAATCCTAGGCTAATCATCAGATCATTTTATAGTCTTCCTCCTACAGAATAGAACTGGGAGTGTTGGAGTGAGTCATCCTGTTTTGTTTTGTTTTCATTTTGTTTAAATCATTGTTTGTGTGATGGGTGTGTCCCAAAGAGTACTCAAAATCTCTCTTGGCAAATGTGAATGACTTTGCAGCTGGGCTCTAAATCAGTTCATTATGAGCCATGGAATGTCTTGGTGAGGCGGCCTTTCTGCTCTTATAGAATTCTCTAGGCTGCTGCATAATTTTGTCTCTATTAAGCAGAGAGCAGTTGAAGAAGTGTCCTTAATATGCCTGTCTGGAGAACGAATTCAGTATTGCTATCTCCTCCCATTTACAGGGAAACTTAATAGGTGTAAATGTGGATTTTGAGGATGGTAAAGACCTGACTATGAATCAGTTGATTATGGAAGATAATTAAGGGATGTAGAAATCCGTGCTTCTGAGCTGTAGTTGTGTGTGTGTGTGTGTGTGTGTGTGTGTGTGTGTGTGTGTTGGGGGAACAGAGAAGACACCATTGATACCCTGTTAGAGGCAGAGTTTGCAGTGTGATAGGTTAATATTAAATATTAAATATCCTAATAATAGGGTAGAAAAAAAGAATGAAGTGAGAGATCCCCATTTGCTGACTAAAATAGGATCTAGCATATTATGCTTTTAATACAGTACGTTTTTTAGGTACACAAGAATTCCTGACTTGTTCTTTTAAATATTATTTCTGCCAGTATTAATATCTCCATTAAAATACATATCCAAGCTTCTATAGTATTTCTTTTATGTATAGGATTGATAAAGTTTCCATGAACCAATGTCTCATATAGAACCGAGAGTTACCTGTTGATGCATTTCAGAATCATTCCTGAGTTGCGAGTATATCGGCTTTGGAGTCAGCCAAATAACTACTGTTTAAGAATGAGGCTTCTTTATCATTCAGTTGCCCCCAATAACTATAAAGCAAAGTGCCTAAAAGCATGCTACAATATACGACAGTAAGTTACCACGATATTAGGCAGTTACTGTCAGAATTTTAGCTATGATATCTCTATCTGTATATCTTTATGTCTGTGCTTGTTTGTTGTTACATAATTCCTGGATGTAGTATTTTAAACATACTACATATTTTGGGAGCAGATCTATTCTAACACTTCTGATTTTTTTTAATGTTGTATCAAGACAAAAAAATATTCTGAGGGCTTCCCTACTATATGCTGGGTACCAGAGTATCTAAAAAGACACAAAAATGGGGAAAAAAATCAACTCTCCACTAAAAGACCTTATAAACTAGATGTGCTTTTGGTCAAAATAAGCCATATGGGGAAAGGTAAGCCTTTGCTATGTAGGTTGTCATATCTCTTCTTTAATTTGTCATCCAATAAAATAAAATTTGCATTTATCAATTACACAAGAGATATAAGAAGCAAATGTGAACTTATTTCTGATGTTTACATTATAGCTAGAGGAGGATAAGTGTTTATCAACACACATTTTACACAAAATAAATGTATTATATATATGAAGAAATAATATGTCATGATTTAATACTTAGCAATTTACCACTTTAAAATTATCAAAATGGAAAAGAAAGTAGATTCCTTTGGCAGCTCATAAACTAATTCAGTTCAACCGAATTGAATCTGGTTCTTCAGTTATCTGAACATTACAGATCATTTATTCCATTTTTCATCAGACATAGCTAATAGTGACTAGATTTTTATATAAAAGTGTATTATGTTAATTAGAATAAAATGGCATAGTTTTTATTATCATGTGTCATAATTAAAGTTCCCACAGTAACTTGACATTCAATGTACAGGTACTAAGAACGTCTAAAAATATTGTCCCAGTTCCTTTGATTCCTATGGTGATGCCTTATGCTCCTTTTAAATAGTTACAAATTAAAATAATAAAGCTATCATTTTTTCATTTGGACTCCCTTATTACTTGTGAATCTTTTGAAAGTCTAGGTAATTCTATAAGATAAAAGTCAACTTATATGTTGTTCTTTCTGAGCCCTCTAGTCAAGCCTGATGATAGTATGGGATCATGAGAAAAGTACTGTTCTTTAATTGCTTCATCCATGTTAGCCACAGCTGTCACCGTCTATAATTAGGAAGTACTGTCAAAAATATTTTTTAATGTTGGCATGTAGTCGCATTATCCCTTTTTTCCCCCCAGTTGTACTAATGTATGATAATATCATTGCCTCTCAGCTTCCTTAATCATTAAGAAAATTCGGAACTACAGAATTCTAGTTTCCCCAGATTTTTTGGTTTTGGTAAGACAAAACGAAATAAGCTCCAGAAACATTTTGTTCTTGGTTTAGAAGTCTAATGTTCATAACTTTAATCCAAAACAGACTTTGTTGTGCCTCCCTCCCTTGGTATATATTTGTGAGAAAAACCTAGGAATGGATTCTGACAGCTTTTCTCTCTATCCCAGGAAACTGGAAAATGCATTGCAGACCACAGACAAAAGCAGCTAAGGGAAGCATTTTAGATTATTGCTTTTGCTTTTTAATATTTCTAAAACCTTATATATTAATCTTCATAATTTTATGTAGGTCTTTTTTCTGCCTAGATTCTCAGCCTTTCTATTGTTTGGGGAATGAATGTCTTTTTTCCTTCAAAGAAGGAAATACATTATCAAGTAGTGGCTAGAATACCCAGGGTGGTAGAACTTTGTTCATCTGTGTATTCCCTTTGCTGTCTTATTTTTCCTGTGATAACACACCAGCATGGAGTCCACTATTCTGCTGTAATCCTTTCATGGGTACATGATTTCAGTGCTCCTGAAAGCCCAAAGCACACACTAAGACATGCTTGTAACATATTTTAGTTTATCAGTGTGTATCCAAACACTGCCTTTTAGTCTTTATTTTTCTGATTTTCTGTTTCACGAATAGCTGAGCACTACTGCAAAGATGTTTTCTCAGACATTGTCTCAGTGACCGTCTTCCAGGCTAAGCTCTTTGTAGAATCACAAAGACTGAGATCTTTTTCTCCTCCATGTCCTTTTTGAATGTGAGCTTTGAATTTATTAATCATCTTGAAATGGTCATGAGGAATTGTGTTATCATTTTATTAAAACTCAAGATAGTTCTCCGTACCCTAGGCCCTCCTTTGATCAAGGTGGATTCCCTGACCCTTGGTTCCCATAAACATTTACTCATCCTTCAAACCTGATTTTTGAAGTTGCTCAATTGATAAAGTAAAAGGAGAGCGTAGACGTTTATAATACCTTAGCACTTTATACCCAAAACTTGCTGAAGCTATTACTCATCGGAATCTACCAGCTGACCTCCCCATGGAGGGGACAAATCAGGTTTGCTGATGTGCGTCATAATGATGAGGTTACAGGAATGGAGAGATGGCCTGTGGCCAAGGTCACTCAAGGCCAGGTCCCCTGCCCTTGCAGACCAGGTGCCCTGCCCTTCCAGACCAGCTTTCTTTTCCCTCCCTCACAGTGTCTTCTAGATGTTAGAGACAAACTTAAAGAAAAAGCAAGAGGAGCTATAAGGCAGCAAAGAGGGTGGAAGTAGAATGAAAATCCTGCCCTTTCGTGAAGGAGTTGAAGTAACTCTCCTCTACCTCTAAGTTCTTCTTACACAGATTGGTAGTAAGACAAGCCAGCGATCCTTTACCGGTAATTTAGAGTTCCTGTATTGCTCATTTGATTTTGAACTATCTTAAAACAGTTTGTCTAAAATGTGCATTTCCTTTGGATATGTCTCTTCTAGTAGGTTTTTAAATGAAGCCATTTTGAAGTTACTCAGATGCAATCAAAATTTGAACATTTTCTTTAAAAAGTGTGAAACATGTACTTTGTTCTGCTCTAAAAATTGTTGAGTGAGCTTTTGGGAATTTTTTGCAAATGACATTCAGCTTTTGGGGGGAAAGCCTGACTAAAAATTGAGGAGAAAAAAACTCAAACCCCAAAGGAAAGAACTAAAGAACATTTATAAGTAGTTAAAAGTAAAAGCTTAGGTTAAGATACCTGGTCTCTGATCGTTAATTGAATTGAATCAAGCCCGCCTTTATCGAATCTTAATCAAATTAGGCCTTTGGTACACTTGGCTCAGATTCATGACCTGATTCATAAGGCTATTCCTGAAAGACACCCAGCTTTTATATTTAACCTCTTTCCTGTTTCCTCATTACTTTGTTCATTTTCAGTCACTTGTCCCTTTTTTAAACTCCTCCTCTCACCTTTCATTCTTTGGCTTTTTTCTTTCCTCATTATTGTACTCCTTCTTCAACTCTTTGTTCTCTTTGCTTCCCTTATGCTAGAAGGAAGTTTTCTGATTACCCAATTATGAGTTTGAATCAGAGACCTGGACTTAGTGCTGCTTGAGGGTATAGGAAGCAGACACACATGAACGCTTTTTGTATGCATAAAATTTGGAAAGGTTTTAAAGAATTTACATTGAATTTATACAGTATAATCTATGCAGTAGCTTTTTTTTAAAGATGAATTATGTTATGTGAAAAAGGCCGATTGTGGAATAGTATATTTAATATAATGCAAGATTTGTAATTACAACTAATTATGAGTATAAAATTATTATGTAGATGATTATTCACCCCTTTGCAAAAGGGAAAGGAATTTGGAAGATTTTCTACCAAGGCTAAGGTGTACACAGTGATTGTCATTGTCACTAGGTAATAGCATTAGCAATAATAATTTAAATGATACTTTTTTTAAAAAGGTAAAATAAAATAAGACTTCAATTTGAGAATTGTAGCTCTACCATTTACCAACTTTGTCCGTTTTTCCTTTGGGTTATCTTTTTCTTACTAATTTATAGGAGTTTCTTATTTTCTTCGGATGTGAGCCTTTTGTGCATGTATTACAAGTATCTTCTTCCACTTTGTAGCTTGCCATTTATTCTCCTCATGGTATCTTTTGATGAACTGAAGTTATAAGTTTTAAGGTAATTAAATTTGTCAAAATTTATTTTTATGGTTATATGTTATTTTGTGTGTAGCCATATATTCCATGCCCAGTGGGATAAAATAAATCACATGAAAAATCTGGATGAAAGGACAGTAAGGATTGGATGGTGAGATTAAGAATTAAAATATGAATCACACAATTGTGTACCTTTCCTAAAGGTAGGCCACAGATTTAATCAAGCATCTCTTAGCAACCAATGAAAGGAGATAATCAAGGCCTGTTACAAGAGTCACTGTGTCATTAACATAAAAAGCAAATAGTTACTCAAATTAACTTCTTCAGTACTGAGACGCAGGTGACTTCTCCTGCAGCTTGAGAAGGAGATGCCATGGAAGGAAGTAAATCAGATTCAGGATAATATCCCTCGAGGGAACCAAATGTTAGAATTCATAAGGGCTGTTTCTTTAGCTTCCCTCAATGACAGTGCCATAACATGAAAGTGTGTGATGGGCTAATACGTGTGGTCTAAATACACAGCTTGATACAAGCATGAAACTTAGAATAGCACAGAAAATGGGTTTTGTTTACTTCTATTTCCATAAACTGTTTGAGTGAGAGAAGAGAGTATATAATTATAGAGAACTTAAAATTTTGACCTACCTGCTTCCAGTCTTCATTTTTCACACAAGTAAAATGATACAGATAAAATTAAAGACCATGTGTAGCCCTCCCTCATTCATTGTTCCTCTTCCCCAGAAGCCACTGGCCTCATGTTGGCATTTATCATTCCTAGCCATAGTTTTTCACTCTTTTACTACATGTGTATGTGTCACTGAGCGATACTGGATTCTAAATATTATACATGATTATACATTTTATTAAAATGGTTTCATTTTGCAGTTTGGTATTTTTTCACTTAGAATTGTTGTTGAGTTTTTTTTCATGTTGCTACACGTGACTCTGTTTCATTTATTTAAACTACCATATCACCCTGTTAGGTGAATATTCCCTGCTGTGTTTCACATGCTCCTCAGGCAGTTGGGTTGTTTGTAATGCACATTACCTTTTCTTAGTCTTGCTTGGTCTCCCTCTCACCCCAACCCATAATGGAGCTGTCTTTTTGTTTTTTATATATACACAATTGAAAATGTCTTCTGGAAATATTGTTACACATACGGAAATTATCTGTCACTACATGGTTTGTCTTTTTCATTTTGTTTATTTTTCAGAAGGGTTTGGGGTTTGTTTTGTCTTGTTTTTTGAGACGGAGTTTTACTCTTGTCGCCCAGGCTGGAATGCAATGGTGTGATCTTGTCTCATTGCAACCTCTGCCTCCCGGGTTCAAGCGACTCTCCTGTCTCAGCCTCTCGAGTAGCTGGGATTACAGGTATGCGCCACCATTCCTGGCTAATTTTTGTGTGTTTAGTAGAGGCAGGGTTTCACCATGTTGGCCAGGCTGGTCTTGAACACCTGACCTCAGGTCATCCACCCGCCTCCGCCTACCAAAGTGCTGGGATAACAGGCATGAGCCACTGCGCATGGCCAGCAGAAGGGTTTTAATTTAATGTGATCAACTCACTCATTTCTTTATTGGTTATATTTTTGTATTTTCTTCAAGAATTCTTTTTCTTCCCTAAGAATGTGAAGATATAATCTCTCATTTTCTAGTAAAATTTATAAGGTTGTGCTTTTCATAGGCTTCCTGCATACATATAATTGATTTTATGCATGGCAGGAAGTAAGGATTTAATACTTCCTTGCTATTCTTCTATCAGTTGTGCCAATACCATTTATTGAATGGGAAGTTCATCCATCTTTTCTCCACTTTTTTTACCTTTTTAATTGTGAAATACACACACATAAAGAAGAGTACACACAAAATATACAGCAGTGGTTTATCACAAAAGCAAACATCTGTTTAACACCCCTGTCAAGAAATAGAACTTTGCCAAGACCATTGATGCTTGCAGGTGCCCTCTCCTACCAGGTAGCCACTATTCACTCAGGTAATTATTTTCCTTTTCTTGTTAGTTTTTCCCCCTCCCCCTTCTTTTCAGTTTTAACACTTAAGTATGCTTCCCTAAATACCATAGTTTAGTTTTAACTTGTGTTTAACTTTTATACAAAGAGAATCAAGTAGTGTATTTTTTTAACCTTGTATAGACAGTATATTATTTTAAACTTTTATATAAAGGATAGCAAAGAGTGTATTTTCTTTTGTGTTTGGATTCTTTTGCTCAATATTATGTCTGTAAGGTATATGCATTCTAGGTAATTCACTCATTTATACTGTCATCTAGTATTCTAGTGCATGAAAATTCCACAATTTATTTACCCATTTTACTATTGATGGACTTTCTGGGTGTTTTTCCAGTTTGGAGCTATTACAAATAATGCTGATGTGAATGCTCAGTTATGTGTCTCTTGTTGCACATAGGTGTACATTTCTGGTGGATATGTACCTAGTAGTAGTATTAAAAGCACATAGAGTAAGCATACCTCCAGATTTAATACATAAAACCAAAGTATTTTCCACAATAAGTGAACAAATTTACCCTCTCAGCAATGTCTGAAAGTTCCTATCATTTCACATCTTTGTCAACCCTTGGCATTATCAGTCTGTTCCATTAGCCTTCTGGTGACTAGGTAGCTGAGCTGTAGTCTGTACCTGTGCCTGTTTACTCAGGCATATCTTCCTGGTGAATAGCCGTAGTGCAATGCAAAGATGCTTCACTAGAGTCCCATCCCTTTCAGCCTCTCAGCTGCTGCTTCCAGAATCAGCAAATACTTCCATGGGAAAATTGACCCCAAATGCTGGGCTCACTTCTCTAGACCTATTCTTTCCCAAACCTTGGCCTGGTAATTCTTCACTACCTTTTAGTTCTCTGGGGCCTTTAAACAGATGTATTTTTTAATTTGTTAACTCTTTTTTTTTTTTTTTTGAGACGGAGTCTCGCTCTGTCCCCCTGGCTGGAGTGCAGTGGCGTCATCTCGGCTCACTGCAACCTCCACCTCCCAAGTTCACACCGTTCTCCTGCCTCAGCCTCCCGTGTAGCTGGGACTACAGGTGCCCGCCACCACGTCCGCCTAATTTTTTTGTATTTTTAGTAGAGATGGGGTTTCACCGTGTTAGCCAGGATGGTCTCGATCTCCTGACCTCATGATCCGCCCGTCTTGGCTTCCTAAAGTGCTGGGATTACAGGCGTAAACCACCGTGCCCGGCTTGTTAAGTCTTCTCATTGTGCCCCTTCCCTTTGATATTAATGATACATGTGACATGTATCAAGCTTTATTATATGCACGAGTCTTTTTCTGGGCTGTTTGGTTGATCTGCTTCTGCTATACCAATATAAAAGTTATCAAATCACTAGTTATAATAATCTTAATATCTAGTAATTGAAATCTGTCCATCTTGTTCTTTGGAGTTTTCTTGGTTGTCTGTCCTTTACTCTTCTATTTGAATTTTAAAATCAGCCCATCAAATAAGTACTTCACAAGTGCTTCAAATTGTGATTTCACATTTTGGGGTGCAGTTCTGTATTATGTCTTTTATAACAAACTAATTGAATTATTTAAATTTTAATTTCTTGTCTGCATGATCAGTTAACTGACAGGAACTGTCAGATACTGACAGTTATTTTTATTGTTTTTAATGTTTTTATTGGCATATACATGTATAGAAAAGTATACAGATTGTAAGTATTCAGCTTGATGAATTGTCACAAAGTGAACACATCCATGTAGTTACCATCCACCACAAGAAATAGATATTATCAGCAGCTCCCTGCGATGGTTCACAGGGAATACATATGTTCAGCTGTGGTAGATACTGCCTGTGTTAGCTTCCTAGGACTCTTGAAACAAAGCACCGCAAACACAGTGGGTTACAACAGAAACTTACTCTCCCCAGTTCTGGAGGTTAGAAGTCTGAAATCAAGGTGTTGGCGGGGCTAAAATTCCTCCAGAGGCTCTAGAGGAGAATCTCTTCTTTTTCTCTTCCAGCTTCTGGTGACTGTTGGCATTCCTTGTGGCTGCACAACTCCTATCTCTGACTGTGTCTTCACATGGCCTTCTCCTCTGTATTCACCTTCTCCTCTTCCATGTCTTCTAAGGACTTGTCCTACAAATGTGGGTGGGATTTAAGGCCCACCCACATAATCTAAGATGATTTCATCTCAAGATCCTTACAGCAAAGACCCTCTTGACAAATAAGATTGCATTCACAAGTTCTGGGGTTAGGGCATAGACATACCTTTCTGAGAGACACTATTCAGCCCAACGACACTGCCAAACAGTTTAAACACTGGAAGAGTTGGCACTCCCACCAACAGTGTGTATGTGTTCTATTTGATCCATACCTTAGACAGCGTAGATCGGCTTTTAAATTTCAGACATTCAGTTGGGTGTATAATAGCATATCATTGTGGTGTGAATTTGCCTTTCCCTATTTAAAATCAGATTGAGTACTTTGCCATGGGAAATATTTTTGAAGTGCTTATTCTATGTCAGTGTTCGATTGATCTGCCCTTCTTATTATTAACATAGAGGAATTCTTTATAAATCAGTGATGCACGTCTGTTGTTAAGTTCACTTTTCAAATAACTTCTGCTCCTTCGTGACTTGCCTTTTCACTACATTGAATTTATCAGTCTTTTAAAGTTTGTCTTTTATCATGTCCTTCTTAAGGAATCTTTCCCCCCAGTTGTAGTGTATAACATTTATATTTTATAAGTAGATATTTTAGCATACCTATTTTTGTTTTTCAGTTATATTATCTGCATAGTTTCACACTTTATAAATTTTGTCAATTCTGAATACACTGAAAAAATACTATTAATAAAAACATTGTAACATCATAAACGTTTGTACCTAACCACTGACATAAAATTTTTTTGTCAATACTGAGATCATTTGGGTAGGAATTACCCATTTATGTAATTTGGGAACTCTAGGGAAAATAGAAATATATTAAACTTTTATTTTAAGATACACATTTATCTTAAATAGAATAAAATAAAAATATATGTAAAATATAAATTGTATACACTGTGTGATATACTGTCAAATTACCTTCCCAATCTTGTGTCATGAAAGTATTTTGCACAGCTTGGTTGGCTCATAAAAGTATACCAAAATGGATCTCTGGCAGGGGAGAAAAGGAAGAACTATCCACTCACTTTTTTGTAGAAAAAAAAAATAAAGCCCTCTGAAAAACAAAATGTGCATTTGTTTTCCCCTCAATGACTTATTTTTAAATCTCCCACTGTAATTGTAAGCTTATGTATTTCTTCTTTTAATTCCATACTTCTACTCTATTTTTGAGGCTTCTTTATTATGTGTGTTATTATTAGTTTGAAATTTTTATGTTTCTGATAATTTATTCCTTTTGCCATCAAGAATTTTTTTTAAGAGACAGAGTCTTGCTATGTTGCCCTCATTGTCCTTAAACTCCTGGGCTCCAACGATCCTCTCACCTCAGCTTCCAAGTAGCTGGGAGCTGGGATTACAGCCATGAGCCACCATATCTGGCTCAAAAATAATGCTTTTTTAAATTCATAAGTTCTCTGTGCCAAAATAATGCAGTTATACAGGAAGCAAACTAGGAGTGCTAGTATCCTGCCTCTCAGCCCTGGGTTAGAAGACAGAACAAGATCTGTGTTTTCCTAAGTAGTGAGAACTGAGCAGTGGGAAGGTAGGCAGTGGCAGCAGCAAGGTCAGAGCAGCAGTGGGAGACCACACAAGCAGGCGGTGACTTGAAGAGGTTGGGACCAACGTGAGAAGGAAAGACGAAGTGAAAGAAACAGAGTCTGTAGAGACAGAACAGCCAGCTACAAAGGAAGTACAAAATATTAAATTGAGTTTTAAAAACGTAACAGCTTATTGAGGTGTATTCATATACCAAAAAATGTACCATTTTAAAATGTACAATTCAGTGACTTTCCTATGTTCACGCAACTGTACAGTCATTACCGCTATTTAATTTTGTATACACACTTTATGTTTTAGAGGAATTTTAGGTTCACAGCAAAATTGAACAGAAAGTACAGAGATTTTCCCCTATATCCTCTACCCCACATGCAGGAATAGCCTTCCCCACTATCAGCATCTGGAACCAGAGTGACAAATTGTTACAATCAATGAAACTACATATATACATCATTTTCACCCAGTTTACATTAGGATTTACCCTTTAGGTGTATGATTGATGGGTTTTGACAAATGTAAAATGTTATATATTTACCATTATAGTGTTGTACAAAATTGTTTCACTGACCTGAAAATGCTCTGTGCTCTATTTATTCCTCCCTTCCTCCTGCTGTTTGGCAACCACTGATCTTTCTACTGTCTTCATAGTTTTCCCTTTTCTAGAATGCTAGTAGTTGGAATCACACAGTTTGTAGCCTTTTCAGATTGGCTTCTTCCATCTGGCTTCTCCTGATACGCTTTTGAAGTTCCTCCATGTCTTTTCATGGCTTCATCATTACTTTTTAGTACTGAATAATAGTTCATTGTCTAGATGTAACACAGTGTATCCATTCACCTGCTGAAGGACATCTTGGTTGCTTCCAAGTTTTGGCAGTTTTATGAATGAAGCTGTAAACATTTATGTGCATGTTTTTGTGTGTACATGTTTTCAGCTCCTTTGGTTAAATACCAAGGAGCATGATTGCTGGATTATATGGTAAGAGTATGTTTAGTTTTTTTAAGGGAAACTGCCAAACTGTCTTCCAAAGTGACTGTACCAGTTTTCATTCCCACCAGTGATGAATGAGAGTTCTCTTGCTCTACATGCCCACCAGCATCTGATGTGGTCGGTGTTTGGGATTTTGGCCATTCTAATAGGTGTGTAGTGGTATTTCATTGTGGTTTTTATTTGCATTTCCCTAATGGCATATGATACAGAACATCTTTTTATGTTTATTTGCCTTCTATATATCTACTTTAGTGAGGTGAACAGATGTACATATCTTCGGCACATTAGAAAATTTTAGAGCATTTTTAATTGAGTTGTTCATTTTTTATTTGTTACATTTTAACATTATTAGTTTAACATTTAACATTATTAATGTTACATTTTAACATTATTCTTCATATATTTTGAATAATAATCTGGCTATAATCACTTAATATTTCCAAGAGTTTTTAAGTTAGTTTTTTTCAGATGAGAACAGAGACAGTTTTCTTCCTTCTCAATCTGTGTACCTTTTATTTCCTTTTCTTATTTTATTACATTTGCTAGGACTTCCAGTTCAGTGCTGAAAAGGAGTGTTGAGAGGAGACATCCTCACCTTGTCCCTGAGAGAAAGCTTCTAGTTTCTCACCATTAAATGTATTAGCTGTAGATTTTTTAATAGATGTTCTTTATGAAGTTGAGGAAGTTCCCTTCTATCCCTAATTTCCTGCAAGTTTTTATCATGAATGGGTACTGGATTTTGTCAAACAGTTCTTCTGCATCTGTTGATATGACCCTATGATTTTTTTCATAGCCTATTGGTCTGTGGATTACATTAATTGATTTCCAAATGTTGTACCTAGGTATCCCATTGCATACCTAGGATAAATCCCACTTGGCTATGGTGTATAATTATTTTTATACATTGTTATATGTGGTTTGCTAATATTTTATTGGGAATTTTATATCTGTATTTATCAGAGATATTGGTCTGTAGCTCTCTCAGAATGACTTTGTCTGGTTTTGGTATTAATGCTGGCCTCATAGCATGAGTTAGGAGGTATTCACTCTGCCTCTATCTTCTGAAAAGAATTGTAGACAATTGCTAAGATTTCTTTCTTAAATCTTTGATAGAAGTCACAGTAGCCTCCATGTCTATAGCCAACTGATTTTTGACAATGTTCCAAGAACATACATTGGGGAAAGGACAGTCTTTTCAATAAATGGTGTTGTGAAAGCTAGATATCCACATCCAAAAAATGAAACTAGACCCCCACGTCCCACCCTTTACAAAAATCAACACAACATGGATCAAAGACATAAATATAAGACACAAAACTACTACAGGAAAACATAGGGGAAAACATCAGGACATAGGTCTGGGAAAAGATTTTTTGAATAAGACTTCAAAAGCAAAAATAAATGAGATTATATCAAACTAAAGAGTTTCTGTGCAGCAATGGAAACAACAGTAGAAAGAACCTACTGGATAGGAGAAAATATCTGTATTCATCCAACAGGGGGTTAATACACATGTAGAATATACAAGGAATTCAAACGTCTCAACAGCAAAAAAAAAAAAATCCAATTAATGCATGAGCAAATGATCTGAAGAGACATTTCTCAAAGGAAGACACACAGTCAACAAATACATGAAAAAATACTCAACATTACTAATCATCACGCAAATGCAAATTAAAACCACAATAAAGTATCATCTCACCCCAGTTAGGAAGGCCATTATCAAATAGACAAAAAATAGCAAATGCTGGTGAGAATGCAGAAGAAAAGGAACTCTTGTACACTGTTGGTGAGAACATAAACTAATATAGCTGCTGTGGAGAACAGTACGAAGATTCCTCAAAAAACTACAAATAGAACCACCATCTAGTCTAGCAATCTCACTATGGGGCCTTTATCCATAGGAAAGAGA
Organism: Mandrillus leucophaeus; assembly: GCF_000951045.1. Lineage (NCBI taxonomy): Eukaryota > Metazoa > Chordata > Mammalia > Primates > Cercopithecidae > Mandrillus > Mandrillus leucophaeus. Next base: position 1,024,873 of record NW_012102699.1, read on the forward strand.
AGTTATTATATCCGAGAGATCTGCACCCCCATGTTGATTGCAGCACTATTCACGGTAGCCAGTGTAACAACTTAGGTGCCTATCAACAGATGAACAGATAAAGAAAACATAGTGTGTGTATATACACGGTGGAGTACTGTCCAGCCATTAAAAAAAAAAAAAAATGAAATCCTATCATTTGCAGCAACATGGATAGAATTGGAGGATATTACATTAAGTGGAATAAGCCAGGAACAGAAGGCTAAACACTGCATATGCTTATATGTGAAAAAAATATTGTAGATCTCATAGAATTAAAAAGTGGAACAGAGGGTACTAAAGGCTGAGAAGAGTATGGGGAGGGAGAGATAGGGAGAGATTTGTTAAATGATACAAAATTACAGGTAGATAGGTAGAATAAGTTCTAATGTCCTATAGCACTATTTTATTGTAGTTCACCATAAAATGTTATATATTTTGAAATACCTAGGAGGATATTGAATGTTCCCAACACAAAGAAGTGATATACGTTTGAGATGATGGATATGCTGATTACTCTCATCTGATCACTATGCATTATACATACTACTATATTACTATGTACCCATAAATAGGTGTGATTATTATGTGCCAATTTTGAAAAATTGTTTTAAAGAAAAAAAGAGATCACCAGTGACTCCATCTGGGCCTGCTGTTTACTGTTCGGGAAGGTTATTAATTGTTCCATTTCAGTTACTGAATATAGGCCTATTCAGATTGTCTGCTTTATTTTATAGGAGTTTTGGCAAATTGTGTTTCAAAGAATTGGTCTATTTTATCTAGGTTGTCAAATTTGGGCCTAGAGTTTAGTTTCTAGTGTTCCTTGATTATCCTTTTAATGTCCATGTGATCTATAGTGATCACTCTTTCATTTCTGATACTAGTAATTTGTGCCTTCTCTCTTTTTTTTTTTTTTTTTTGTTTCTTAGTTAACCTGGCTAGAGTCGTATTTGTTTTGTTGATCTTTTCAAAGAATCAGCTTTGGTTTCATTAATTTTCCTCTGTTGATTTCCTGTTTTCAATTTCATAGATTTCTGCTCTAAATTACTTATTTTCTTGTGCATGTTTGGATTTACTTTGCTCTTCTATTTCTAGTTTTCTGATATGGAAATTTAGATACTGATTTTAGACCTTTCTTCTTTTCTAATATTTGCATTTAATACTACAAATTTCTCTCTAAGCATGGATTTTGTTGTATTCTGCAAATTTTGATAAGTTGTATTTTAATTTTTCATTTAGTTCAAAACACTTCTTAAATTCTTTGACTACTCATGTGTTATGTAGAAGTGTATTGTTTAATTTCCATGTATTTGGGGATTTCCAGCTATCTTTTGGTTGTTTCTGGTTTTATTTCATTGTGGTATGAAAACAGACGTTGAATAATTTCCATTCTTTTAAATTTGTTAAGGTGTCTTTTGTGGCCCATAATGTGGTCTGTCTTGGTGATGATTATGTGTGAGCTTGAGAAGAATGTGCATTCTGCTGTTATTGGATAAAGTAATCAACAGCTGGCCATTATATCTAACTGATTGATGGCATCGTTGAATTCAGCTATGTTCTTGATTTTCTGCCTGCTGGATCTGTTCATTTCTGATAGATGGATGTTGAAGTTTCTAACTGTAATAGTGGATTTATCTGTTTCTCCTTGATGTTCTATCAGTTTTTGCCTCATGTATTGTGATGTTCTTTTGTTAGGGACATACACATTAAGGATTTTTATAGTTTTCTGGAGAATTGACCCCATTATCATTATGTAAGGCCTAATAACTTTCCTTACTTTAAAACCTCCTCTGTCTGAAATTAATATAGCTACTTGTCTTTTCATTAGTGTTAGCATCATGTATATTCCTTCATTCATTTGTTTTTTATTCTATTTATATCTTTATGTTAAAGTGGATTTATTATAGACAAGGTATGTGGTTGTGGTTTTTTGATCCATTCTGGCCATCTCTTTTAATTGGTATATGTAGACCATTGACATTTAAAGTGTTTAGTGATACGTTGTAATAATATCTACCATGTTCATTATTGTTTTCTAGTTTGTCCTTGTTCTTTATTCCTATTTTTGTCTTCCATTCTCTTTCTACCTCTTGTGGTTTTAACTGACCATTTTATAAAATTTCATTTTCTCTCTTTTCTTAGCATATTCATTATACTACTTTTACTTATTTTAGTTGTTGCCCTTGAGTTTGCAATATACATTTACAACTAACCCAGGTCCACCCTCAAAGAATACTATACTGCTTCATGGATAGCACAAGTACCTTGTAATAACAAAATACTTTTAATTCCTTCTTTCCATCCCTTGTATCATTGCTGTCATTCATTTCCCTTATATAGAGGAATACGTGTGTGTGTGTAAACATGTATAAAAGTATGTATATATAAAAACACACATAATTGAACATTGTTGCTATTAGAACTGTTATCTGTTAGATCAAATAAGAGTAAGAAAAATAAAAGATTTTATTTACCTTCACTTATTGATGGATACTTGAGTTGATTATACTTTTTGGCTATTACAAATAATGTTGCTGTGAACATTCATGTACAGTTTTTTCTGTGAACATACAATTCAAATTATTCAAATGATTTTCTCTTCTCTTGGATATATTCCTAGGAATAGAATTCCTGGATCATTTGGTAATTCTCTGATTAATATTTTCAGGACCTACCAAACTGTTCTTCATGTGGCTATACCATTTTACAATCCTACCAGCAATGTGTTAGGGTTCCAGTTTCTCTTTATGCTAGCCAACACTTGTTACTGTTTTTCTTTTTTCTTTTAGTCATCCTAGTGGTTATAAGATGGTATCTCATTGTGATTTTTATTTCCTTAAAGACTAATGGGGTTTTCAGGTGTTTATTAGGCATTTGTGTATCTTCTTTGGAGAAATGTCTATTTAGATGCTCTGCCTACTTTTAATAGACTTGTGTTTTTATTGTTGAGTTGTCAGTGTTCTTTATAAGGAGACTAGACTTGTATCAGAAATACGATTTGCAAATATATTATATTCTATAGGGATTTCACTTTCTTTATAGTGTCCTTTGAAGCACAAAGGCTTTTGATTTTGGTGAAGTTAAGGTTATCTATTTTTTCTTTGGTTCTTGTGCTTTAGGTGTTATATCTAAGAAACTTGCCTAATCCAGAGTGACAAAGACTTACACCTGTGTTTTCTCCCAATAGTTTTGTAGTTTTAGCCCTTACATTTTAGTATATTGTTCATTTTGAGTAGGTTTTTATAAGATGCTCTTTGATTTCCAATGGGATTACAGTTTCTAATGAATATATATTGCATTTCCACTATCATAATGTTAAAAATCTTAAAGTGAACCATTGTAAGTCAGGACCGTCTTCATATGGTGTAAGAAAAGGCCCAACTTTATTCTTTTGCATGTGGTTTTCCAGTTGTCCCAGAACCATTTACTGTAAGACTGTTCTTTCCGCATTGGATTGTCTTGGCCCCCATGTTGAAAACCAGGTGATCATGAACATAAAGGTTTATTTCTGGACTCTCAGTTCTATTACACTGATGCACATGTCTATTTTTAAGTCAATACCACACTGTCTTTTGTAGTAAGTTTTAAAATTAGAAAGTGTGGGTCCTTCACGTATATTCTTCTTTAAGATTGTTTTGACAATTTGGGTCCTTTACATTTCCACATAAATTTTAAGATCAGCTTGTCAGTTTCTGCAAAAACAAAACAAAACAAAACAAACAAACAAAAAAAACAAGGCACCTGGGATTTGATAGGGATGATGTTGACTATGTAGATCAGTTTGGGGAGTACTGCCACCTGAACGTGCAAGATGATGTATATTCTGTTGTTGTTCAGTAGCGTGTTCTATTGTTATATGTTAGTTGTAGTTGGATTACAGTATTTTTCATCTTGTGGATATTCTGCCTTTTTGTTCTATATATTATTGAAAGTAAATCTTGAAGTCTCAAACTATTGTTGAATTGTCTGTTTCTTCTTTCAGTTTTGTCAATTTTTGCTTCATGTATTTTGAGGCTCTGTTGTTCAGTGCACACATTGTTATTGCACTGTTACTGCATATAAGCATACAATTGTTATGCCTACTTGATTGACTTAACCTTTATTATATCTACGTATTTATCTCTAGTAATCATTTTTACTCTGAAGTCTGTCTTATCTGATATTAGTCTAGCTCTCTTTTGGTTACTGTTTGCATGGTATGTCTTCTTCTGTCCTTTTTCTTTCAACCCATTTAATGTGTCTTTTAATCTAAATTGTGTCTCTTATAGCCAGCATGTAGTTTGGTCATTTTCTAATTCATTTTGCCAATCTCTGCCTATTGACTGATGCATTTAGTTCATTTACATTTAATATGTTACTTTTGGTTTTCACAGCTACTGTGGCTGAGAAGCTGTTGGTTTTCTAGGCTATTGCAGAGCTGGAAAAGAGAGATGGGAGGAACACAAGTAGCACAGAACAAGCTGTTGTCACCTAGATTCAGCTGTTTTTCTTGAATAAATGTTATGTTGTTGCAAGCCTGTGGTTAATTTCCAGATATATGAAAAAGTTGATATTGACAATTTTTGCCACTTTTGTGGAAAGGTAGATTTTTAGAGGTCCTTCTTCCACCATTCCATAAGTTTGTCTCTAAATTAAATTTTTTTTGTTTTTCTTTTATTTTATATTTTTTTGATACAGAGTCTTACTCTGTCACCCAGGTTGGAGTGCAGTGGCACATTCTCGGCTCACTGCCGGTTCCACCTGCTGGGTTCAAGTGATTCTCATGCCTCAGCCCCCCAAGTATCTAAACTGAATTTTAAAGGTAAATCTCAGCATACCATAATTACGGAAACACAGTTGATGAGTGAAAGTGCCTTTTTATTTGATAGAATGGCAAAGATAAAAAGAGGGATGAACAGAAGTGAACATTCTTAGATACTGCTAATAGGAGGATAAATTGGTACAATCTGCCAATAGTATGACAATATATAAAATCTTTTGAAGTGTTTATACCCTTTGATCCAGTAATGCCACTGCTAGAAATGTTATTGCTAATTGTAGTTAGTAAGTTACATGTCCCAAAGACAACATTGCTCAAAGTTGTTAATAATGAAAATAATTAAATTATCCAATTGTAGGAAACCTATTAAAAAATTCAGAGTACACCTAAAAAATAAAATACATCGCAGATGCTAAAAATGGTAATATAGATGTATAATATTGGATGGAAAGTTGCTCATGATATATTGATGTAAATAAATAATTTCAAAATAGCATGCATCTGATTTTTAAAGACATATAATACAGATATTTATTATAAGTGCATACCTAAATGTCTGGAAGATTAATTCAGACTGTTAGGGATTTTTTCTGAATAGTTGGGGTAAAGGTCATTTTGTTTTTGTGTTTTATTTATTTTACTTACCTGCATTTTTAAATTTTTACATGAACAAATCTATTTTACATGGATTAAAGAAATAATGATTATCTTAAAAGATAAATTAAGAAATCATAAAGATTAAAATCCAATTAAATAAAAGTAAGCTGAGCTGAGTATGGTGGCTCAAACCTGTAATGCCAGCACTTTTGGAGGCCAAGGCAGAAAGATGACTGCAGGCTAGGAGTTGGGAGTCCAGCCTGGACAACATAGTGAGACCCTGTCTCTACAAAAAATATAAAGAAATTTGCTGGGCATGGTGGCACACACCTGTAGTCTTAGCTACTCGGGAGGCCAAAACCAGAGGGTCCCTTGAGCCCAGGACTTTGAGGCTACAGTGAGCTATGATTGTGCCATTGCACTCCAGCCTGGGACAGAGCAAGAACCTGTCTCTCTCTTTTTTCTTTTCTTTTTTTTTTTTAAGGCATTTTAAGCAACTCTGTTTTTCTGATTGGTTTCAGAAAGATAAGATGCAGTTACAAGCAAATGGAGAAATTAAGTACAAATGTCTGGTCAAAGAAGCTTAGCAAACGTAACAGTATTAGAAAACATCCATTTTCTGTCAATTTACCGAAAATATGTTTAAAACTGATACATCTTTTAGAAGTAATACAAATTGAAGAGTTCATTGAAATAAAGGAGATAGTTTTATGACACCAAGATTTATCTCCACACTTGTTCCTTCATCTTAGATGGAACAAATGCAGAGAGTTTAAAGCTTAAAATAACTATATGCTCTACATCGTAGATGATCAAATGAAAATGCTGTGGTCTCAGAGCCAGAGGAATGTGGACCACTTTGGTGGCCAAATTTAACCGACTGAGGTCTTTCTTGAGTACCATCTGATTCTTCCCTTAAAAAAAAAAGGAGAGAAGAATTTGTCTTTTAGCAGGGAATCTACATTTTATAAAACTTAAAATCATTAGCTGTGGCTTTGTTATTCTATAGAAAAAAAAGCACATTGGTTGGGACACCAAGCTCAATAATTAATAAAGGGTCTGGATTTCATGAAATGTTCTTCAGAGAGCCTATTTTAAGATCCAGGGGCAGGATGATCTATCTGGCATTCTTCAGCTCTTATTCTGCCTCAGTTAATCTGCTACAGTAACATCTCTAACATGTTTTCACACGGGAACCTATGAAGAAAAGCAGTATATTTTTGAATTGCCAATGAATGTAATGTGAATTGTCACTTTAAAATGGGAACAAGAAAAAAGGGTAATGTCTTTTGTGGAACATTAGACAACTGTGATGTACAAATGCAAGGCAGTCCCTGAAGAGACAACAGGGAAATAGAATCAGACTATCTTGGATTAAATCACAGCTTCACCCATTTCAGGCTGGTTAATCTTGCCCAAGTTAATATCACTGTGCCTCCCTTATAATGTGAAGAATGAGGATATTATTACTCTTAAAGTGTTGTGAGGATTACTAAAATAGATAACATACACACTTTCTGGAACACACAGATATTCAGTAAATTATAGTTCATATTATCAATTTTAAGGTGCTGTTATTACTGTTGGTGCTAAGTTACTGTTATAATTTTCATTTTGAAACATTATCATCTATGGCTAATTGTCTTAAGAGAACTCTTTGATTTGACATTTATGCCTCACAGCCGGAGTCATAAGCTTAATCATTATTTGTTAAATAAGATTAAAATATGGGGAAAAGTATTATTTGTATAAGTGCTGAAAAATAAGGAAGCTTTGGTTTAAGAAAATTTGTTTTATAATAACAGGATGAAAAGGTTTAACACGCCCCAGAAAAGGGACTGAAAACAATATTTTTAAGATACAGCTACTAATATCTATAACAAGCTTGTCCAACCCGTAGCCTGTGGGCCTCACGTGGCCCAGGACGGCTTTGAATGCAGCCCAACACAAATTTGTAAACTTTCTTAAAACATGAGGTTTTTTTTGCATGTTTCTGTGTTTTTTTTGTTTTTGTTTAGCTCATCAGCTATCTTTAGTGTTAGCGTATTTTACATGTGGCCCAAGACAGTTCCTTCTCTTCCATTGTGGCCCAGGGAAGTCCAGAGATTGGACACCCCTGATCTGTAACATATATTTGTTATCTGTTTACATGTTTTATTACAGTGTTTGTATTAGTCATGGCTTTGTTGTTGAAAAAAGACAAAAATTCTCACAGACTAGCTGATGTAACCAGGAAGAACCAGGGTGAAGATGCTTTATTGGTACCTTGAACCAGGAGATTGGTTGGGAATCTCTTTCTCTCTTCTGATTTTTGTTTTGTTTGTCCTCAAACAGTCCTGAATTGCACCTGCTCAGCCTTGCAACCCAAGAGAAAAGGGAGTTTCTATTCCACTCCAAAATGAAAAATCCCAGGAAAGGGGGATGTAGTACTGGGTTGGCCTCAGTGTAAATTAATATTGACCCCAGTGGTCAGAGGCAGAATGTATTCGAGGAAGACTGGGGGCAGGGAGCAAAGCACGCTTGGTGGAGAAAAACAATGGCCAGGTATCAATCTTTTTCAACCTGGGAGTTTCCGCACAGCAGTGAATTCCATATGATGGGGTCATGAGCAGCATCTTTAAAAAAGTGAAATACATTTAAATGAAATTGAATAGAAAATATTAAAGGATATCACAGTCAGGTGAATTATTATTTCATGAAACTTTCATTTCCATTATATTTACATGTGTGTGGGTGGGGGGACTAGGTACAATATAAAACATAGTTGTTAATATGGGTCATAATTTTTAGTTTACAGGTCTACACTGTACAATGCTCTTCAGTTGTAAACTACTGTTGTAAATGGGAAAGTAATCTGCTTGCTACTAGGATCTTATTCTTCACTCCAATCCAGGCATTGGGCGGAAGAGTGAGTGCAGAGTGGCACACAGCAGCAGATGGGAAGTAGGTGGCTCCTCAACCTTCCAGGGTGGGTTTTTTGTTGTTGTTTTTGATTGGAGAGTCACGTGGGTAGTTGCTGTTTTTCCCCCTTTCTGTGACTCAATTTAAGGTAAAGTAATTTTCAGAAACAAACATAGCCATAAATTCAGCTCCATTTGTATGTTTCAGTATACAACATTTCTTCCACTAACAAGGCCAGCTTCACAGACAGGCAGCCTCATGCAGTTCCACAGGACCCTGCACTAGGTTTAATACTCTGCTGTCTGTGGCTATCTTAAACAAGGACCCCACATTTTTATTTTGCACTGGGACCTGCAGGTTGTGTAGCCAGTCCTGTCCACTGAACAGTAAAATGAGAGATTGGTAGTCCAGAATCATTTTTTCCCCATGCCCAGAGAGCAGCAGACATCCTTGTCTTTGCCTGTGTTCACAGAGCACATGACACTTACAGGAGGAAGATATCTCTCATTCTCTGTTAAATTTAGTTTCACCTGATGCCTCTTAATTTTAATTCTCTTTTAGAAAATGACACTAAACGTGCTCTTCCTGATTAATTTGCAGCATGTTAATACATACTCTAATTAGCAGCTGATTTCCTGCCTCACTTCCCCAGTGGTGCCAGGCTGATGTGCCCAGTGAGGGCATTCACAACTAATCATTGAATCCATGGCAGCCCAAACTTATAGTTTAATATATGCCCCACTTTTCCGATCCCCATATGGCCCCCACATCCCTTAAATAGACTGTCAACTTACTAAAAGGAAAGAGCATAGAATTTAAAAGAGCTTGCATTCAGGTTATGTTTTCATTAAACTGAGTTTCTAAAGTAGGTGTTAGTGATGCCAGTGATTCCTCCTCTTCTCATCTTAGAGTTGCCCATTGAACTGGGATAATGGATAGACCCACTTACCCTCCAAAAACCGACTTCCTAAAAACTATGTAAGAACTGGGTGAAATGTTTTATTTTTCATGATCTGAAAAATAAAAATCTTAAGCAGTGTTTGCTTAAGATCTTTGCTTCATGATTAAATTTCCAAATCGCCTGGTGCTCATTAAGAATTTCTGTGGCACAGATACAGAACATATATAATCTTTTTATTTTGTTTTGTTTTAATTCAGCACTCACTAAAGTGACCAGAGGTCCATGATGCTCAATTTTTCTCCCGCTGAATAGCAAGGTCTTGCCTGAGTTCTTGCTCTGAGACTAGTTAAGCCAAAAGGAAAAGCTTATAAAATGTTTGAGCTAATTTAGGGCAGTCCGAGCCATCTGACTAAATGATTCACAGGTTGGAATTTCAGATGCTAGTTCACACAGAAGTAGAGCTTCTTCTGAAGGGAAAGACAGTAATGAGCAAACACTAGTGGGAGGATCTTTTCTGACAAAGGCCTGTTGTTGACACTAATAATAAGCTCCCTGTGTCTTGTTGTTGTTTTTATTCTGGCAGGCACTGGTCTCGAGTTTTCTGGTTTCAGCTGAGATTGTGTTTTTTTGGGTCTTGGGATGGGAAGTGAAGTCTTTACCTGTCTTTCCACAAATCCTGCAAGCACTGGGCACATTATAAACTAACCAGCATCTAATTGGATAAAGGTTCTCTTCATTATCAGACAATGAATAAATGTTCATCATTACATGTTATATTCTTTCACCTCTTACCCACGGAGAAAAAATCCTAAAATTGTAAACCTAACTTTGTTGAATTATATATACATACATATACCACTTTAAACCCTGAAATTCATTTATTTAGACTTAATATCCTAGAACATATGCTAAATTCCCAAACCTGAAATTTCTCAAGTTATACCAATCATTTCACTAATTATTCAGTACCATTCACCAGTGTGCATCATTCTGAGGAAAAGCTACTACTTGTTGTTATATCATTACCCAAATACACAATCCCTATTAAGAGTTCTTGTCTTGGCCAGGCGCGGTAGCTCACGTCTGTAATCCCAGCACTTTGGGAGGCCAAGGCAGGTGGATCATGAGGTCAGGAGATGGAAACCATCCTGGCTAACATGGTGAAACCCCGTCTCTACTAAAAATACAGAAAGAATTAGCTGGGCGTGGTGGCGGGCGCCTGTAGTCCCAGCTACTCAGGAAGCTGAAGCAGGGGAATGGTGTGAACCCGGGAGGCAGAGCTTGCAGTGAGCCGAGATGGCACCACTGCACTCCAGCCTGGGCGACAGAGCGAGTTCTTGTCTTTTCCACTAAAGAAAAGGGTCATTCTTGTTGGAATTACTACGACCTGCATTCATTTTCTTTTCAACCGAGTAGCATAGTCTCAGTAGATAAGAAACACGTGCATTCTTACCTCACCTTCTTCCTGCCTGTGATACAGAATTATGTGAATATTGAATGGAGTTTGCAGTTCCCATTTCTTTCCTCCAGCAGCTGTGCCCACCCTTTCAATAATGTTTGGCAGATTTGTTCTTCCTTTTTTTTTTTTTCTAAGGTAGTCTCGCACTCCTCCCACCTCAGCCTCCCAAGTAGCTGGGATTACAGGCACACGCCACCACACCTGGCTAATATTTTTATGTTTTGATAGAGATGGGGATTCACCATGTTGGCCAGGCTGGTCTCAAACTCCTGACTTCAAGTAGTCCACCCGCCTCAGCCTCCCAAAGTGCTGGGATTACAGGCACCAGTCGCCACATCAGGCCGATTTGTTTTTCTAACAGTTGCTTAGCTGTTTAACATGAGGTGCTACTTCAGTGGGGTTCCAGGATCAAAGGTTTACCTTGCCCTCTGTCTTCCCAGGCAACACAGTTCCTCCGTTTATTATTAGTGTCTGCATATCACTGGCAGAATTAAGGAATTCTCAGTGCTAGCCATCTCATTCTACTTTGTTATCAGAGTGAATTTATTCAGAATTTACTACTCAGTCAGAAACTCCACTCAGAACATTTTTGGAGTCATAATTAATCTTACAAGAGAAGTCTTTATGATGCCAACACCAAGAGTTTCAGAGTGCCCTGGAACATCTTCAGTAGCCCAGTCTAAGACTACTGCTAACTGAGAGGTCTCTCCAAGCTTCAAAATCCACCCGGTTGCTTTAGGACTCCTGAGTGGTTTAGCAGTGTTGAAGTAGAACCTGTAGAAGAATGAGTTCTTAAACAGAAGTCCCAAGACAGAGTTCTTCAGAAAACACCTCTCAAAATAAAGGGATGCTTCACCTGCTTTTCTCCTTGCCGTTAAAAGTAACCAGTCCATTGTCTTAGAGTGAAACTGAAGATGGTAATGCATCTTGTGGCAAGAAGGGGAAAGCCTTTGAACCCATGCTTTCAAGTCCCAAGCTCAGTGTTTCTTCCACAATATCTCACTTGAACATCAAGCTTAGGTGGAGACATTCCTGTCTCTGAGTTGAACATCACATGGCAGATAATTCCAGGGCCAAATATTTATTGAGCATTTATCATGATCTAGGCACAGAAATGGTCTTTATAAATCAAGTTCAGTCATCTTTTACAGTTGAGAGAATTGAGGCCCAAAGAGATTAGAGTATTTGGGGTTATTCAGAGTTAACTTCCCATTAGCAATTTTAGCAAAAAGTGCATAGAATTCTTCTAAAAGGCAGTTTTGTGTGGTGGTTAAGAGCTCAGACTCTACAGCCAGACTGCATGGATGCAAATCCCAGACCTGCCACTGTCTAGCTGTTTGACTTTGAGGCTCTCAGCGCCTTAGTTTTATCACCTGTCTTTGGGTTATTGTAAGGATTCAATAACTTAATATATGTGAAATATTTAGAACAGTCCCTGACACGTAGTAAATGCGTGATTATTTTAATAATATAATGATTTCGAATCCAAAAGTCTACATATAATTTCCTTTGATAATTTGCTACTTATTTGGGGCTCAGACCATAAATGCTACAACCTCAAAACATTAAAACTCAATAAACTCCTTGTATGTGGAGGGTATATTAGGGTACCCTTGCAGAAGAGGCAGGTTGTAGGTGGGCACCATGACTTCAAGATTTACTTAAGTGTCAGGATGGGCTGAGGGGACATAAATGTGGGGGAGGATGTGCATATAAAATCCTACGAAAACAGACCAAATTGAGATCTAAATTATTCTTTAAGTAGTTTCATCAGCTTTTAAGAGTTTTTTTGTTTTTTTTTTTTTTTTACAAGAGGCTTTGCTTTAGGTATCAATAGTCTCATTTATCAAATTGCACTAGGAGCTTCTTGTAGGAATCTAAAAAGTTACACTCATTGTTTGCACTTTCAAGTGCTTAATCTTATACCCTGGCTTATATTACTTGCTGATAATTTCAGTGTAGATCTGAGTGCCTTAGTGAGATTATAAGCTCCTTGACAAGAGTAGCTAGTGATGCATACTACCAGAGCAGCTGACTGCCCACCCACATGGTATGTTTAGAGCAGTGGTTCTCAGCAGAGTTAGGGGGAGGCTAATTTGTCCCCCCATCCTGCCCCTCAATGTCTGGAGACATTTGGGTTCTCACAATTTGGGGGTGCCACTGGCATCTAATAGGAGAGGTTCAGGATGCTTCTGAACATCTTGCAGCATGCAGGACAGCCCCTCACAACACATAATCATCCAGCCCAAATGTCAGTAGTGTCAAGGTTGAAAAACCCTGCTTTGGGGGAACCTAGAGGGCCACCATATCTTTCTCCCAACCCTTCCCCTTGCCAACTCATCGACGTCAAGACTTATGAAGTTAGAGGTTCATTTATTTGGTTTATGACAGTCCGTTTTAAAGTACCAGTACACACTAAACTTTGCCTGACATTTATGTGTTAGGGTAATTTAGTTTGTCCAAAATCTCTTTCCAAAGGTAGGTTTTATAGAGATTAAGTACAGGAGGTCAGAGAGTATTTCATAAGGCAAAAAAAGCACTGGAGAGGGCTTATTGAAACCTAAAGTTAATTAATTTCTGCTAAGGACAGCCACACCTTTTCTAACCCCCCAGACAGGTCCCACATAGCCACCTTGTTCAAAACAAGAGCAAAGGGCATTCACTCAGAACCAATCTTTCCTTGTAGCGTGCTCTTCCCTTCTGGCAAAGGCAGCTCCAGTTGTCACTAGTTTAACACCTACACTTGGACTGCAGACTATGGTAGCAAAAAACAGTGCATAACAGCACCCCAGGCATCTGACATCCCCAGCCTCCCACCCTACACCCCCACCACACTCCTCCTGCCCCGGTGTTGAGCCCAGCCTGGAATGGAGCAAACATCTTCACTTAAAATAAGCTCATTTCTGTTCTGGATCAAACTCAAAATCAGAGACACCCAGAAGTCTCATCAAATATGCATTATTTATTAGTCAAAAATCACAAGGGACAAAGGAGTTTCTTTCTCCTGGATTCTTAAAAATACACATTCCCCTTCTGAAAGTACTTCAGAAGTTATCAAGAACAATTTACTCTTTTGGCTGGGCACGGTGGCTCAAGCCTGTAATCCCAGCACTTTGGAAGGCCGAGACGGACAGATCACGAGGTCAGGAGATCGAGACCATCCTGGCCGGGCGTGGTGGCGGGCACCTGTAGTCCCAGCTACTCGGGAGGCTGAGGCAGGAGAATGGCGTAAACCCGGGAGGCGGAGCTTGCGGTGAGCCGAGATCCGGCCACTGCACTCCAGCCTGGGCTACAGAGTGAGACTCCGTCTCAAAAACAAAAACAAACAAACAAACAAAATTCACTCTTTCTAATATATACTTTATAAGCTAATTATTACATGTGAACTATAAATCACTGAAAAATAAGGAAACAATGAAACAGAATTTCAATGAAACGAGCTTTCTCTAAAAAGACTTCATTTTATACTTCACACTGATATGTTTTTTATTGTAAAATATACATATATAAAATTTACAATTTTTGTGTTAGGTATAGTTCAGTGATACTAAAAGCATTCACATTATTGTGCAGCTATCACCACATGGATCTTCAGAACTTCCATCTTCTCAAACTGAAACTCCATACCCATTACACAGTAATTCTGTCCATCCCCCACAACCACCATTCAATCTCTATGAATTTGACTACTCTGTGTACCTCATATAAATGGAGTCATACAGTATTTGTTCTTTTTTTGACTGGCTTATTTTACTTAGCATAACGTCATCAAGGTTTATTCATGTACCATGCATGTGTCAAGATTTCATTCGTTTTCAAGGTTGAATAATATTCCATTGTATGTATAAACCACAGTTTATTTATCCAGTCATCCACCCATGGACACTTGGGTTGCTTCCACCTTTGGCTGTCGTGAACTGTGCCACTCAAATCCCTGCTTTCAGTTCTGTTGGGTATACACCCAGAAGTGGAATTGCTGGAGCATATGGTGATTGTATTTTTCACTTTTTGGTGCATTGCCATACTGTTTTGCATAGCGGCTGTATCTTTTTATGTTCCCACCAGCAATGTACAAGAGTTCCAGTTTCTCTACATCCTTGCCAACACTTATTTCCTGGTTTTCTTTTAAAAATAGCCATTCTAATGAACGTGGTGTCTCATCGTGGTTTGATTTTCTCTAATGATTAGTTATGTCAAACAGCTTTTCATGTGCTCATTGGCCATTTATATAACTTCCTTGAAGAAATGTCTGTTCATGTCCTTTGCCCATTTTTGATTCAGGTAGTTTTGTTGTTGTTGTTATTGAGTTGTAGGAGTTCTTTATATATTCTGGATATTAAACCCTTACGAGATATGTAATTTTCAGATATTTTCTTCCATTCCATAGGTGATACCACTTTTTAAATTATTTTCTTTAGTTTACCAAGTAATGGCATTCAGTCTTAATAAGAAGATAGATTCTCATATGTTGAATAATAGTTATTTTTTGGCCCTTCCTCAATTCATGGAGAATGTCCGTTAGATTTCCTTTCAGTTCTGATTTTTGTTTTTTAATAAGTTCTTTCCAGCACTTCTGTAAACTGAACTTTTTACTACTCTTAACTGCTCAAGTTAGCCAAATGTCCACTAGGTGGTACTCTCACTATGGCATGAAGTACTTGCATAAAACTTAAGGCAAATTCCCAAGTTATCCCGACAGGCTTTTTACTTCACAAAAATATGAGATGTATGTTAATTTAAACAAATTAATCACATTTATAGAATGTTAACACGGAAGAGTCTGTTGGTTTCAACCTTCTCCTTGTAAAATGAGAAAACTGTGATCCAGTGAGGGCAAATGACTTGCCCAAGATCACACGCTGGTTCCTGATGGAGCCAGGATTTGATGCAGGGGTTTTATTCCTCATGTGGTTCTTGATTTGCATGTTGCCACTGCTTAACTATTAACAAGTCTTTTCAGAGAATCATAGAGTATGCTAGAGCCCAGCTTAGTGTAGCTTTATCCACGATACAGGAAACTGCAGATGTAGGCAAAATATTATATTGCTCTTGTGAAAGATCTTTGGATTACAGATTAGGAAAACAAAATTTCAGTAATCTACCCATTGACCTTAGGGAAATAAGTTAATATTTGTGACTTGGTGCCTTTATCTTTAAATTAAGAGATTGCATTCAGAGATGATCCCTAAGTTCATAGTATCATGTAGAAATTCAGTCCTTCAACCCTGAGACTGGAAGCCTGAAATTTGCCTGACTCAATCTCACTTTCTTATTTAGGAGTATAGGTTTGCATTTCGTTTTTGATCATAAAATGAATGGAACTTCCTATTAACCTTTTGTCATGGCAAGGGATAAAATCTGTCTACCAGCTCACTGCTTTAAAACTTTTTGCAACTCTTTCACTATTGTTAGTACTAAACATTCCCCCAAATCCAAGCCTTCGATGAAAACAAAACAACTAACAAAACACAACTATTTTGTAGCCATGTAATGCCGAAAGAATAAGAAAAGCTCTTTTGTGGCATATTTGTAGAAGCTTCCTAGAGCAGCCTGCCATGCTAATCATTTACAGACTTTCACACACTGTTTCTCACCTGTCTTCTCCCTGAGTAAACTGCCTCTGCATTACCAGTGTGCTTTGCTTCTTACTCCATGTTTGTTTACAGAATCATCCCACCAGACAGGACATTTTTGACTTTGTGTTTGTACAGCTCGGTCGTATTCACAGTAACAGTTTTTATTTACTCTTGTAATGAATGTAAATAATATCTCTTCACACTTGGTCCATTGCAATACAATAATCCCTCACCAAATTCATAGTTATCTTCCTGAAAAGTACAGCAGTTAGCAAAATCGCAAATGGCAAGATCTTTGTCTCACAGAAAACAGGGGTGGGGTGAGGACAATTGAAAAGGCTTTACACTTATACTATTAATTATTTTTGTGGAGATGGAGGTCTTGCTATGTTGCCCAGCTGGTCTTGAATTCCTGGCCTCAAGTGATCCTCCAGTCGTGATCTCCCAAAGTGCTGGGATTACAGGCATGAGCCACCACACCTGGCTTTACACAAAAAAATATTATCACAACATGTAATAGTTGTGGAAGGCAAAGTGATGATAAAATCGTGCTCCCTTTTCATGGGTTACCGTAACAGTACACACATTGCAATCTTGAGATTTGTTTTACAGATCATATCCTTTAAAAATTTTCCAGCCAGCTCCTGGGCCTCTGGCACTTACCTTTTCCTTTGTTTTTATTATTTCAGATATCAGCAGAATATCTCTGTTCTTGTCTGGCGTTTTCACAAGTTATCTGGGGTTTAGGGCATAGTTTCCTAGGTTTTGTATTGAAGGAGGAGAGCATAAGTCAGTCCAAACTCTGAACTGTGCCATAGACCTGCCACATGGTCTGCAGTAGAGGGAGCGATAATTACAGTCACGTGCTGTAGTTGTTGATGAAGGAAACCGAATTTGTTTTTCAATGTTTGGCATATAAGTAGAAAAACATATTATCTCACAACTCTGCTTGGCAAAGGATTATCCCGTTTTTGTTTCCAGAAAAAAAATGCCTGATGTAAAATCATTTTGATATGATTGAATGTAGCAAAAACATAAAAAAAAGATTTTGGATTTGTCATGTTCATTTAACATCCAACTGTTTTATAATTCTTAAATGAAAGACAAAAATAATAGTTTGCTAAAATGTTTAAGGATATTAGAGAACTATAACATTATTTTTGCATTGAGTAGTATTATAATGGCATTCAGTTCAGGTTAACAATATTGATAGTCACAATTTGCCAGGGTGGTTTGGAATGCCATTTTTACATTGCTTATGGTGATCTGTGAAATCAGAAATATTTCTTTTCAGATGAGTCTACAGAAATTCTGCTAAGAAACTGTGTCTTTAGAGACTCATACATATTCAAATTGTTTAATATCCTAAGGATACTCTATTGAGTTCATTTGTTTATTCTTATCAGTATGTTTAGTTTAATAGACTGCTTTTAATTTTTATAAACAGGATGATTTGTTTGTTTTTTTAATTAAGCATACAGCAGACTCTTGAGAATAAGTTTGGATTATCTTTCAAATTTTTAAATATACATGTTATTTGCCTTTGCATTTGTACTTATTTGTGTACATTTGTACAAAAACTTATGTGCAGAGATGGAAAACACTAGAAAAAACAAAATGAACATCAAGATGACTGATTCAGAAAATTACTCAAGCTCTTTAAAAATATATAAGCTACCTTTACATGTGCTGACATAGAACAGTTTTAAAAGCATATTAAGTGAAAAAAGCAAAGTATAGTCAATACATGTGCTATGATTTATCTAAAATTGTATGTACATAAATACATATATGTTTATTTGTAAATTAAATTTTTCTGAAATGACACAGGAGAAAATAGGAAACATGGATCTGAGGCAGAAGGTATTCCTACTTTGTATATATTTTGATGTTGAAATTTTCTACTATATACATGCATTTTTCATTTTTTTAATTATTATACTTTAAATTCTAGGGTACATGTGCACAACATGCAGGTTTGTTACATATGTATACATGTGCCATGTTGGTGTGCTGCACCCATTAACTC
>NW_012102699.1:1051165-1097967 GCF_000951045.1 Mandrillus leucophaeus
CTGGATGATATCCTGCAGAGTGTTTTCCAACTTGGTTCCATTTTCCCCGTCACTTTCAGGCACACCAATCAGACGTAGATTTGGTCTTTTCACATAATCCCACATTTCTTGGAGGCTTTGTTCATTTCTTTTTACTCTTTTTTCTCTACACTTCTCTTCTCACTTCATTTCATTCATTTGACCTTCAGTCAACTGATACTCTTTCTTCCAGTTGATCGAGTCGATTACTGAAGCTTGTGCATTTGTCACATAGTTTTCGTGTCATGGTTTTCGTCTCTATTAGTTCTTTTAAGGTCTTCTCTGCATTGATTATTCTAGTTATCCATTCATCCATTCTTTTTTCAAGGTTTTTAGTTTCTTTTCACTGGTTACATAGTTCCTCCTTTAGCTCTGAGAAGTTTGATCAACTGAAGCCTTCTTTCAACTCGTTAAAGTCATTCTCCATCCAGCTTTGTTCCATTGCTGGCGATGAGCTGCATTCCTTTGGAGGGGGAGATGCACTCTGAGTTTTTGAATTTCCAGCTTTTCTGCACTGCTTTTTCCCCATCTTTGTGGTTTTATCTGCCTTTGGTCTTTGATGATGGTGACATACTGATGGGGTTTTGGTGTGGGTGTCCTTTCTATTTGTTGGTTTTCCTTCTAACAGTCAGGACTCTCAGCTACAGGTCTGCTGGAGTTTGTTTGAGGTCCACTCCAGATCCTGTTTGCCTGGTTATCAGCAGCAGAGGCTGCAGAAGATAGAATATTGCTGAACAGCGAGTGTTGCTGTCTGATTCTTGCTCTGAGAGCTTCGTCTCTGGGGTGTACCCAGCCGTGTGAGGTGTGAGGTATCGGTCTGCACCTAGTCGGGGATGTCTCCCAGTTAGGCTACTCAGAGGTCAGGGACCCACTTGAGCAGGCAGTCTGTCTGTTCTCAGATCTCAACCTCCATGTTGGGAGAACCACTGCTCTCTTCAAAGCTGTCAGACAGGGACATTTACATCTGCAGAGGTTTCTGCTGCTTTTTGTTTAGCTATGTCCTGTCCCCAGAGGTGGAGTCTACAGAGTCAGGCAGGCCTTCTTGAGCTGTGATGGGCTCCACCGAATTCGAGCTTCCCAGTGGCTTTGTTTACCTACTTAAACCTCAGCAGTGGTGGACACCCCTCCCCCAGCCTCGCTGCCACCTTGCAGTTATATCTCAGACTCCTGTGCTAGCAATGAGGGAGGCTCTGTAGGCGTGGGACCCTCCGGGCCGGGTGTGGGGTATAATCTTCTGGTGTGCCGTTTGCTAAGACCCTTGGTAAAGCGCAGTATTAGGGTGGGAGTTACCCGATTTTCCAGGTGTTGTGTGTCTCAATTTCCCTTGGCTAGGAAAAGGAATTCCCTTCCCCTTGTGCTTCCCAGGTGAGGCGATGCCTTGCCCTGCTTCAGCTCTCGCTGTTTGGGCTGCACCTGTGGACCAGCACTGACTGTCTGACGTGCCCCAGTGAGATGAACCTGGTACCTCAGTTGAAAATGCAGAAATCACCCATCTTCTGTGTCGCTTACACTGGGAGATGGAGGCTGGAGCTGTTTCTATTCCCATTTTTCATTTTTAAAATTAGCAGTTTAGTTCAGAAATTAGTAACTACTAAAACGCAGGTATGTCAAATGGCATTTGTGCCATTTAAATATACATCTAGTTTTTCTTATTAATACTGTGTCAATGTATTATTTGAGGTTGTTTTAGAATATTTGTGATATTGTACAAGGCTTTCAATTTAGTTGTTGTTTCAGCCCTTATATGTTGATGCCTGTGTTGAGTAACCTTGAGGAAAATCATGTCAAAAACACATACAGCCTGTATTCAAAGGTTAATTTGAGGAAAAACTAATTTGAAAATGGGTAAAAATAAAACAGAAAGCAAATGTAGGACAAATGTCTTTGCATGGCACAGCACACAGAGAGTTAAAGATGGCCCCACCACTGGAGAAAGCAATCCTTTGTACTTGAGGTTTCCAGATAAACTTTTTACTGACTTAAACTTAGCTTAAATTCATATAATATTTTTAGACTTTAGTGTTTAATCAAGAAGCATTATATTAATAGTTGGGATGATTGATGTACCTGTTAGAATTTTCTTTTTGCTTTCAGGAGCATATCTGGATTTAGCAGGCTTTAAAATTTCAAAGCAGTTAAAATGTGCATGATATTCATATGTTGGGGAGGAGTTAAATTCTCTCAATTGGGAGAAACTAAAGAAGGACTTTCCGTGTTGCTAGAACTGGATATTGGACTGCTGAAAATTGAAAGACCAATTGATATACCAATGGGAGGTTTGTGTGCAGTCAGTGAAACTGGAGAAATTTATGTTATTAATGGACTTACATAGCTATTGGAAGCCAGAAAGTTATGGTAGATGTGGTTCTTACAGAGTTGATAGGCAAGACATATTATATTGGGAGCACTATCGTGATAGCTGATGGTTTGGTAACATTAATAATAGTAAAAACATGTTATAGTGGGTGTTTTTTATGTTAGCACGAATTGGAGACCTGAGCCAGTAAAAGCAGATACTGGGCTCTAAGAGATACCGATGTGAAAGACATATTCGTAGTTTTCTTTCTAACAGGAAGCATTAATAAGCTAGGGGGAAGAAGGAGGGAGAAAGAGAATGACTTAGTCAATTTGAGCATAATGGTGGAAGTATAGGTGGAGATTTTTAAGCTAGTACAAAGTTAATGATTATTTGCAGATCTGGTGAAGGTTAGATATGAGGCTAGCTGAAAGTGAGATAAATGAGTATAGTCATCATAGGTTTTTAAGGATGGTTGTCTTGCTGGTTTAGAAAAAATAAAAAAGTTGGGGTCTTGTTTGTAGTGCTTATGGGGATAGATTCTTATCTATTTGGAAGACAGTTATAACAAATTTTCTGCAGTTTATGTTTTAATACAAGCAGGACTTAACTCGAAAGTTCTAGTTCGCAGGAATAATTTCATGAGACGTCTTTTCCTTTCCAGAATCTCATCAACTGAGGTAGGCACCTGAACTTTCAAATATGAACTCAATCCTTTAATTTAAGGATTTGATCCCTAGTAAATGCCAAAAGCTCCAAGTAGAGATAACAAGCTGTTATCAGTGTAAATGAAAGCTATGGAAGGCACAATGAAAGCAAACCTGAAGGAACAGAGTGCTGATTAGGGTGGGGTTGGAAAGGTCTCATGGGAACAAGAATAACAATGAGTCATAGCATTTTAGAGCCAGAAAGGATTTTAGTTACCCTTCTCATTTTACAGATAAGGAAACCTGAAGTTCAGAAACATGGAGAAATGAGGCTACCATATCCTTCTAAGTAAAATGTTTGCTTAAAGAATGTATTAGTCAGGGGACAACTCAGCTGCTATAACAAAGAGTCCTGAAAATACAGTGGTTTCAAGAATGCAGATGTGCATTTCTCTGTTAAGGAAGCAATCCAGTTCAGCAGAGCAACTCTGCCCCCCGTGGCCAGTCAGGAACCCAGGTTCTCTCAAGTCATTGTGCTACCATTCCCTAGGCCATGGTTATCACCTTGCTCATATTCCATTTGTAAGAACTTACTAACCTGCCCACCTGTAACTTCAAAGAATGCTTCCACGTGGCATCTGGCTGGGAAGTCATTTCTCTGGCTATAATTCTACTAGAGGACAAAGGAGAAACACATCTGGATGGAGAGTGAGTAGTCTGTGACATAGGGGCAGACCAGACTTTCAGTCAGGTTGCTGTCTGCAGTTATGGCTTTTCAGAAATCCACGACCATACCACATGGTTCCCACCCAGCTTGTAATTATGTTGTATTAGGGTTCTCTAGAGGGACAGAATAATAGAAGAGATGTATACATAAAGGGGAATTTATTAAGGAGTATTAACTCACACAGGCACAAGGTGAGGCCCCACAATAGGCCGCCTGCAGGCTGAGGAGCAAGGAAGCCAGTCCGAGTCCCAAAAGCTGAAGAATTTGGAGTCTGATGTTCGAGGGCAGGAAGCATCCAGCACAGGAGAAAGATGTAGGCTCAGAGGCTAAGCCAGTCTAGTCTTCCGTGTTCTTCTGCCTGCTTTTATTCTGGCTGCACTGGCGGCTGATTAGATAGTGCCTCAGCCACCCAGACTGAGGATGGGTCTGCCTTTCCCATTCCGCTGACTCAAATGTTAATGTCCTTTGGCAACACCATCACAGACACACCCAAGAATAGTACTTTGCATCCTTCAATCCACTCAATATTAACTGTCACAAATCCACCCGTTGTCAATTTGAACCCATACACATCTGAAATCATACATAATCTTCAAATAAAGACAATACTAAGGTCATAATTATGCCTAACGTAATACAACTCTCCTTCATACAACCAGAAATGCACCAATCCTCAACCCAAATGCTGTTACATAAAGTTAACAATACTTAAATGCTGATATGAAGTCAGTAAATCTTATGTCACATGATAAAGGAAAAAGGAAATAAAATAATTTCTTAGTACAGGTGCATACATGCACAAACATGTTCTTACCAAAATAAGGAGGAAATACTCATGACATATGTCCTTGAAGTTTGTTTTTTAAAAAAAATTATGAGTACATAGTAGGTATATATATATTTATAGGGCACGTGACACATTTTGATATAGGCATGCAGTGTGTAATAATCACATTAGGGTAAGTGAGATATCCACCTCAAGCATTTAATGTATTTAACTAAAATACCTTTAGTTATCTTAAAATGTAAAATAAACTGTTGACTGTAATTGCCCTGATGTGCTATCAAATACTAGATCTTACTCATTTTATCTAACTATATTTTTGTACCCATTAACGACTTCCCCCAACCCCACTACCCTTTCCAGCCTCTAATAGCCATCATTTTGCTGTCTCCATTAATTTGTTTAATTTTTAGCTCTTACAAATGCATGAGAATATGCAAAGTTTATCTTTCTATGCCTGCTTATTTAATATAATGTCCTCCAGTTCCATCCATGTTGTTGCAAATGACAGGATCTCATTCTTTTTTAAGGCACAGTAGTACTCCATTGTGTATATGTACCACATTTTCTTCATCCATTTGTCTGTTAAGAGAAACTTAAGTTGCTTCCACATCTTGGCTGTTTTGAATAGTGCTGCAATAAACATGGAAGTGAAGATATCTTTTTGATATACTGATTTTCCTTCTTTTGGGTATATACCCAGGAGTTGCATTGCTGGATCGTATAGTAGCTCTATTTTTAGTTGTTTGAGGAACCTCCATACTGGTTATATCTCCATAGTGGCTGTGCTAATTTACATTCCTACCAATAGTGCACGAGGGTTCTCCACAACCTCACCAGCATTTGTTATTGCCTATGTTTACGGGCCTCTTAAGGTAATGTCCTTGGCAGGTCTTGAAACCACCTTTCCTATTAATGACTCCTCTTGATCCCCAACTCCTCTTGATCCCCAACTCCTAGTGCAGAACACTTATATAACAAAATATTACCTGGTTATGACAGGATCGCATTATAACTGCTCAGGACCACATTATATCTGTCATGAGGTTCTGTTAATACACCTAGGGCTGGGAGTGTGATTATGACAGAACAAGGGAATCTGCAGCTCATAAATTAATTAATTAATTCAAGTATATGGGTTTTTCAAGGGAGACTAGCCAGTGCCTTTTCTGTTGTTCATATTGTGCAATAATGGGCTTAGGTAGCATGCTGGAGAATAATACTCATGATCCACAGGTAGATACCAAATTAGTATTTCGAGATCTTTCTAGGGAAAATGGAGAAATTTTTTTACATCGTGTTATTTATCATGCTATACTTCCTCTGTCACACTCAATCATATCAACACATGCCTGAGGATTCTTAGGAATATGTTTATGGGCCTAATAGACATCCTTGACTCTGTGAAAGGTTATTTGTTCACTAACTAAAAAGAAGCTCTTAGTCTTACTCTTCATCAGTCCAAAGGCAGTGGTATCCATAGAGCTATCTGGAAGGAAAGCAAGCATGACTGACTACTTCACAAAAGGACTGTTTATCATCTTAAACCTCAGAAAACATGTTAGATGCTGATAGACGTAAATGCTAAGATGTGCCTTCTCTAGCTATTTCATATCTTACCCTGAACCTTTTTCTTCAGGGTGTGTGTGCGCATGCGTGCGCATTTGCATATGTGTGTGTGTGTGTGTGTTTGTGAATGAGTATACCACCTCCCGATGATCATACTGAAGAACATTTGCCTCGGGTACGTGTCTGAGCCACGTGTCTTCGAAATTGAACTTATATCCCATTTATGAAAAAACTCAATGAAGCCAACTAAATCTTTTTTTTTTTTTTTTTGAGACGGAGTCTTGCTCTGTCACCCAGGCTGGAGTGCCGTGGCGTGATCTCGGCTCACTGCAAGCTCTGCTTCCTGGGTTCATGCCATTCTCCTGCCTCAGCCTCCCGAGTAGCTGGAACTACAGGTGCCCGCCACCACGCTCGGCTACTTTTTTTGTATTTTTAGTAGAAACGGGGTTTCACCATGTTAGCCAGAATGGTCTCAATCTCCTGACCTCGCGATATGCCCGCCTCGGCCTCCCAAAGTGCTGGGATTGAAGCCAACTAAATCTTTATCAAAAAGAATGTTAATTTTGAAATTGCTCCAAATTTAAAGTCACTTGGGGAGAAATAAAATTCACAGGCATACAGAATAACGTCTGTAGAAACCCAGTGACATTGCACAAATACTTCAGTGTTAAGAAGTGTAGTAAGAGACACAGGCATTTCCATCTAAGAACACAAGGAAACAAAAGAGCCTTGGAATGAAGGTTGAGAAAACCGAGTTCTAGTCTTGGCTTCACCAGAAATACTTTGTGGGTTTGGGAACAAGTTACTTAACCTGTGCAGGTTGCAGTTAGATCAGCTGTAAAAAGAGGAGATTGGATTTGAATGAACTCCACATTCCCTTCTAGCTTCATTCCTGAGTGCTTGAGGGGGAGTGTGAAGCACGCATTCAGTACCTACTCTACCTCCCAGTGCAAGTTACTGCAGCACGTGAATGAGACACTTTTTAGTCAGTGTAGACTCAGAGTAGTCACTTCCTAATAAGGATCTAAATGAAACATTAGAACTCATCTTAACCTTTACAGATTTTCAAGTTTTCAAATGTCTGTAATACTTTGGAATACTCCTGCCATTTTTACTGAGGTACATTAACTGCAGTTTTGCCTAGAGACCTCTCTACACCATGTTTATTTTGTTTTATTATCTGTTTGACAATTCAACTGCAAACAGAAATACTTGTCAGAGTGATTAACTTAAAGTGACTACAGGTTTTAAAAAATGAAGTTTTCCTTCCCACTGCGTGCTTACTGAGATAAAGTTGTTTTGTCATCCAGTTCCAAGGGAAGCATTTTGATAGATGAGTCTATCACACAGCCTGAACATGAGCACTGTGTACCTGCAACCATCATTTTTCAGGACAATGGCACCTCATTTTAGATGCATTTTTACATTTCCCTTGGCAGGGCCACAGTTCTTGTGTTCCTATTAGAAGTTAGAATTAATATAATAACTTCACTTCAGTGACCTGTTTTTTTCTATTTTTTGTTTTGTTTTGTTTTTGTTTTTTTGGAGGTCTCTCTGTTCCTTGCCTCATTTCCTAGTTGTCCTAGCAACAGCCATCAAATTGAAATTACAGGAAGTGGAAGGTCTTACTACTAAGGAGAAGGAAGAGCTGTTGACTCAGATACAGATTCTAGTTTTTGGTATCCACATGGGGGCAGCATTGCTTTAAGTGAGGTTGTAGCTCTTTCCGTGTCTCTGTCCGTCTCTGTCTGTCCCCAGCCCACCTGCCCACCCCATTATAAAATTTCTGTCTGCTTCTAGGCTAACCACACCTATTCATGTCTTTTCTCTACTGGGCTTCGTGAAGTACACTCAACTATCTGAAGAGATTGCATACGAATTTATTACACGAAAATTACAGCATCTGCTTTTCATTTTACTGGTTACATGCCAGATGGATGTAGAGTTAGTTTCAATACAGGAGTATTTCAGGCCCATGTATTCAATTAAGGAACCCACCCAGCCCATTCTAGGATATTTTTATTCTTTTAGCAATACTTTCAGAGAAAATGTGAAATTCTTCCAGATCTTAGCAAGGCAAGACCACAAAGCAAGTTCAGCAAAATCTTCCAAAAATCAAGGCATTAGGCAGTGGTTTGAGGGAAAAGGCAGGCCATTCCTAATTTCCCATGCCTGGAATAATATTGAAAGCAGATGCCTAACAGCCCTTGTAATCACCTTTATTGCTAAAATGGGATTCACTGACTTAACATGATGGATGCTATTTACTCTACAAAGCGGGGAAGGATTTGTGAAGGAATACACCAAAAGGGAAAAACTTGAAAAGGCAAAGCAATGCTGGGTCTCCACTTAGTAGACTCATGAGTTGGTATGTATTTAAAGCACTGTACAGTAGCACTGTCTTCACAGGTTAGATAAATGCCTATTTTCACTGTTGTTCAGAATGTTCATTTCAACCACCAAAAATTTATTGATCACCTGCCACAGCAAGGTGATATTTGGGCGTTGGGAGAGAGTAGAGAAATAAGCAAGACACAGCCTTGAGCTCCAGGAAGCTCAGAGTCAGTCAGGGTTGGTATAAAACTTACATGAACAATTACAAAGAAAAGCCCAGAGAGGTTAATAGAGCAAGTGTTCTTAACAAGCCATACGTGATTTCAGGGGAGGGAGGGATTCATTTCCAGCTTGATGACTGGGAAGACTTCAAGAAAGAGTTAGAAATAAGAGTAATAAAACAAAAAATATATAAGCATATTCAGGAAGGTTGAGCTGCGCCATTTGGCTGGAGTAGGAGTTATGAGGTCAGCTTCTGTATACCATCTTGAAAATGACTTTCACTGACTCATAAATTTTCTAAATTACATAATGATGATACATGATCATTACTAGTGGGATTATATTATCACAAAAACCTCTTACATTTAAAATGTTCTTATTAAGGCCCCATCTGTATTTGCTAATTAAGTAAAACTGTATTATGATTAAAACTGCAGGGAAGAGGCAGAATGCTTTGTTTGCTTTGTTTTCATATTTTACATTTAAGAAATATTGAATATCAAAAACATCTGTTTCTGATAATCCTATAACAAAGTTTTTAGTCCATGCATTAGAAATCTTTTGGTATTGGTAGAAAGGAATTGTAAGATTTCTTCTTTAATATTAATTTGGTATTTATAAAAGAAAATACGTTTATAGCTGATTTTCAGTGGAAATAATATTTTTTAAAGATGTACCTTATGTGACTAATGAAATGTTCTTTGCCAATCTTCACATCTGCAACCAGATTCCAAAACTATATATTCATTGGCCACAGAGACTTTGTAGCCCAATCTTGCAAAATATTTGCTATTGTAGTATAATTGAGAATACAATAGTCTAAATTAGTGAAGAAATACAGAATGTGAACAATTACAATGTATGAAAGAATATACACTTTTTTTTCATCACATCAAAACCCATTTACTGGGTCATAAAATCAATGTAATAGGTCTTGTTAGCATATTTTTTATAGGGAGGATGGGATGGAATTGAGGAGAATAGCGTACATTGCATATTGTAAGGAAAGGTATGGTTTCACGAAATTATCTGTGCTTCTGTGTGTGAATATACTGAATTGCTGTGTAAACTGTATTTCTTACTGTGGATTGTTATCATTAGTTTGAAAACATTATTTTAGAGACATGTCAATTTGTGCATAGTACGTGGAATTAACCCAGCACCTACTGGCCTGGAAGACCCATCCAAGTCCCAGTATTAGCAACTAGAGAAAAATTATATGCATTTAGTATATTATTTATGGAAATAAATGTTTCTGAAATCCTCAGTTCTCAGCAAAATCTTATTCCTGTACAAGACATTCCTGGGAAACCTAAACAAAGAGAAAAGAATGGATAGAAGGATCTCCTGACATATTCAAAGCCTTCTGCCTGTTTTCCTGAATAACTTTCTACCACCAGGTTAAGGGTGTTTATTTATAGCAAGGTGTACACGGGGGTGAAATGCCCAAGACCCCTCACTTTATAAGGTCTTAGCTGGCATCAGCTCATTGCTTCTGTATAGTGGAGCCTCATTCCTTACAAGGTATTGGTTAGAGTGCAATGTTTTGACTTAGACCCAAAGCAAGAATGGGGCCATGGCAGTCAGGGAGAGAGAGAAAATGCCAAAACTATGGAAAGGATAGAGAACCTGGCAACAGTGAAGAGGGAAGATCCTGCAGCCTTCCCAAATGCTGAGGTCCAGAACATGGGGCAGGGAGATAGGTCTAGAGCCAAAGCTTGAAGCCAGAAGTGTTAGATATAGTCAACCACTGGAAATCTGTCAGAAGCCAGGGTCCTGGCCAGAAATATAGCCTTCCTTCAGAACTCCCCCTTTCCCTTTCCTGCCCTGAGGAGTCATTCCATCCCTGTGTTCAACTTTTTTATACTGGTGGAATCTGGCTTATAATAACAGGACCAGTCTGATACAACATCTGGACTGGCTCCAGTACATGGGTCATACCTCACTGGGCCAAAATCCACTTATTAAACACTTGTCATTTATATTTACTTTGTAATTTATTAAACATTTGTCATATTCATGCTGTGCTACCTATTTTCATATTCTATCTGACAATAACAGTTGACATTTTCTCTCAAGAAGTAGGGAGAGCTGACCGGGCGCAGTGGCTCACGTCTGTAATCCCAGCACTTACGGAGGCCAAGACGGGCAGATCATGAGGTCAGGAGATCGAGACCATCCTGGCTAACACGGTCAAACCCCGTCTCTACTAAAAATACAAAAAGTTAGCCGGCGTGGTGGTGGGCGCCTGTAGTCCCAGCTACACGGGAGGCTGAGGCAGGAGAATGGTGTGAACCCGGAAAGTGGAGCTTGCAGTGAGCCAAGATCACACAACTGCACTCCAGCCTGGGTGACAGAGCAAGACTCCGTCTCAAAACAAAAAAAGTAGGGAGAGCTGGAAAATTCAGCAAAGAAGGGTTAAATAACTTTTCCTATTAGCCAGTGCTTTCAAAGATGCCCCAACCCTAGAATTACAGATTTTACCACTTAGGCTACTAAGCTAGGCTGTTGTTTGAAACTGACCTGTCACCCAGGCTGGACAAGTGTTTAATAAGTTACATTTAAAATATAAAATAAATGTATTATTAATTTCTTATAATATATTTATTATTTTAATAACTAGGTAATATATGTTCATTATTTAAAATTCCACATACATAGAAGGCTACAAAAGAGAGTGAAAACTCTCCCGTATTTCCACTCTACCTCCCCCATTTTTAAATTTGGGTAACTACCACCAGCAGTTTCATATGTATCTTCCCAGAACTTTTACACCTGAAACAGTATATCTTTTTTTAAGTTTAAAAATCAGTTTGTATTTTTATCAAATAATGGTTTACAAAGCCAAATAACTAAAAAAGACATAAAAATTTTAAAACAGCACTTTCTCAGTCACCATCACCACCACCCTCTGATAACCAGGGGACTGCCCTTAACTCCTAACTCTTAGTTTCTATTATTGTCTTCATGTCTCAAAATGGCGTGCTTTTACTCTTTTTTGCTTGTTTTGTCTATTTTATTATCTTCTCTTACGGTAGATAAAAATCATGCTGTCTTAACATTCCCACATTTTTCTCCCATCCTTTCAACAGTTATATAACCCAATTTTTTGATAATTTACTGTTTACACTATTTGACAATGTAAATGTTGTTCATTGATGAGCTAAGTAGTAAGCTGTAAATTCATTTTTTTAATTAACTTTTTTTCCCATGAGTTAATTACCTTACATTTTAATTTTCTTTGTGTGTATCTCTAGCTGATTCTTTTCTAACTCATTGACAGATCTGTGAAATCTTTCAAAACATGGTCAACATATAAGATAATATATCAGTTTCTTTTTTTCATTTTAAATCAGAGATCTCCCTTTTGGCTTTGTCTTTTCTAATCAGGACTGGTTGTTCCCTTGCATTTTATACAGTTGTCATCCTGGGACCTTGCTTCACTGTTGCCCCAGGAGTTCATTTACATCTTTCCTGTGTTGAGTTCCCTGTTTCTGGATCCTACGTTGTTTTCTTCCTTGGCTTATTTCCTTATTTTACTAGGACATATCCTTCTGTAGCTTTCTGAGTAAGGATCCAAGGAACCCTTGGAATAATTTTTAAATTCCATTCATGTCTAAAAATATCCCTATTCTGCCCTCTAACTTACCTGATATTTTGGCTGGGTATAGAGTCTCAGATATAAATCATTCTGAAAACACTATTTCATAGTCTGCCAATGATCCCTTTCAAAAATCCACGGCTCTTCAGCTTCCTTATTCTTTATATATAGTGACCTATTTTCTATGAAAAGTTTTTAGATTCTTTTATTTATCTAAGATAAAATTCTGAAATTTAAGGAAGGATCTGTTTTAGCATAGGTATTCTTTCTTCTTCTTCCACCCCCAGCCCTTCTGGGGCCCTTTAACCTAGAGATTTAATTACAAGAAATGTTCATTTAGTATTCATTTGAAAGTTTCTTCCTCTCCATTTTCTCTTGTGTTCTGTTACTATAACTTCTTTTAGCTGAAGAGGAAACTACTTTTACTAATTCTTTTTTTAGTTTTCTGAACTTTTCTCTCCAGTTTTCTATTGCTTTTTCTGCTTCCTGAGAAATTTTCTAGAATTATCTTTCAAATTATCTTTGTTTTTGGCTTTCATAGATTTTCTTTTTTTTCTTTTTTTTCTTTGTTTTGTTCATGACCTGCTGAATCACAGATTTTTTTTTTGAAACCCTAAGAGATCTTTTTATTCTCCAAATGTTTTCTTTCTGAAGTATCAGTATCCTATTTTTCTTTCAGAAAGAGCTGAGGATTTTTTTTCCACTTTAAAGTATTTTAAGTTTTCTGCATTGCTCTCTTTACACTGATCTCTGTTTACTTCTCCCCCTTCCCTACTCACTGCCAGTGTGTTTGCTAGGTCTCAGTATTTTCTGCTGGAGATTTTCTTCAAAGGTTTGGTATTCCTAGGTGTTTTACAGCAGTGAAGCACTAAACAGCTTTTCTCCCTGCCTCCTCTCCAGGCAGTTCCCTGGGTTAGGAGTCTGGGTGTTGGAGAGTGTAAAGATGGCAGAACCCAGATGTTTCTCCCATCTGTCCTGCCTCTTGTTCAGCCCAGTTACAGAAGTAGGTGCCTACTGGGCTTTTCCCTGCCTCTCGCGGAACTGAACCAGTTCGGTCCTCCACTCCTCTGTGTTAATAAGCATTATCACTTGAGTGTTTCCAGAGCCTATCGTCTACTCACACAAATCTCAGCCTGATTGAAATATGGAAAGGTGATTTTTTTTTTTGAGGGTAAAACCATTTTTTTTTTAATTATACTTTAAGTTCTAGG
Organism: Mandrillus leucophaeus; assembly: GCF_000951045.1. Lineage (NCBI taxonomy): Eukaryota > Metazoa > Chordata > Mammalia > Primates > Cercopithecidae > Mandrillus > Mandrillus leucophaeus. The sequence continues at coordinate 1,064,575 of NW_012102699.1, forward strand.
GTACATGTGCATAACGTGCAGGTTTGTTACATATGTATACTTGTGCCATGTTGCTGTGCTGCACCCATCAACTCGTCAGCACCCATCAACTCGTCATTTACATCAGGTATAACTCCCAATGCAATCCCTCCCCCCTCCCCCCTCCCCATGATAGGCCCCGGTATGTGATGTTCCCCTTCTCGAGTCCAAGTGATCTCATTGTTCAGTTCCCACCTATGAGTGAGAACATGCGGTGTTTGGTTTTCTGTTCTTGTGATAGTTTGCTAAGAATGATGGTTTCCGGAAAGGTGATTAATAGTATTCAGCATCCTTTCTGGGTTCACTGCAGATACCACATATTTGGCTAACATCCTTCCACATCTGTGTCTTGAATTATTTCCCAGTTTCTTCATTAGGTTTTGTTGTTGCTATTGTTATTTCATTTTATTGGGGTTTCGGGGAACAGAATGAAGTAAATAGTTTTTTCCTGGAAGTTCCTGGAGATTTTTATTCAAATATAAGTTGCCCTGGGCATTTTTCAGAAGTGTTGAGTCATTTTCAGTTTTTACCTTTAGTTATTTAACAAGTTTTGAGTACCTACTAATAGTAGCATACAAGTTATTCTTACAAGTTATTATATTACCTAATTATCCTTGATTATGTAATTTTCTTCATAATCCTCCACCCACCCCATCTGGTCCTTTTAAAAGTTTAAATCATTGGAAAGCTTCCTTTGTAGTCACAGTGATTTTGGAAATTCCCTTTCACCTTCATCAGAATGCATTGGATTAAGCAAACCAAATAATCTCTTTCAGTCCGTCTAAATCTTTTAGGACTGGTGTTACTTTTAGAGACACATGCTATGTAATTACACAGGAGAGTCGCATTGCTGATTGGTAAGAATATAGTTGTAAGTGCCCAGGAAAAAGGGGTTGGGGGAGAATTAAGAGAGAGTTAGTTATCCAAAAGGCTCGGGCTGCCTTCATGAAATGAACGCATGCAGTCAAATAATGTGATGGAGAAATCGGATCTGTTGTTCCCACAGTTGGTCCTGGTTCCTGGATGCCTCATGTAGTGTGAGAACTTCTCAGTGCAAAATGCAAGCCTAGTTCAGTGACACTAATTCTTGTTCAACAAGGCCCCTAACTACAAACACAAGACAAAACCAAACTCCATCCTTCACTACAGTAACTATAACTTTCCTGCCACTCAGAGAATGGCAGTCTGCATTCGAAACATGGAATGGCAAGATGGTCTCATGGTCACCATGGGGTGCATTCAAAATGTACTTTTTAAGGGCAGTTTAGACTATGTATGATTCCTTCCTTGCACTCTGATCCAAATTGCTATTAAATTACATTCCTAAAGTCAGAGGAAATACATAAATCTGTGTACCTTTTATTTTATCACAGCTATCATGAGCACATGGTCACTGCCAGAATTTCTTCTGCTTTCAGTTTCTGACTTCCTCTGGGAAGCTGAGAGTTAGACCAGGAGCAGCAGTTCCTTATTCACTTATTCAAACCTTAAGGAAGATATTGGTGGAGGGTGGCAGAAACAGTTTGGGGAATTTCAGATGTTTTTGTAGTTGAATAAAACCTTACAGCTTATAAACTTACAAAACCTCAGAAATGTACTATTCAACAAATATGGCATATCTATCAGTCAGTTTTTTAAAAAAAACAAAACAAAAGATCAGCCAATCCAAGTGGATATTAGCCATAAACTGAATGTCAGGCAGCTCATAATACACATTCTTCCTCAGTAGTTGAACTCTTACTGCCTCACTCTGTCTCTGTGGCAGCTTTGAGATCTTCAGTACTCATTTCCCTCATCTGGTCTATTTCAGCAGTAGAATTGGTTTTGATCCCTTCTCCCTTTATCCTTATTTAAATACTCTAGTTTTCAAGACACTTGTAAGTTCAAAAATTTTCCCACTTATTTCTATTCTCTGGATACCTGAAGAGTTACCTCACCCCAGAGGTTTTAAGTGTGCTCTACTCTTTCATGGTTCTGTGCCAGCTGTGGGCCCTCTCCTGCTGATATATATATATATATATATATTTTTTTTTTTTTTTTTTTGAGACAGAGTCTCATTCCGTCACCAGGCTAGAGTGCAGTGGCATGATCTTGGCTCACTGCAACTTCTGCCTCCTGGGTTCAAGCAATTCTCCTGCGTCAGCCTCCTGAGTAGCTGGGGCTACAGGCGTGCGCCACCACACCCAGCTAATTTTTGTATTTTTAGTACAGACAGGGTTTCACCATATTGGCCAGGGTGGTCTCGATCTCTTGACCTTGTGATCCACCCGCCTCAGCCTCCCAAAGTTCTGGGATTACAGGCGTGAGCCACCGTGCCCGGTCTCCTGCTGATCTTTGTAGTAGCACCTGCTATAGTCTGTGATTCTGTGCTGGTGACTGTGGAACAGCTCTCCCTCATCTTTTACCCAGCATTTTTTCCCAACTGAATCACTGGCATTTGTTCATGTATTCATCTCTCTAGGTTTTCCCTCAGGTCTTTCAACGTTGTCTGCTTTCTTCATGATGCTTGAATGATCTTCCATTCCGCCCCACAATCCTTCACTGTAGAAGGAGCTTGATTGTCTGATTTGTATGTTTCTGTTAGTTGTATTTAAAGGTGTGTTTTTGTGTTGGATCTATCACCCATCACACTTGTTTAACAGCTTCTGGAAGAGATCTTTTAACTTCTTAACACAGTACAATTTTCTTACCTAGTGGAACATTGGGTTTTTTTTTTTTTTTTTCTCTCTTTTCTCTTTTGATTGGGGCAAAATACTGAAACCTTAAACCTTAACACTTTACAACCATTTCTCAGTTTTTCATGGGTGTAATTAATGCCTTTTGTCAAAAAATATGTAGTTCTTCCTAAATTTTATACCATTTTCACATTCTATATTAATTAGTCACATGTACATTATATGGAATGCTGGATTTAAAAAGGAGGTACAGAGAAAAAGCTCATTTTTTTCTCAAAGCTTGTTAGTGCAAAGCTAATTGAGCACTTTACAGTTTGCAGGGAAGGGGGGCCTTTTCAGTAAACCCACATGTATTTGAGTGAATTTGTTGTACCTACAAGTAAGTCAAGATGATGACACTGATTTTTCAAGCAGACAGTAAACATTGCTTTTAAAGGTGCCAGGGGTCTTGCTGTAGTGTGCACTGTCAGAGGCACTGGTAATAGAACATGGATAAAATAAATCATTGAAGTCTACAGATAATATATACAATATGTAACAAGATTTTAGCCAAGAGTTTACCCAAAAAAATCTCATAATCGTACCTTTTAGTAGATACAGAAACCAAAGCTGAGTGATGTATCGTCCCTGCCCTCCTTCACTTGTCAGTCATTCTCCTGGAAGAATCAAGAGGAAAAGCAGGGATGGAGTAAATCCACATGCAGATTATTATTAGTCTCTCATTAACAAAGAATGTTTATAGAATTTTTTTAAGCTGCTTAAAGTATTATGAAAAGTTTACCTATGTCTTCAAATGAGGACTGTTTTACAGTAATTTTACGGGTTTAAAATGCCAAATATATGGCATTAAAACATCTGGAAAGCCATTTTTTACATGTGTGCAACATCTGGCTAAATATAATGCCCTAACACTAAAAGTTAAGTGAATGAATTAAAACACTGATTGTCTTTCCTATGTTGCATCCTCTGTGCCATGGGAAGAAAGAAAATGGATGCTTTTTGGGGAGAGAAAAAGCAAAGAAAGAGACCTAATATCTAACCAAGAATTACGGGGAAAAAAAGACAAGGAGAAAATTAAGGCTCAAAGATACAATGACAGATTTATCAGGGGAGACCTTACTTTTGCTTTTATTTCCATATATGTGCTTTGTTGTACATAATAAATTGTACAAACATAAGTAAATATGCCCAGACTTTTAAAACGTATATAAAAATTGGAATGTTGCTACTAATTCAAGTAGCTGTGATAAATATTTACCTTCTTTCTACGTGTGTTACTCAACTTCCTTTTTATCAGTCTTCTCATGCCATACAAGTATTCAACGCTGTTATACAACAAGAGTCAGTAAACTCTATGGCCCACAGGCCAGATCCAGCCCACTGTCTGTTATTGTACACTTAGCAAACTAAAATTGGTTTTTACATTTTAAAATGGTTGAAAAAAATCAAAGTAAGAATTTTTATGACACATGAAAATTACTTGAAATTTAAATTTCAGCATCCAAACAAAGTTTTATTGGAACCCAGCCACACTCATTTGTTGCATATTGTCTAGAGGTGCTTTCCTGCTACATGGGCAGAGTTGAGTAGTTATGACAGAGACAGTATGGCCAACAAGCTAGAATATTTACTATCTGACCCTTTATAGAAATGCTTGCCAATGTCTTTTACACACTAAAATGCTCTTAGCATTGTCTAGTGTATATGTGCACTAAACAATGCTAGTTATTAACATTGAGCTTCATATAAAATAATAACATTTATATAGCCAAAAATACATACCAGAGTCTAAAAAATTTCATCCTGTATTGTTCCTGAAAAGACTAAAAAGAAAACCAACTATTAATTATATAACAAATTCATTATTATTTTAAAATAATGTAACATGGCCTTAAGGAATATAATATGCTAAACTCATTTTAAAAGGACTTATATTCAGAATATTTTATGTATTTTGTATGAAAAAATTTTTAAGCCAGCAAGTTATACCTGCTTTTTGTCATTTGATCAATGGATCTGCTTATTGCTGTTCTTCAGTTCCAAACTCACTCTGATTGCCTATGTTATTTCTCTTTTTTACCTACTGTCTGATTTTCCTTAATGGGAACACTCACCATATGCTTACAGTCTTTGGTGGGTAGACAAAGGGGAGAGAAAAAACTTAGAAACCAAAAGATAAAGAAAAGAACTTCAGTGTGGACATAGTCATGGGCACATCAGGACAGTGGCAACTCACTGAGCAGGGCTCAGGTGTCATACAAGTCCTTTAAACTTACCTCTTTGAACACAAGGCAGACCAAATTCTTATCCACTGATACCACGCTATCATGTTGGCCAAAGAATCAGGCAACCACGTGTTTCTGGGCCAAACTGACCCATCCATAAAAATATTTTGAGACAGTTAAGGAAATATTTTACTGAATTGTTTTGGGTTATTTATTTCATCCCTGTGTCCCCCAAATGTAGACTTTCCTGGCCTAACACGCTGAGAATTTGTTCAGATTCTGTCTGATGTACTGATACGTGCCTTGTTGGTTTATTAGCTAGAACAAATCTTCCTGGTACGTTACCAAGGTATTTAGTGTTTCTTTGCTCAGTTGTATCATCTAAGCCTGCTTTCTGTTTAGTCTCTTATTTCTGCATCCTCACAGTGTAGTTCCACTTCTCTTTATCCAAAGTCTCCTGTAATTTGGCCAAGTCACTATTTATCAACTGCAAGATCAGAAAGTGGACAAGTGCAATAAAGGAAACTGACATCCAAACACACTTTGCTCCTGCGAACAGCTCTCCTAACAATTTGCAAAATGCTATTTCAGGATGAGCAATGGCTTATATTCAGCAAGTTAGGTAGTGCCATAAACTGAGCTGACTTTAAGGAAAGGACCCATTGGGAAATTGACATTTGATTTTTGTAAAAGTAGAACTGTTTTCTAAGCTGGGAAAGGTCAATCTTAGAAATATCAAAGCTGTTTTAATCTTATTTCAAACATTCTCCTATAACTTCTTTGAAACCCTCAAAATTCAAAATAACAAGTTGGTAAGAAACATTTAAATCATGGTTAATGACTTCAGTATATAAAGACTGCATTCAAATTTATAACAAAACAGTAAGAGCAAAAAAATCTGAGCAGACTGATTTTCATGGACAAAAAGACAGGAGGAGACAATTCTCAAAAAGAGAAAATACTACATGTTAGTAAGTAATCTGTTGGAAAATCTTCAACCTCACTGCTATTCAAAGAAATTCCAACCAAGACAGCAAGCTCTCATTTTTTCACCTTGATGTGTCATTTCATGCCACATGTAATTTGATATGAAAAAGATTCTAAAAGGGTAGATCTCCCGCTTAAGAGGAAACAATCAAATGAGTAAGTTCACACATCACTACGAGATGAATAAGTTTGTTCACCTGCCTGCGGAAAGCTATTTGGTAGCCTGTAACCAAGAGCCTCAAAATTTGCAATATGCTTTGATAGGCTATTACATAGAAAATTTTAACCATGAAAATTTCTGTGTACAAAGTTATAAATTGTAGTGCTGTTTATAATAGTACCCAAAAAACTATTTTACAGTAGAAGTACAGTTAAGCCCACTGTAACTTAAGAATTTGACCAAAAAAATGTTTAGACTATAATGTTGAGAGCAAAATACAGAACATAAGATTTACATCAAGGGGTCACAGTCCTTTAAAACTGCACTAATATAGTAGCTGCAGACCCCATGTTACTTTAAATTTTAATTTTAGTTAGTTGAAGTTAAATAAATTTAAAAATCATTTTTTCGGTTGCATTAGCCACATTTTAAGTGCTCGGTAGCCACATGTAGCTAGTGGCTTCTGAGTGAGACAACAATTGTACAAAAATGGCTTTTCATTATCTCATAAAGTTATTTTGGATATACTGATATAAAATAAGCTCCAAAATTATGCATAGCTCAAAGACTAGAAGAAAACAAAAATTAACAAAAATACAATAGTTTTATGTGGGCAATTCAACCATGGGAATTTTCTTTTCCTACTGTTATTTTTAAAGTGTTCTATCATAACCACATATTCATTTTATAATAGAAAAAAATTGAATTATTTCAAATAATTTTTAATGTAGAAATGAATACAAGTATAGCTTGGGAAAAACCAATTAAAATTTACTCTCTACAGTTGAGTGTACATGTGGGTGGTTTGTAGCATGCTATTATCATTCAGGTTGTATCAGAACTTCAGAAACTCACATTCTTAGGGAATGGAGCACTATGGAATTGGAAAGCACTCTTGCAGGTGTTAGCACACAACCATGTATACATGCAAATACATTCTACATGTTACAAATGGAATAAAAACTGACTTTAGTATATATACATTAAATTTAAAATGACCACACCACTGCATTCTCTGTTTACTGTTCTTCACAATTCCAAAGAGATAGGTTACAAATGCATTCTTTTGGCCTTCACTTGTGCCCTGGAGCCAACATTAAATGCTCACTGTGCCTCACTAGTGATACTCAAGAAAAAAAAGAGTCATTAGTGTCTACAGGAATAATCTGTGTTGTCTGCTTTAAGTTCATTTGTGTCTACTTCTGGCTAAATCTGGCAAAGAGATACTAAGCGAACCTGAGCAAATGAGCTATTGCTACAAGCAAATGACCTAGGATGCAATGGGAACAGATACCTGTTCAGCCAAGTTGTACCTTTGTGCTCTTGACACAGTGCTAATGGATCCATTGAAGTTCAAAATTAGGGTCCACCCATTCAAGTAGCCACTTACTATAGGTCTGTCTAGTTGTCTTCTTGGCTCTTTTGATGACTGGCTTGAGGCAGTATCCCAAGACCACTCTGTTGGTTATTGCTGAAATATTGTTTTATATGAATGGGGACATAACCCAAGGAGTTGGAATAGGTTGGGATGCTGAATAAGTTATTGTTCTGACTGAAGTGTGAAGGTAAATCTATATCTTAATTATGCAAAAAAAAAAAAAAAATGACTTTTCCAGTAGCTCATGGGAAACAAATTATAGCCGTCAACTTAGACAAGTTTGTAAAGTAGGAAGCATTGATCATCATGATATTCAGGCTGGAAGGAATGCCTGTTACACCAGCTAATGACAATTACCCATCTCCTAGATACTTAGTAGAGGGAAACGTCACTTACAACATCACTTACAATGACAGTGACAACACATAGGATTTGAGTTTGCAGTGCAATAGAGCAGTGTTTAAAAGGCAGTGGTGGCAGTTGCTTTGGCCATCAGACATTACATCAGAGAGCAAGGAGAAGGGAGTCTCTCTTGAGCTGTTAATGGCACTGCCACAAGATGATAGCACAGAATAATGGGTATGGAGAGAGTACTGGAAGGAGGAGGGAAAGTTCAGTGAATTGAAAAGTCAGTGTCATGAATACACAAATCGTTAAATACCTGACTCAGCTCAGTAAGTAACCCTTATGAGAAAAGGAAAGGAAAGAGTTAAGGATAGACTGTATATAAGTCACGGATAGTCTGCGGATCCTTGACTTCAAAGCATAGAGTATGGCACATGGGATACTTGCTAAATAGAAAGATCAGTGTGCTGTGCAGTAGACTCTGAAAGGATGTGGTTGGTCACTTAACTGAAATAGTAGAAAATACTAATCTGTTCATCTCTGTTAGTCCTGCCTCTGTAAGTTCTAAGACTGCAGGCTTCCATGTCGGAAAGGGTTACACATTTGTCCTGTTTTCTGTTACTCATGTTCTGGCTCTCCACTCTCCTTTGTTTCTCCTTGATCCCCAGTCTCTCATTCTGTCCTCCTTTTTTCCTCCTCCACTTGTCTCCTGCAACACACTTTGGTTTGCGGCAGTTCACTTTACAAGGGCCTCACATGTGACCGTATCTCATTGCTTAGTAACCTTAGACCTGGAGGTAATAGGCAAATATGTTCTATTTCTTTTCTTCTCCAAACATCCTATGCAGGTAGAATACATTGATGCATATGCAGAAACTATAATATTAAAACCTTCAGGAAGCCTAGAGAGTATGCCAAATTTGATCTCAAATAATTGCTTGCAAAGATTTGCCTAGACTAAGAAAATTATCAAGAAAATAATATCTATTCAGCTGAGTTTGACATTCTTATCATTTCTATCCTGGCTGTATGATTTGGATGCAAAAGTGCAATGCCTAGGAACCTGTCTTTAAGTATTTCTCACTCCACCTACTCCGTTTGTAGATTGTATCTGTTGTTTTCTTGGTTTGCTCTGTGGTTGAGCATATTGAGCATCTTTAGAGATTTTGAAGATCCTCCCTTTTAACAGGTGGAGAATCTTAGGAAGAAACATTCTCTACGTAAGGGAAATTGGGAGAAACCTGGATGGCTTTCCAGTTCTCTATAAATCAGATGTGCCTGGATTTGATAACATGGATGAATTAACTATGTGCGGTTCCAGGGAAAGGAAAGATTTCACTGGGTTTACAGTTTGGTCAGAGATTTGAGAGAAGCAAATTGCCTCACCAGGAGGTTCTTATGTAGCAATTTTGCCATCAGTGATAGAGGCTACTGTGTGCTCAGGCCACAGCTAGGGGCTTGGCATGCATTGTCTCATCTATCCTCACAAACCCTGGGAGATACATGAAGAGACCAAGGCTCAGAGATGTTTAGCCACTTGCCCGAGGACACGGAGAGTCTTTGAAAGAGAGCCATGTTTCCACTGAGGTCCGCAGCTCACAGCCCTGGCCTGTCACCACTGGGCCACATTGCCATGTCAGTGTACTCTCCTTGCCAGATCGTCTGGCGCACATTTCCATACAGCAGATTCATGTGAATTCCTGTACTTTTTTCCTCTTCCTACCTCCCTCCCCAACAGCCGGAGTTTGGCACAGAATGTGTTTTGAATTCTCACAGCGTTGACATCAGATAGGACACATAACAATGTGATCCTGCTGGAGATACAAAGTCAAACACAGCAAGCTTTTCCCTAAACAATCAAGGGAGGAAAGAAGTATGTAGAAGACTAGGCTTGCAAATTTTTTTTCATACAGCTTTGGAGTTATTTGTCTTCTGGGTTGTTGCATTTATTTACCCAGTAGACACAGACAAATGAGATAAATACCTGAAAGAGTATGTTCAGATTTTTCAAATTGTTCAATATTTGGTAAGCTACGAATGATAATATTGATTGAAATTTTACATTATGGATCATTACATAGAAAGTAAATCAACTGGTCTTGCTTTTTTAAAGTAATAATGACCTTTAATAAAGTAATCTATAAGGGTGTTCTTTAGTGAGCTATGTCTTACAAGAAGTAGTCAAGCTGTTACAGCAATTAAAAGTGAAGAGTATGGGTTTGAAATGTCTTATTTTAAAAAGACAGTGAAGATTGTTATTTAAAACAGTCTTATATGAATTCTGGAGCATAAAACTCCTATATTCTGACAGTCTTATCAATTTCATAAGCAGAAGTGGTGCCAATAAAAATGGTACCTTGTATCGGCGTGTTTTGTCATGTACAGTGTATGGAATGAGGCCCTGTGAGCTACTTGGTATAAAAATTTAGAGTGTAGATATATCCAGCAGATGTTGTCTTAACCTGTAACTCTGAAGATCTGTGTTAAAAAATATCATAAGGTAACATAAACTGTGTGTTTTCCCCTTTTACTGAGCAGTCGACTTTATAGACATGCTCGTGTATTCGTTCTGTGTCTGTATAGCTGGACTTCACTCATTGAAGTAGAGGGCATGATGGCTCTGGCCTTCTTTTTCAGCAGAAAGCTTAGGGGATACATAAGCACAGAATTGTGAACACAGAAATTATCATCACAGAATCACAGTCACCTGACTGGCTCTTGGCATCAATTAATGAGTCTGTAGATCACTCAAGGTCACTGAACACCCTGTGTGTCTCCCTGAGACTCATCACTCAGCACCCTGTGTCTCCCTGAGACTCAAGAGCATCTGCACCCTGGAAATCTTCATCCCATTTTCTCTGGGGTCTATCCTACCTCAGGTCAGCTGAGAACAGCTCTTAGATGACTGTCAGGCCCTCAGTGATGATTGTTTTGAATGCCCTCATGACATTCTGCATGCTTATTTCTTAACAGTCTTGTTTTGCATTTAAGGATGCATTTCAGACTTTATGGGAAATGTAATTCAATGTGGTTTATCAATGTACTGATGGAAGAAAAAAATACCACCAGGGAGACAGGTGGATAACTTGTATCAGGTAAAAGAATTAAGGGTCTTAGTCTAAATTTGTCTTTGCTAAGAAAATATAAGTGCGTTTTGTGAGAATATGTTCTTATTGGCAAGGTAATGAGGAGTTGCAAAAGTTATTGAAACAGATACTCAAATCTCTAGTTTAATGCTGACTTTTGACAGAGGGAAGCACCAATTTGGTGGAGAGGGATAAGGAAAGACAGTGTGCTGAGCAAATGTTGACTTTGATGACAGCAGGGATGCAAAGTGTATAGACACAAAATACTGTTCCTTTAGGCCCTTTGGTAATTGTTATGCAGAGATTTGTGCCAGACTGTAGCCTGAAGAAAGCCAGCTTCCAGCTGGGGTCTTGGGCCATGCCCACTGGATCCAACCTTTTCCTTAATCAGAGGGATGTTTGCTCTCTTTTCCTCCTTGCAAGCTCCAATTCATTTATAAAGATTCAGTTTGAAACTACCTTTCCTTTTAAACCTTCCCTGATCCACTGCACAGTCAAATCTTTCCTTCCTGTGTCACCCCAGCCTCCCCTACTTCTCACTGCTTTAGGCCCACCATGTGGGCCTGTGATGATGCATTGCATGCTTGTCTTCTTTAGTCTTCCAGTACAAGGGCTGTGTCTACAGCATGCTCATGCCCTGCATCTCAGAAGCTCTCATATGTGTCCACTGAACCATTGGCACACTAGGGATAGGACACCCTGTGCTGGGGATGGGAGGAAGAAGCAAGCCCAGTGGGGCTTGGGGAAGAACTGCTTGGGGAAGTTGGGTTGACCTGGATATTGAAGGATAAGAAGTGGGGACAGTGTTGTGGGTCACAAGTCAGGAACATGCAGTCATGTGGCAGTGGTGACATGGAATCTGTTTATCAGGAAAAAAGACCATTTGTATAGGGGCTCAGATTAAAGACAGTGCCAAGCTGTGATTGCCAGATCAGAACTTGTAGCTTCACCCTGTAGGCAGCCTTAGTCAATTACATGTTAACAGGGAAATGCATTAAAAAGCAATGTGTTCAGGATATCAGAGATCTACATAATTTGATTTGAGATGTTAAATATTAGAGGTATAAGACCTTTTGTTGATGGCTCAAACAGGGCTTTCGCCGATGACTGGTCATGGTGGAACACTCAGGGGTCACACCATCCTGCTTACAATTACAAAGCAGGGAGCAGGTACCCTATCCTTCTCCCTCAGGGCCAAGGATTGGGGTGAATGCTTCCCAGTTTAGTACTCTACCCTTTGGCTGGTTCCAGCCCATAGGAGGAATGACTTACCTATCAGTGTGGTCTAGGCGAGTCTGACATTTCCATGGCCTCATGTACCTGAAGCAGAGACCAACCAGGACACACACCATGGTCACTCGCTTACAGCCTGTCCTCAGCCTTTATAGCCTCTTTGGTCCTCCCTTCTCTGTGGAAGTGGAGCCCAGGCAGGACCTACTTCTGGCAGCGCACCCTGTCCTTGTTCTCCCTGATCCAGTTCTCTCACCTGCACCAAAGCCACCCTTCATTGGGAGGGACAGTTGTTTCCAGCTCAAGAGAAGTGGTGGTGAGGACAATTGGCAGTTGGAAGGCTCCTAGAGCCTCACACAGTCTAGGCCCAACCTGTTAACAAGGAGCCCTGTGTTTGGGATAGTAAAACCTTTCCTAGTATCCTGCAGGGTGTGGTGGCTTATGCCTATAATCCCAGCACTTTGGGAGGCCAAGGCAGGCAGATCACTTGAGGTCAGGAGTTCATGACCAGCCTGGCCAACATGGTGAAACCCTGTCTCTACTAAAAATACAAAAATTAGCCAGGTGTGGTGGCGGGCACCCTGTAATCCCAGCTACTCCAGAGGCTGAGGCAGGAGAATCGCTTGAACCCAGGAGGCAGAGGTTGCAATAAGCTGAGATCACACCACTGAGCTCCAGCCTAGGCAACAGAGTGAAACTCCATCTCGGTGGGGTTGAGCGGGGAGGGGGACCTTTACTAGTATCCTCTTCGTACATTTCCCAACTGGTTAAAACCCCAAGATAAAGAGGGCATGATTAACACCACCCCCCAGACTGCCTTTAAACCTGTGTTCAGAGTAAACAAAACCTCCTTGTTTTATATTATGGGTCATACACGTGGCTCACACATCGATCCCTCTTGAAACGTCATGCTCTGGCAGATTACTGCAAAGCAGGTGCCACAAAGTCTCCTGGGACGTGCTGTTCCCTCATAGATTTCAATTTTTACTGAGCAAAGTGGATTATGCCTCACACTCTGCACGTTCCACTACCTTATGAGTCATTGTGAAAATCTCATTTAGTCCATTTAGGATTTAGTCCAGGGCTTTGATACAGAGCATGTTGGTTTGTAACTGTTATTCCATAAAGGAAAAGTCAAGGCATAAGGAATTTTTACTATGCAGTGGAAAACATCATATAGCATAGCAGAAAGAATCTTAATTGGGTGGAAAAAAAAAAAGTCTGCCCAGAATCAGACGCTCAGCTGTGTTTAACTTGCACTTCTTATCATGAAAATGGGATACAGCATCGCCTCCCTTGTTGTCCCGGGCTCGGCAAGCTTTCTTCTGTACCTTCTAGCTCAGTGCAGTCTTGTTAGAAATGCAGACCCTCGGGCTCCACCCCGTGCTGAAGCAGAAGCCTTGTTTTAAGAACACCCCATGTGATTCATAGCAACACTAACTTGAATGTGCATTCACATCACCTAGAGGGCTTGTAAGAAGCAGATTCCTGGCATCTCCCCTCGGAGATTCAATTGGCAGGCCTGATTGAAAGCTGATCTCATCTGCCAGTCATCTGCGCATTTTAGCTTTCTCCTGAGCTAGAAGCGCGGGCTTCAGTCCACCTGGCACCTGGTGAATGGAGGTATGTCCTTGAGCAGCCGCAGACTGCATGCATGGGTGAGCTGCCTCCAGAGCAGCCCCAGTGAGGCAGTACTGGGTACAGATGGCCAGCACCCTGGGCAAGTTGTCTCTGGAACACAATGCTGGGCTCAGTCACTCTCCTCTCCACTGCCCAGCAGGCTGGCACAAGGCCCTGTCTTAGCAGACTCCACTGGGGCTCCAGTCCAGTTTGGAAATTAAAGATTTCCAGCCTAGTCTGGAAGTTAAACAGAGAGACATGGTACACCTTCTTCTATATCAATGCAAAGTCAGACTCACCTTTCCTGTCTCTGCCCATGGTCTAGTCACTTCCCCTTGAAAGTCTCCAGCCAGAAAAGGCTCAACTAGGACCCATTCCCTTGGGAACCCATCACGCCCCTTCTGAGGAATGCTAAATATAATAAGGCTTTCTAATGGAGACTTGCTGGGTTGATGCCCAGGTGTATATACCTTTAGATGGGGAGTCTCTGAATACCATAGCATGACTTTCTAGAATTTCTCTAGCTATAAGTGACAGGGGTTTAAAAACAAACAAACAAAACACCACGCTCCCATCAGGGGTGTCACTAACTTTCTTTAAATTTTTTTTAAAAATTATTTGTTCTTATTAAAGCCTTTGTCTTCAGTCCTGAAACACTCAGCCTATAAAATCTCAAGCTACAAGATATCATTTCTCAGTGTTATTTCCAGGGCTTAAAATCTTACCACTGGCTACGAGAACCCTTAAAAGGCCTGTAGACAGTAAAGATATGTTTAAAGATATGTCTGTCCTATCATTTATATAAAAGAGAAATGTATGCAGTGAGATAAACACTTGTCTTTTGAACCATGAAGTTATCTTTCATTATATCAGCCCACATAGTTCATTAATTTTAATTATCTATGCAATTGTTGGCACAAAATTAACAGGTTGAAGAGATTGGGGACAGTGGACTTTGCCTGATTTGACAAAGATCTCCTTTGGAAAAGTGTGCCTTATCACTTAATTTGAATTGGCACACTTTACAGAAGAAAGGAAGAAGACGTGTTCAGGATCCAGATTATTGTACTTGGTAAAAGCTGAGGTCCCTGGAGGTTTCCAGAACACCAGTCAAGGGCTATGCAGAGGAGCAATACATGGCCTTTGTAACTCTTCACTGAAATTCCAGGAGCATCCTACCGCAGGCAGGCAAAAGCTGAGCAGAAGGTGTTCATAGCCAGTCTATTCAGTCATTCTCGTTCACTTCCTTGTATAAGTTTGGAGGGGAGGATATATCCAGGTTTACCAACTGGAAGTATTTTGTATAATAAAAACCAGAAAAATATAGCCCCAACTAGTTGAAAAAATAAAAGGTTCTTTTGACTGATGTTCCTGACAAATCTAAAGGCATGACCAAGCTTAGCCCTGGTTGGAGCAAGAGGTTAAAAACCAGGTGAGCAGGACCCAATTTGTTTTTCGCTCACTTTTCAAGATGGCTGCTAAAAGCTCCTGAGGCTCCATGATTCCTCTTCCAAACTCTGCACGAAAGCAAGGTTCTCTGTTCCAGAGTTCCCAGCAAAAGTCCTCAAGTTAATTGGCCTAGTTGAGATGCTTGGCTAAACTGATTACCATAAATGAGGGGAGGGAAGCTCCAAGTGATTTGGGCCTGGATCAGAGCCCAGCCCCAAGCCAGCTCACATGGCAGGAAACTAGGATGCTCTGGTGTAAATCACCAAGCCTCCCCTTAGCAGCGGAGGTGGGCACAATCCCAGGCAGCCCTTTCCATTGCCACAAACCCAGCCATAACAGGGAGAAGTAAGAAGGGAGGTTGGAAAGTGTGTGCAGGATGAAGCATGCCCATGCATCCTGGCTTTTATCTCCTCAGGGGAAGGAGAATTCCCAAATCTGCTGCCTTCATCTGTAACCCAAGTGTGGGAATGATTTAGAGAGGGGAGTCTATGGGAGAAAGAATGGTAAGGAGCGACGAAAGAAGCTCTGAGGCCCTCTAGCTTTTGGCTGATAAGTATGTTTTTTTCAGAGGAATGATTTGACTCAGGAACAGCCTCAAATAGCATCTTCATTTATAGTAGCAAGCTGACTAATTTTCTTGAGAATCCATTTAGGGTTTCTGTTACCAAGGTAGGCTTGAAAGTGTAGCTTCAGGTGAGAACACTTACTCACAGATGCTGAAAGTGAGAAATATTACATTTTTATCTCCACATAATTACTATGTGTATCTCCACAATTCTCTATTAATAGTATAGTGAAGCATAGGGAGAAAGCATACACTCAGGAAAAGGAAATGTATGATCTTACAACATTTTCCATGTGTTTATAAAGGGTGTGTGTGTGTGTGTGTGTGTGTGTGTAGAGTAGTAACTCTAGAAAACATCTAGAAATATAGGTATGCTTTTGACAAAGTAACTGTTTTGATTGCTTAGAATAGAGTTAATTGTGAGGCCCCAAATAAATATAGCTTAAGAAATACAAAATGAAGTCATATCTAGTCCTTAGTTCACATCTCAAGTATTTAGTCATTAATGAATGATTTTTGGTGGGAATTTGTGACAGTGTGCCAGATTCACAACATGATTCTCTAGGCTTTCAATTATTTTCTCTTTCAACCGTAGGAGCTATTTTAGCTGATTTTTTTTTATTATTACTCCCTTCTGCTTGTCAACCTGAGAGTTTGCATAATGAAAACAGCCAATGTGTATCATGAATCATTTGCATATAAATCCTGACAAATCCAACACAGGGCTACAAAAACTGGTTGTTTACAAAAGATGGGTTGGACTTATAAAATAAACACAATTCACAAATTAAGTAATCATGTAATTCACTCCTTATTTTTTCTGATTTTTTTTTCCCCAGAACCGAATGGAGGAAAGCAAGGCTCTGTTTAGAACAATTATCACATATCCCTGGTTCCAGAATTCCTCGGTTATTCTGTTCCTAAACAAGAAAGATCTTCTAGAGGAGAAAATCATGTATTCCCATCTAGTTGACTACTTCCCAGAATATGATGGTAAGTCAGCATTCATGCAACAGCTCAGTAGCTGTAAATAGGTTTTGTCTGCAAACCCCAGTGTGGGAGTTAACGCACTACAGTGCACCATTGCTGCCCTTGCCCTGTGCAGCCTGCATGTTGGGACTGATACAGTAGGAATTATTGTTTGCCCGGTCTTTTAGTGACACAAAACATTTCATTCCTTAACAATGCTAAAAGTCATAGAAAAAGAAACTCATGGCCTGGCGCAGTGGCAAGCTCCTGTAATCTCAACACTTTGGGAGGCTGAGGTAGGTGGATCACAAGGTCAAGAGATCCAGACCATCCTGGTCAACATGGTGAAACCCCATCTCTACTAAAAATACAAAAATTAGCTGGGCATGGTGGTGCGTGCCTGTAATCCCAGCTGCTCGGGAGGCTGAAGCAGGAGAATGGCTTGAATCCGAGAGGCGGAGGTTGCAGTGAGTCGAGATCGTGCCATGGCACTCCAGCCTGGCAACAGAGTGAGACTGTGTCTCAAAAAAAAAAAAAAAAGAAAGAAAGAAACAAACTCATCTGCTTTGAAATAGCAGATCAGAAAAAGGAACAATCCAGTAGTTTTGACCAATTATGTATTAACCCTTATAGTCTCCTCTGTCTCTCCTTTTCATTCGGTTACAGTCCACCTCTGCCTCTCTTCTCTCTGGGGAGAGAACACAATTTTGAAGTCAAGAGCCCACCACCAAAATCAGTCTACCCAGGTTCACATCCCAGTTCTGACACTTACTATTTGTAGAACTACCATCAAGTCACTTGATTTTTCTGGGCCTTAGGACAAACTCATAGGATGTTTTGTACATTGTAGTGTATAACATATGTGTATATTTAGCATGATGCCTGACACATAGGGCACTTACTGAATACTCAGGAAATACTTCCTTTTGAAACCTCATAGCCCAATGAAGTCCCACCACCATTAGTAATAGTAACCCAGTTTTTAAACTCTTTGTGCAGCACTTAGAATCTATAGCATCCACTTCACTACTCCTATGGCTTTGCATTATTTGCTTTGTTCTTAGAAAAGAATCTTACCCTCCCCAACTAAACTGTGAAATCCTGGACAACTAGACACCCAACCCATTCTGAGAAACACTTGAACACTTGGTGATTGGTAACAAAATGCATCCACATGTAGCCACTCTGTAAAACAAGTGAGAGTCATGACTGCTGCCCTATAAGAGCTGATGTGGCCAGGTGTGGTGATTCACACCTGTAATCCCAGCACTTTGGGAGACTGAGGTGAGAGGATCGCTTGAGCACAGAAATTCAAGCCCAGCCTGAGCCATGTAACGAGACCTCTGTCTACAAAAAATGAGGCAGGAGGTGGGAGGCAAGAGGTCAAGGCTGCAATAAGCCATGATCCTGCCACTGTACTCTGCCCGGGTGATGGGAGACCCTGTCTCAAAAAAAAAAAAAAAAAGTTTATTTGGCAAGATAATCACATCTCTCCTTGATGGCCCACCACCTGGTTTTATGAATAAAGTTTTATTGAGACATTGCCACACCCATTCATTATACACTGTCTATGGCTGCTTTCACACCATAACAGTAGAATTGGGTAATTGTGACAGAGATAAAATAGTCTGCACAGCCTAAAATATTCTGTGGCCCTTTACAGAGAAAGTTTGCCAAGCCGTGGCCTAGATAGTTAAGAGCACGAGCTCTGAAAAGTTCTACTTTACCACTCATTGGCTGTGTTGCCTCAGACAAATTTATTTAGCTACTCAATTTATCCCTGGGCAAAAAAGAATTGAATGGAGTCATATGTAGATCACATAGCAGAAACCCAAAAGTATCTACCACAGAGGTGATGTAACAACAAGAGAAGAGACTAGTTTTAAAATTACATTGTCAACATATGATGTCCAGGATGGATATTGTTCCACAGTGTTTTGGTACTTCTAAAAGCTCCCTCAGAAAAGTACTTTAAAAACCAATATTAAATTTAGCTTCATAGCTTTCTATGATGATACAAACACATCAGGGATGGAGGTTTAGTCACCTTTTCATCCCACATGGATGTGGTACAGTCCTGGCTTGTGAAAGGGAAATGTTACATGTTTAATGAATTTATGTTCCCTTCTCACATACATGGAAGATCCTGAAGATTGGTGAATTGAAAATATAAACATTTGGGGATTGTTACCAGATGTTAGAAATGGTACCCTTTTCTGTTAGCAGTGTGTTTATATCCTCTCTTCAAGTACATTTTCCTTTGTGCTTTGCTGTTCTTTTAAAAACACTTTATCAGTCTAAACAATGTTTTCTCTTTCACTCCTTTTAATTTGCACTAACCTGGAAACATCATCAGTGTCTGAGACTGCACTTCTCAGTGTTGCTCAGAAAACTATGGAAGGAAGTGACTGTGTGGGCAGTTAACTTGCTTTCCCACCTCAACAGGCTTCAAAAACACGTCTACCTGAATACAGTAGGCATGAAGCATCTGGCTTAGATCTAAACACACTTGCCTGCCACACACACACAGACACACACACACACATACACACGAGATTCTTCTTAATTTTTCTTGAAACTTGGTAAGAATCAGCGTGTGAGAAATTGCCACACCATAAACAACACCCCATCTTGTGGGCTGGCACGTTCTCATGATGTGCTTGCATAAGGGAGGATGCAGATAGAGCATGGTGCCCACGGAGCTGAACCCTTCTGAGGGGTTCATTCAAACTTCTCGGATGCAGTAGACCTAGCCACACTTCACAGTTGCTGATTTTTCCGCAGTAAAAGACTTAGTCTGTGATCAGTGTTTGCAGTGCTGTTTTTTGATCTCTGCACCATCTTCCTAATCTCTTCACATACCTCCTTTCTCCAGTAATTTCCCCAGATTCCCCACTACTACAAGCATTTTCCTTCCAACATGTGTCCATTGTGAATATTCTGAAATCTGAAGATTTTTTTTGTTTTACTGTTACCATACCTCAGTATACATATAATGCACAGAGGAAACTTGGGCACAGAAAAAGAAAAAAGGCACTGATTTTGTTACTTACAAAGCCAGTGCAGCTGTCATTACATGGAACTCCAAGCCCTTGTAAGATGAGCAAAGACTGAAAAAATTGAGGCCCACTCTGCAGTGATGTCTTTGTAATAAACATGTTTATAATATTATAAACTTCACACTTCCACATTTCTGTACTTACAAGGTCTTAATCATAATGAATGCCATTTCTGTGTTTCTCTTCAAGAAAGGAAATTACCATTTCCACATGGACTTGAATTGCAAGATTGTTCATAGAGACTGTGGAATTCTGCTCCTGCTGTGATGGCTGTAATGATTTCTTTGTAGTGTATGTTTATTCAAATAACAATTTATGCTTAAAAACATAACACCTTTCAAGTGCACTTCAGTAAACTTGGATCTAGTTCTTATATTCTGTAGGGTAAATAAAACAGAAAAAAACAAAAAAAGGTATAGTACCTTCTTTCCCAAATAGAGTAAGTACAAAATCATACAGAAGTTCATTCATAAGCCAGAAATATAATGTTCTTTTTATGAAATGAGAGACTTCTCCAGCTCTGGGAATCTGTCAGTTTCTGGTTTTGAATATTTTTTATTACTTCTCTTGAGTTAATAAGTTCATAGTACATTGAAAAAGATGGAACATTAATTATATATATATTTGCTTGTATATGTATTTTACATATTATTTTTAATTGTACTTTTTATTTATTAAATATGATGCCAGCCATCTTAGTCATTTAAAAAAATTGAATTCTGGGCACCTACGTCAAAAATTAAACATTACTTTTTTAAATTGTACAAATGAGGATAGTCTATATGTTTTTATAATTCTTTCCTCCCATCTTCTGGCATTATCAGATATAAGTTTATTGGAGTAATCTCCAATTTATAAAAAGGTTGATTTGAGAATAATTCAAGTCAGCCGTCTGAAGCTCAGGGTGCATTTTGTTAGAAATGGTGATCAAGCCCTCAACAGAGTTCTCCAAGATCTCTTTATCCCTACTAGTAGGTAAAAAGAATATTGATAGAAAAAGACCTGCTGGGTGCGGTGGCTCACACCTGTAATCCCAGCACTTTGGGAGGCGAAGGTGGGTGGATCCCTTGAGGCCAGGAGTTCAAGACCAGCCTGGTCAACATAGCAAAACCCTGTCTCTTCTAAAAATGCAAAAATTAGCTGGGCGTGGTGGTGCACGTCTGTAGTCCCAGCTACTCACAAAGCTGAGGCAGGAGATTCGCTTGAACCCAGGAGGTGGAGGTTGCAGTGAGCCAAGATCATGCCATTGCACTCCAGCCTGGGTGACACAGTGAGACTCTGTCTCAAGAGAAAAAAAAAAGTTTCTTATGGCTTGGTATAGAACTAACTTGAAAAAATGGAGGAAATGTATACATAAAGCGACACAAAGACAAATATATGATAGGTATCCAATACTTGAAATGTGATGGTGTTTTGATGTTATTAATTTACACTAAGTTTTAAATCAATGTATCTATCAGTACCTATTAAATATACTTTTAAAACAGCTTTGAGATTTATATACCATGTAATTCACTTAAAGTGTACAATTCAGTGGGTTTTGATATATTACATTATTAATTTTTTATTATAAAATATATATAAAATTTACCATTTTAACTGCAAAATTCACTGGCATCAATTACACTCACAATACTGTGCAGCCATCACCAGTATTTTCAAAATATTTTCACCACCCCAATTAAGCAACAACACCCCATTTCCTTCCTCCCCCTAACCCTTGGAAACCTCTAATCTACTTTCTGTCTTTATGAATTTACCGATTCTAAGTACCTCATATGTGTGCAAGCATACAATATTTGTTTTTTTATGTTGGGTTTATTATAATGTTCTCATAGTTCATGCATATTACAGCATCTATCAGAGCTTTACTCATTTTTATGGCTGAATAATCTGTTTCTGATATTCTAATATTCTGTTTGGTTCTATTTGTTTTGTTTCTCCATTTATCTGTTGATGGACACTTGGATTGTTTTTGCCTTTTGGCTGTTGTTAACAATGCTGCTATTAACATTGATGTACATTGCTTCTCGCCCTTTTGGCTAAGATCAAGTGTCTGTCAGAGCCCCTGCTCTCAGTTCCTTTGGATATATACATTGGAGTAGACTAGCAGGGTCGGTCATGTGGTTATTCTATGTTTAGCTTTTTGAGGAACCACCAAACTGTTTTCACAACAGCTGCACCTTTGTACATTCCCACCAACAGTGCACAGGAGTACAAATCTCCCCACATTTTCCCCAACCCTTGTTATTTCACACTTTTTTATAGCCATTCTAGATGTGGAGGGGTATCTCATTGTGGTTTTGATTTGCATTTTTCTAAATGATTACTGGTGTTGAGCATCTTTTCCTGTGCTTATTGACCATTTGTATATCTTCTTTAGAGAAATGTCTGTTCAAGTCTTTTGCCTATTTTTTAATTGGGTTTTTTTTGTGTGTGTTATTGAATTGTAGGAGCTCCTTGTATATTCTGGATACTAAACTCTTATCAGATGACATGATTTGCAAATATTTTCTCCCATTCTATAGATTGACTTTTCACTTTCTTAATAATGGCGTTGGCCAGGTGTGGTGGCTCATGCTTATAATCCCAGCACTTTGGGAGCCTGAGGTGGGAGGATTGCTTGAGGCCAGAAGTTCAAGAACAGCCTAGACAACATAGTGAGACCCCATCTTTACAAAAAATTTAAAAATTTGCCACGCTTGGTGGCACCTGTAGTTCCAGCTATTCAGGAGGCTGAGGCAAGAGGATCACTTGAGCCCAGAAGGTTGAGGCTGCAGTGAGCCATGATCATGCCACTACACTGTCGCCTGGGTAGCAGAGCAAGACCCTGTCTCAAAAAAAAAAAAATAGTCCTTGGATACATAAGGTTTTTAATTTTGATGAAGTCCGATTTATTTTTTCTTTTGTGAAAAATATGACCTGTGCTGTGGTGTCATATCTAAGAATCCATTGCAAAATTACGTTTTTAGTTTATCTTGCTAGATATATCACAATTCTTTTTCAAAGCGTCTAGGACAATTCTTGGTACATAAGAGACTCCTTCTTAAATCAATGTGAGAAAATATAGGCCGAGTGCAGTGGCTGACACCTGTAATCCCAGCACTTTGGGAGGCCAAGGCGGGTATATCACCTGAGATTAGGAGTTTGAGAACAGCCTGGCCAACATGGCAAAACCTTGTCTCTACTAAAAATACAAAAATTTAGCTAAGCATGATGGCAGGCACCTGTAATCCCAGCTGCTCAGCAGACTGAGGCAAGAGAATCGCTTGAACCTGGGAGGCAGAGGTTGCAGTGAGCCGAGATCTCATCACTGCACTCTTGCCTGGGCAACATGGTGAGACTGTATCTCAAAAAAAGATAAACCAATTGTTTTATCATCACAAATGAACTGAATGCTACACAAATGTAGTGTGCTCATAAATACCAGAAATCTATGGAAGTGAGACTACTGAGGCCCACTGTAGATAGAGCTGACCTTACAAACAGGTGTTCTATTCTAAGAGGGATTGTCAGTCTGGAAGATGTAAAATGATCCATAATGTTGAGTCGTTTGGAGGACAGATTGACAGGAGAGCCCAAGGAGGCTGTGTCTTTGTGCACACTTATTAAATAGCTGAAACAAGCATAATTAACTCAGTTGAACAGAAGTAAGCTCTCACTCCCCTGATGAAGAGCCTACAGTGGCCCCCAGTCACTCAGGGAATCAGAGTGAAGGCCAAGCTAAGAAATAGACTTAACCTTGGCCTTCAAGTCATCTGTCTGCTTTCACCTATACACAGTTTGTGAATGGGTGGGTACGTGGGTGGGTGGGTGGATGGTCAGACATAGTAGTGTTAGGGAAAATGATTATAACAGATCAAATCTGCAGTGCAGATGTAGGCTTCATGAGCAATGACACAGTAAGTATTTATTGAACGAATGATGATTGAATACATTAGCAGATTAGGTAACAAAGTGTCCCTCTTGTCTCTTGGCCAAAAGGACCCCAGAGAGATGCCCAGGCAGCCCGAGAATTCATTCTGAAGATGTTCGTGGACCTGAACCCAGACAGTGACAAAATTATCTACTCCCACTTCACATGCGCGACAGACACCGAGAACATCCGCTTTGTCTTTGCTGCCGTCAAGGACACCATCCTCCAGTTGAACCTGAAGGAGTACAATCTGGTCTAATTGTGCCTCCTAGACACCCGCCCTGCCCTTCCCTGGTGGGCTATTGAAGATACACAAGAGGGACTGTATTTCTGTGGAAAACAATTTGCATAATACTAATTTATTGCCGTCCTGGACTCTGTGTGAGCGTGTCCACAGAGTTTGTAGTAAATATTATGATTTTATTTAAACTATTCAGAGGAAAAACAGAGGATGCTGAAGTACAGTCCCAGCACATTTCCTCTCTATCTTTTTTTTAGGCAAAACCTTGTGACTCAATGTATTTTAAATTCTCAGTCATGCACTCACAAAGATAAGACTTGTTTCTTTTCTCTCTTTCTCTCTTTTTCTTTTCTATGGAGCAAAACAAAGCTGATTTCCTTTTTTTTTCCCCCCCTAATTTATACTTCCCTCCTGATTTTTTTCCCAGGATACAATGACCTTTATCCTAGTTCCATTCTTGGTCAAGTTTTTCTCTCAAATGATACAGTCAGGACACATCGTTCGATTTAAGCCATCATAAGCTTAATTTAAGTTTGTAGTTTTTGCTGAAGGATTACATGTATTAATACTATGGTTTTAAATGTGTTGCTCTGTATACATACATAGTTTCTTTTTTAATAGAATGTACTGTCTTGTCTCACTTTGGACTGGGACAATGGATGCCCGTCTAACAGTAAGTGTCATTTCTTTTAGATGTTTACCTTCAGCCATAGCTTGATTGCTCAGAGAAATGTGCAGAAGGCAGGATCAAAGACACACAGGAGTCCTTTCTTTTGAAATGCCACGTGCCATTGTCTTTCCTCCCTTCTTTGCTTTTCTTTTTTTCACCCTCTCTTTCAATTGCAGATGCCAAAAAAGATGCCAACAGACACTACATTACCCTAATGGCTGCTACCCAGAACCTTTTTATAGGTTGTTCTTAATTTTTTTGTTGTTGTTGTTTAAACTTTTCCTTCCTTTTTTTTCTTAGTGTTTGGGGGCCACAATTTTAAAATGACTTTTATTATGGGAATGTGTTGCCAAAGCTGGCTTTTTTTCAAATAAAATGAATAAGAACTCAAAAAATAAAAGCTGGTATCTTAAAATGTAAGAGAGTAAGACTGTGAAGCCTAAAATGACTGGCTGAGAATGAACCAGAAATGCCAATTGCCAAACAGCTGGTAACTGTAAATTTGATTCTCACGGTCCATTCTTTTATTTGTCCTTAAGATGACATTGTTAGTGTTCACGTCCCATGTTCAGTGTCCAAACCGGCAATGTAAAAAGTATCCTGTGTGGTTTAACAGGAAATCTGTTTATGTCTCTTTATTTGAAACCAGTTTTACTCTCAATGGTTCTTTAAGTTCAATTAAGTCTGCCAGGAACATTGGTTGATAGTATTATTCTGACACCTTTAATTTCCAAAATCTGAAGTTCCTGCTGGTTAACCACCTTCAAGATCTTCTTGAACTGGTAACTGATTAGGTTGAACTTACAGAAGATTTGTGGACTTAACTGAAAAGTAACCTCTCAGTGTTCTATAGAACATGTATTTGTGTAACTGAACCTACTAGGAGAAATGTTTGGAATTCTATATGTGCAATTTTTCAGCAAATGCAAAAAAATACAGCACATGTATTGACGAGCTTCTGTCAAGCAGCTTGAGTTGAAATTTAAGAAAATAAATCACGATTGTTTAAAGCTGCTGGGACGTTAGAATTAGGCCATGAGACTGGTCTCATTTTAACTATAGTGGTATTTGGCACTAGTCTAAACTTCCATATAAATCACTCTTTTGGAACAACAAAGGGGGAGGGAGAAAACTAACGGCCTGTTAGATGAGTACCAAAGCCACCAAACAGTAATGAAATATTCTCATTCTTGATTCTCCCAGCCTCAAACAACACAGGTTACTTTTTTTCCCTTGCTCAGAAAGCACCTGTAATGTAACAAGCAGACTGCCTGTAGGTATAGTGCAATTACAAATGCTCTAATCATTGTACATACATCTCTCTTGATATTGCAGCATCCATACTGGCTTTGTAATCATTAATTTTTTGGCAGATTGAATGTGCTGTATTGATATGTATCTATGTAATTGTATTGTATGTCTATAGCTAATTCACATTTTGAATAATGTTATTTTATTTACTTTTTTAAGAGAGGAGAATGTAAATTTGTCAGTTTATTTCTGACTAGGGATATTTTCTTTCCATTTAGAAAAGAAGAAAAAAAAAAAAAACCTTACTGTCGTACAGAGCGGTACTAGCGTCGTGCTGTATAAAATCATTTGCACATTCCTGAGTAGAGGTATACTGATTATAAGACCCAAAGGTAATTTCATAGCAAAATACATAAAATCAGTCAGAGCTTTTATACAAACATGGAAACCAACTTTGTAGAACTTTTGCCATTTGATCTAGGATTGGAATATGAGCTTTTATACAATTCATATTCTTATTTGGCAAATGCACAGTTTAGTATTACCTCTCTGATGGCCTTTACTAGAAAGGCAGTTTTAGAAGCTATTGTGATCCACTAAGGAAATGTTTTAACAGCTAGAGACCACTGCTTGCCTGAAAGGGCGTTCTTAAATTTGGTGCAGCAAAAAAAAAAAAAAAAAAAAGTAAAAACAACAACATTTGAAGGCCTACAGTGTGTATAGAGAAAACCTCATCACAAGATCATAAGTGTTACAGTTTTAGGGAATCAAGATATTCTATTTAATAGAGCTATAGTAGATGTAGTCAATCAAACCTGATCTCAAAGCTTGAAGAAGCTGAGCAAAACAGGGAAAGATTGTTATATTTGTCTTTATGAAATGGGGATGGAATTTGCTATGCAGAATTGAGGTTTGTGGCTTCACTGTTCCTGTAGGGTGCATGACAAGATCCCTTCTCTTGAGAAAGGAAAAAATTGATCACCCTAGCAGCAGTGATGCATAGAAACCTAATTTTAGCCACACTAGTCAATCGAAGCTAAAGGATTTTCTTTTTTGTTTCTTTGGGGTTTTATTGAAGGGGCTAAGGGCGGGACGGGATTCTTTTCAGTTTTGTATAAAACAAAGTTTACTCATGCTTTATATTATATTGTGATTGCAAGCGTTATAAGCGTGTGCCACTGGCCTCCTATTGTTGATGCTTAGGTAATGGAGGCCTGTGGTGAGTTTTATGGTGACTTGGGCATGTCTTATTCAAAAACAAAAACATAAAACACAGAAACCTTTCTTCAGCATACCAAGGCAAGCAGCCATTTCATGACTCACTTAACACATTGCAGTGTACCAGTTTACGGATGATTTTTCCCTTTTTGCGTGACATGGCAGTTCCAACCCCCAGAGAATTCCTTATTTGTAAATTGGAAGTTTCTACTATGCCTTACAGAGCTTAAATTCAGAAGTTTGTGCCTCATATCTGAAACAAAGGGAAACAACACACGTATTCACAAGTAAATAAATCTCCTAGAAGTTTTTGTTTTTAATATTTCCACATAAAGAGCTCTGTTGAATGTCATGAATAGACTGGAAAAAAAAATCTTAGGAACCTGCATATGTTGTTTACTAGCAGATGACAACTACAAAAGGAATTTGAAGAACATGTGAAACTTGTTTTTTTTTTTTTTTTTTGGTAGATTAGCAGGTCTATTTTAAAAAGGTAATTCAGCTAAAGGGCAATTTACTTTTTTGTACTTCAGACTATCTTGATTGTCAAAGTGTACGAACTGTAATTTTAAAATTTATACTGCCACATGATTGTAAATTTTAGTTGTCTTAAGTTAGGAATTGGTGAAAAGCTATTTATGCTGGATTTGGGTCAAAATGACTTATTTGCAAAAAAAAATAAATAAATAATGGGAAGAAAGGGCTGTATAATGAAATACTGCAAGACTCACCTATTGGTTGGAAATTTCCCTCAAATCACCTACCGATTACCCTTGATTTCCCTTTGTTTTCAGTTTCTCAAAACGAATGAAATGAAATATAGCAGAATGTTAACCCATATAAAAATAAAGTGTACCCAAATATTGTAATGTATATTGCTGCTCTTCTTCAAATTAAATAAGGGTTTAAAACCACTTAATTGGTAATCAACATCTCAATTGATACAAATAAGGTGTGCTTGGTATACATTAATATTTTCTTCCAAAGATATGTCTTTGGTCAGAAACACAAAAAAATAAAACTAGTAACATAGTATGTTTATCTATCTCTACATATTTCCAGCATATGTAGCGCTAATAGATCTGTCCTGGTAACTGTGTCTTTGGGATTTCATTTTGATGCCATCAAATTAGGAGAAGAAATGGCTTAGTTGTATATGATTAGCTAGAGATTTTTGGAGCCAGACACCTGCTGTTTATTAGATAACTTAGTACAGAGTCTAAACTTGTCATTTGTTTTTCTCACAGAATAGCCATTTCCTGCTGTCTTCCCAATGACCACTGCCCTTTCAATAACACTCTTGCCTCTAGAATCATATGTTGAAAGTATGAATACACACCTAGCACATAGTAGGTGCTCAAATATTAATTTCCTCCTTGCCTTCCTTATCTACCCTGTGTCCTCCTTTTCCCCGTATGATTCCAACCCAATAGCAAAGGACATTTACATGTGATGAAAACATCTATTGGGTAAAATCAGATCTTGGATAAAGAAATTCTGACTTTTATATAAGCTGTTGGTAAACAGAAAAAACAGGAAGGTATTCGTCGGTAGAACATTTTTAAGTGCAGGAAAGAAAGCTGGAATAATACTATGTAACTTTGTCCAGGTTACTTTGACTGAAACACGTTTTTGGTGGATTTCTTTTCCTCAAAGAACTCTCTAAATGCAACTCCTTGCTGGATTCCTCACCCATCATCCTGTTGGAAACCCTTACTAGACCTATGGATTTAGGGAGTTTTGTCAGAAAACATTTTTAACTTGCAGTATTTAAAAGAATATTTACTGTTCCTAAAATGTCATTCAAATGCATGTATTGTCTATTGTTTGGGGATGGGAACTAGTTTTGCAAAAAACACCTAATGTTGTATAATAATGCCCCAATGATCTTGCTGGTTAAAAATACAGTATTTTTGGCCATAATTTTGTACTATAGTATTCTTCATTGTTGAGTTTTGCTTCCGTTGAAGTTGCCCAAGCCCCTCTCAGAATGTTTTGTATTAGCAGGAGTATTGAAATACATCTTTCCTTCCTTAACACACCTTTTTGTGCACACTGCATTTTCCAAAATAAACAAGTTTAATGGTTTCAAAAAAAAAAAGAACCACCAAAAAACCTTTTTCCTTCTGTGTATAATCAGAAATATCAGTCTCCTGTAGTGGAAATATACATATTGGTAGCATTTATCAAATGTGCTCTTTTAAAAAACTTGCCTTAATTTAGGTTATAACTAACGGTTAAAAAATGTGAATGAGTGTCCAATAAAGACTTGAAAGGAGCCAGCAATCTTCAACCTGAGGCAGTCTTCTAATCCGTAAGGAGAATCCACACGTCTGCCCTGGCTTGCCGGGCAGCACACTGGACTCTGGCCGATGCCTGGCTTCAGAGTTTTGCCCATTTGAACACTGGCAGTGATACAGGTAGACTCCACATGGGAAAAATCGCCTGTCACAGGTGTCCTCTGTGACTTTTAGAAACACACATCTAGGGTTTCAAGGTCAGCTAAAAACCAGCTGCTTCTAGGAGTATTATTAAGTGGAGGTGATGGTGGCAAGTGGCTTTCTGGAAAACAGGTACTTTTGTGGGGACTTCACAGCAAAAGCAAAACTTGTTACTTGTGATTCCGTCATTCCAACTGGCAGCCAGCCCTTGCCTATGGATTTTTGTTTTTCAGAATATGTCCCCTCTAAATACTTAGAGATGAGAGTGTCATTTTTGCTTAAAGGCCTTCAGCTCTCCTTGCGGGATTCAGAGACCATTTCCAGTAGATGATGTCCTCTCTGTCTTACTTCTCAAGGAATGGCGTGGCACTGACTGTCATCTAGCACAGGCCTGGAGTAATGGTTCCCACACCCTAGTTCTGCAGACACTGGAGTGTTAAGCTACACAGGAGCGCTCCCCTCTCTTTGGCCTTCTAACCTGAGTTTGACCCCTTTAGGACCAGGATCTATTGTACCATCATTCCAAAGACTCCCACCCAGAGGGAAAAACACAAACTCACTGAACATTCATTGGGCCAAATATTGTAACTTGACTTTTTGGCTCATAGAGCAAACCCACGCCATCAGATTGTTTTCTGTCCTGTCTTTCTGGAAACGATAAAATAGTTGGCTTGAAAGCTTCTCTGCTTTATTCCCCATCTTTCCTGCCTTCTCCCATTTTTCTCTCCGGTTGTGATACCGAGTCCTGCCTCTTGAGAGACAAACCATAGCAAAAAGGTGGAACTTGATGCTAAGGAACAACCAGGTACACTGGATAATGTGTGCAGAGCAATTTCAGATGGTAAACTAGCCAGTTTCTTGCTTTTTTGTCTAATTTCAAATGATGATCATACTCATGAGTTTCTCCATATTTAAAACCCTTATTGAAATTTGATCGTGGGTGAAGAATGAAAGGCAGTGGTTAGAAGTGACTTTCTGGCTGATTCGTTTTAAATTACACAGTATCATTCTTTCTGTTGTTGTTTCATTGCCCTGGCTAACTAAAACATGGATCCAGCTCTTACAAGCAGCTATACCCAGTCTGTTTTAAGGGAGTCCCATAGGTTCCTGCCAAACAAGCCCCTGGTTATAAAATGTAGGTCTCTCTAAAATCTAAGATGCATGGAGAGTACTGAAAAGATGATTTTCCCTTTGAATTCGTATGTCTCAAGACTATCGAAATTTAATCTCTGTTGATTTTTCTCTCTTCCTGTTTTCCTCAAGAATGCAAAGGCCAGAATATTTTTCTGTCTCATAAGCCTGTGGATAAAATAAGGCAATTTACCCTCTTTAATTAAGAGTAATCACACTGTACCATACTAACAGAGAGCTGGAAAGCAGGGCTCCCAGGGGTCAGCCCTTTTGTAGCCCGAGAGGAGAGGTTTGTGCAGCTCAGGAGACTAGACCCGTCCCATAGAGACAGACTGCTGACAAGGCCCTGGGGACTCTCCATCTGTTTCCAGTTTGCTCCGTATGCTTATATGTTGGGTCTTAAAAGCATCTTAAAAGGACCGGGAAGAGACAAGATCTGTAAATGGATTCCACACCGTGTCCAGCTGCCAGGACGTTAATGTAGCTGCTGCTAAGACTGTCTGCCCTGAGGCAGACCTCACCTAGGAGGGCATATCTGTTAGGAATCCTGGCACTACCTGCCAACATACTGTCCAGTCAGGGCACCAGCCCAGACATGCCTGAGGGACAGGTGCCATGTCAGGGGTTATAGCATCAATGATTATATTCTAGGAATCTGTGCAGTCTTAGCAAAAGGGGTCAGCTTGCTTTTGTCACTGAACTTGGAGTTGAGAAGAGATGCTGACACCTGGCTCTCAAAGTGCCCTGCATGCCACCCTCAGGTGCTTTAAGTGATGCCTTTCTGTAAACCTGGAGAGTCAGCAGGACAGGCCACCCTGGCTTACAGCACCAGAAGCATATGCATTCCCTCCCCTGTGACTCAGACCCAATGACCAAAAAGCAAACTGGCCCCCTGCCCATGATGGGCTCTGACAAGTGGTGGCTCTGCTAGAAATACAAAATATTTACACTCAAAAGGAATCAGTTTGGGCAGCAAATTTAACTAACGTGTGTGTGTGTGTGTGTGTGTGTGTGTGTTTAATGTCTCAGCATCTCCACCAACTCAATCATTGCTGAATAAAGAGGAAAACCCCACACAAATGTTTTTGTCAAGTGGGTAAAATCAATCCTAATATTTTTAAAAACATAGTCTCTACACATATGTAGGTACACATGTAAAATCTCAAAATGGTTTTATCTTGTTGACGCTGTGTACACAGATACACATGTACAAATATCAGCACATCTATACAGTGAGGCTTCCTTATCCCTACGGTTATTATAGGCATTTTATCTCATGGAAGGTAGTTCTTCATATGGACATGATTGAGACTAAAAGTATCATAAAATCCATAGCTCACGTTTTCTTTTTTAAAAAACTTTTCTCTCCCCGCTTTTTCCAGGTGCCATCTTTTCAAAGCTCCGCCTTAATCTAGGAAAGAATACCTAATTATTGCACACTTTTTTAAAGAAATTGTTTAAGGAGAGTTGAACTTAGACTGGGGCTTCACTGCCTCTGAGCAATGAGGGGATGTAGTTCCAGCAGACAGGGAGGAAGAGTCTCAGAGCAGGTACAAAAGCTGGATGAAATGTCTGTCTCATTACGAAAGCCACACTTTAGACGCACATTCCCGTAGACGTTATCGTTTCCATTCCTGAGTTGTCTTCTCTGTGTAGATTGCTCACTTCTTACTAGAGATGATGAATTGCCAGAACACCAGGCACATACCACACAGCTTGTACAGAACTACAAACTCAAACAGAGTTTGGGGACTGTGTTCTTCTGTCATTATTCTTCAACCTGCTAGAGGGGCCTCGCTGCACTTTCCATACCCCCTGGTCCACCCAGGCGATTGCTGCAGGCAGTTCAGGGCAGGAGCCCCCTGCACCCTTCTATCATTCCCTGATCACCAGTCAAAAACCAGGAGTTGATGCCTCAAGAGTGACATGACCAGTGAGGGACAGGAGTCCATGGATACACACTTCTGCTGTTGGCCCTCAGTAGGTAAACCTGAGGTTCATCCTACAGGTCTCTCTAGGGCCCCCAGAGCAGGACTCAGCCCCAGCTGCTGTCAGTGAAACTTGCTCATGAATGTACCCTTTATTGGCTTTTCTCTCCCGTTGGTCTCACTTGTTTACTCTCTTGTGGTGCTTTATGACATCACTTCTCAAACTCCTTGCACCCAAACTCCTTACGCAGGACCTACTCTGGGGGAAATCTCAACTAAGACAGTGAGGATCAACAGATGGCTTTCATTGTCAAGGACAATTGAATAATCAATAGGCCGTAACTGAGACTAGTAAACACTTTGCCTTGAATGGACCACCAGCTGCAGCTGATGGTTGAGGTTCAAGATTAGCACCTGGAACCCTGGCATAACACGAACTTGCCACAAAGGCCCACAGTGGGAGATTTTGTGGAGAGAGATATATAGATCCATACACACACACATCTGTACTGATATCATCTA
The DNA here is from genome assembly GCF_000951045.1 of Mandrillus leucophaeus. Lineage (NCBI taxonomy): Eukaryota > Metazoa > Chordata > Mammalia > Primates > Cercopithecidae > Mandrillus > Mandrillus leucophaeus. Next base: position 1,097,659 of record NW_012102699.1, read on the forward strand.
TGCGATATACAACAACCTATTCAATACAAATTTATACAATAATAATATATTTATGAAAAAAGTTACGTTTCTTAGAAGTTATATGTAGAGACCAGGCACGGTGACTCACACCTGTAATACCAGCACTTTGGGAGGCCAAGGTGGGTGGATCGCTTGAGGTCAGAAGTTCGAGATGAGCCTGGCCAACAGGGTGAAACCTTGTCTCTACTAAAAATACAAAATTAGCCAGGCGTGGTGGCTCACGCCCGTAATCCCAGCTACTAGGGAGGCTAAAGTAGGAGAATCGCTTGAACCCCAGAGGCAGAGGTT